>NC_061459.1:7299896-7908220 GCF_022581195.2 Helicoverpa zea | reverse complement strand
AGACCATCTCCCGCATCCATCGCCTCCCTCACCTGGCCCTTGAGTCGCGACAGGGCATCAACTGTCGAACGCTCAGCTCGAAAACCAAACTGAGCGTCCGCTAGATCCGGGCCGATTGTGCCCAGATGCCTGGTGATACGGGCAGCGAGGATCCTCTCGAACATTTTACCGACCTCATCCAGTAAAACGATAGGTCGGTATGCCGATGGGGAGTCCACCGGCCGCCCTTCCTTTCGAAGAAGGCACAATTGGCCCTCCTTCCATGGCTTTGGGAACCTCTCACACGTCAGACACGCACTGAAGAGGTCCCGAAACCTTTCTCCCATCTGGGAGATGGCGATGGCCACCACCTTTGCGGGGACGCCGTCCGGACCTGGGGCCGTCTTTTTCCCCCTGAGGCAGAAAGCTGCCTTCTCCACCTCGTTCTCAGTAACCGGCGGGACTTCCTCGGCCGATAGAGCCGCACCATGTGGGGCGCTCATCACTGGTGGAGTGAAGTGGTCTCTGCGAGGAAACAGGGACTGAACAACCCCATCCAGTAACGACGGCTCGAGAGTCTCGGCAACTGGGGGACCGTACGGGCGTAGTTTGTTGCGTGCCGCCTTGTAGGGCCTCCCAAAGGGATCCATGTCCAGACCCTCAAGCATCTCCGCCCTCGCGTGATCCTGGGCTGTGGCCATTCGCGCTGTCAATGTCGACTTGGCCTCTATGTAGGCTGCATAGAGGCGGTCCTCGTTGTCGAGGTCGCGAAGGCGCCGCCGCCGGCTTCTTGCGTAGGCCCGCCTGGCCGCCACACAGGCGGCCCGAAGAACCCCCAACGTACATAATGACCTAAGCATAAATATGTTCCTAGTAGATGAGCCTAAATTGTGAGAATTTAAATTTTTTTATATAGAAACAGTCCAAAATCTATTTGCCTTAAAAACAGAAGAGGTAAACTATACATTCTTAAGTTGTGCCATATAATGATAATACATAAGTACCTACTGTTTAAAAAGCCACAATAACACAGGAACTGGAAGTAAACTGTGACAAAAGCAAAAAATATTTTCCCGCTTAAAAGAGTTTACTTAGAACTCATTTACAGAGATACATTTAATAGTAATTGGATTCTTATTTTTACAATGGCAACATGTACCAAAGGACTTATTCTATATCATTACAATAGTAACAACTAACCACGAGATGATCATACAATGAGAGGTATGTACATAGGTATAGGTACTCATTTGAATGAATACCTATTGCAGTTATGTTGATTACAATATTTTGTGATACCTATTAGTACATTATTTTTTAGTACAGGAGCTTGTGGCTAAGTTTCAGACTTACGAGTCGGTTGATGATAAGGTTAAGCAATGCTTGGCGCGTTTTTGTGGAAAATTTATAACCGGTCGTACTAAAGGGTATTGGGGTGCCCAGGTTTAGGGTTGAGGTCAGATAAGCAGGTGCTCCTTAAAAGACCTTAGTACTCAGTTGGGTACACTGGAAATCTAGAGAAAAAGCTAGGCAGATGATGACATAAATTCAACCACAAGTTATGAAAAATATTTATAGACGAAAGCCTGTTAAATATTGAAAAGGGTCATCCTGAAAATTACAGAAATATCCTCGTAATGACGCATTACGTTTGGCAAATGACATAATAAATGTGGCCTATTTCATATTATGTATGACTGCCTGCTTGAAATGATCATGATTAGGATAACTTTTCTAAATAATATAATGTAAACAGTAAAACATTAACTTACTCATATTTCTGCAATCCTATTGTTTCCTTTTCTTTCACATAATTACTAGGGATGTAGCCTACCAGCCTGAAAAGAGAGTAAAATATATCTTTGAAATAATCCGAAATTCTGATAAAACAAACATTCTCAAAAAATATTTACGTACCCGTTTTCATCTTTAACTTTCCACCAATGATCTTGAGAGTCATCTATCACTTCATACTCGGCGCCCTAAAACATACATTTTAATGAGTAAAGCGTCGTTTTCCATAATAAATCCCGTGGGTATTGTGTTTCAACAATGCAGAGTCAACAAAAGGAGTCAACCTGACTCCACAAGGTACTTATGTAAAATATACATACTTATAGACAAGTGTATTCACACTTACACTAAAGTTATAAAAACTAGAAGAATTAAAAACATAGTCAGCTAATTGCCTTATGGTGTTTGTTTTTTCTTCCTTCTACACCTACGGATATCGCCAAAAGTCTTTGTACTTTGTTCTTGATTAATAATGACCATTATCCGCAAACGTCGTCCATTTATAGAACAGTGGTGAAAAAGCCGTGATTCATATGAAAATACTTAACATTTGACACTAAATATCCTTCTACAATATGACAAGTAGCGGTGTCACGACACTTGAGACAAAACCTTTATTATGGAGATAACCATAAATTTTGGATCCTACTACCGTTTGATAGCAATGCGTGACAAATAACTTTACTATATGTAGTATGAATAAAAAAACTAAAGTCTTGGGGCCTGTTTCAAACGCAATTCTTTACAATAAAAGCCGCGATTTTTTGAAAATTGTATCTAAACCACACTACAAACACTGAATTTGAAAATCAATTTATTGCCAATCTGTCTACTATTCCAAATCTATGGAGATAACCCATAAATAACTTGAATATAAAAGTCCAAACCAACCTTTTCCAGTGATAGATCGCCACTCTCAATAGCTTTAAATGGATAAAGGGCTACCACTACTTTGGTTCTCTGCTTCTCCTGTGAAAGAATAAAATAGGTATTGATTTTTTTTAAATATCAGTTGAAGGATCAGGGTCACTTAGTTCCCTCCAGCAAATTTTAATTAAAGCGATAGTTAATATTTTTTATTTTTTTTCAGTAGACGTTTGAAAATCAGTTATAGGTACATAAATCTGTATGATAAAGTAGAGTAATCTATGTTGTAATTTTAATGTTTTCTTAGATAATTTGTGTGTACAATATTTTAATTAAATATGTAATTTTGAGAGGTGTGGAGACAAAATGGGGAAGCCTTTGCCCAGCAGTGGGACAATTCAGGCTAAGAAATAAAAGTAGATAATTACCTATACCATAATATTGTTTGTACATAAAACTTTGTTTTGTATATGATGACTTTAAGTAGGACATTAGTTACCATGGGCTTACCTTTGGCTTGGCAGACGGTGTGCCCGGAGGAGCGCCACCTCCTCCCGGCATTGTTACTGCCGCCGTGACGGCTAAACAAATTAATATTTACATTAATTACATGCACTTTTAAATTAAATGTTATAATTACCAATTTAGATAAGATTATCTAATGAGGAACAAGTTGTTTTTTTAGACTGGAAATGAAAATGTTTATTTATACTGATGTTTTAAATATTAAAGTATTTTTTTACTTTAATTTTGAATAAATAACCTTTGCAGTTTTTTTAATTAACAAATCCTATGCCTATTAATTTCTAATCAGAGGATTAGATGAGCAAAAAAATATTGACAATCTGCAAAATTTTTACATAATTTTAAATTGTCTCAATACTAAATAGTGAAAGTTAGACACTTTCACGTAAAAATAATTTAGCTGTTTAGAAATTAGGATCGAAACACTTAGAATAAGATAAAATTATGTTTTCAGCTTCTTGACACATAAAATAAGGTCTCTTGGAATTTCTGCAATAGCTAATTTAGACTAAGTTTAGTATTTCTAAAGATAATTTATTCAATTACTTTGTTTATTTGCTTTTTATGTAACAAAAAAAAATTAAGGACTTCTCTATTAATTTTTGAAATGTCACCATATATTAAGTAATAAATAATACAGCTGTGGTTAGCATTATTGCAAAAATGAGGCCAAACAAATTTAAATACACTGATAAAACCTCCAAAATTGATTGCCCGTATTTCTTTATTAACATTTCAGTTACTTATACACCGTAAAACCGATCGTTTTAAGGCCACGGATCTATTTATACTTTTGACAGAAATTATCATAATAATAAGCACTTATGAATTAATAAGTTACTATGTAGTAACAAGGACTAGTTAATAAAAAACAATGTTAGGCAAAAAATGAAATTTACATATTTAACAGATTGGACTGTGCCTAAATATTAAGCAACTCTTTGAGATATAATTATATAAAATAGGGATGCGAGACACTCGTTAGAAAGTATGATAACCTTAAAAGAGACTGTTCGATATAAACCACATCAACAATTCATCTATCACAATAACAAACCCATTGCTGAAGCAATATCTTGTTGTCACTAAGTAATGTTGACCTAAATCCAGGGAACTGTACACTATCCTCAAACACTACTCCCGGGGTACCAGGATCACTGCACAGTATCACTTTAGTGGGCATTACACAAACGTATTACATTACACCTGACCAAGACAAGAAAGTGAGTGCAACGAGACCAGTGAACGCAACCGATGGCGACGAGGCCAAATAAATAGAGGTCAGACGAAATGTACCGTACCCTCTAGAGCCGGGAGGAAGGACGCTAACGATAGACATGGTATTTTCGACTTCTTCTTAGTCACCACAGGTTCGTCTTCGGGTTTATTCGGCAACATGGGAACGGGACTTTGAGACCGGACGTCCGCGCGCGACACCTCGCTCCGACTGCCTACAAACGTGTCCAAGTACCGGAGCGAAGGTAAAGCGTTATGCATAATAGTGCCGCGCGATACGGCACGTAAATAATACGTGTTTGAAACAACTTTTATTGGTGGTAAGCTCGTACAAAGTATTCTATAACATTATTGGTTAAAACCCAAACAATTTAAACGTGTTTTCCGTGGTCGTACAAAAGTGACTTACTAAGAAAAAAATATAATTAAGTGCTGTAAGACTTATAGTAGACTGGTGTCTTGGAAATTTAAGAATAATGTTTATAGGGAATTTTACTAAAATCTATGAAGATTACCGACCGATGTTTTGACAGTATTTATGCCCAATTTGCGCATTAGCACAACATTTCAAATAAATACAGTTAAATGGGAAAGTCAAACAGTATGATTTATTGATGTTCGTATGCTACCATTGCGGACTAAGCTTTATAGTTGTCGAGACGAGGAGCGAGGGCTAAAAGATGGTCGCGCTCGGCCTACATTCACCATTCGATGCGCGCGCGCAGGCGTTGCTTGCTCTCCCTTTCACTTAGCAGTCTCTTGATATGAAGAAACAAGACAGGTAACTTGTACATACGTCATTAACGGCAATTTACTCGCTTGGAGATTATACCATCTTCAACAGAAGCCTTGCGATTGCAATGGCCAACTTTTTTTTGTCGATTTATCTCGAATTATTAAGATTGTTCTTATACAGTGCTATATTTGTATACGTAATTACTTTTTTGTTGTATATGTATGTATGATAACGTTTTTATTGGACTTTTATAATTCTAAAAACATTAATGTTAATACGTAACGTGAAACATGTGAGTATAATGAATAACGAGAACGAAAGTGTATCGGAAGTACCATTTGCAAGAATGATTAAAAAGGCTTTAATGTATGAATACGCACGTGCTACGTCGTTCGATAGTCGATTGTCCTGCGGCGGTGCGAGCAAGTCAAGGTCGGACTCTATGAGGGTCCAGAGGTCTGAGACGGCACAGCCAGGGGCGGACCTTCGTTCCGCGTCACAGCAGCTCCAGCGGCGCGCAGACCACGCGCCGGGGTGGTACCGGCTTCTTCGAGCGGTCACACCGCACACTGCAACCCACGATTCCTTAGCGATCCCAAATTAGTTGCTTTTCTCGACGTTAAATGCAAGCACCTAACCTTCTCTAAGTTTTTTGAAATATTTTCCTTTGCATTTGAATTGCATGTTTACTAACCTAACCAGCGTTTATAATAAAAGCTTAGAAAAGAAAATCTGAAAATGAACACTTCATGATAAAGCTCTAAGATGTTTGGAGAACCCTTGAGAAGATGACATAGTAAAGCTGGGAGTAGCTTCTTAATTTTTCAACATCAAAGATCGATCAATGGGTATTGAGATGATAATCAAGTTTTAATAAGTTCGTCGAGAGCGATAACTGTTTGGTTAAGTTTACAATATTTAACTAAAGTTTAGCTGTAGAAAATGGAATCGTAAAAGAGTGGCGATAAGGAATTAAAATCGTATTTAATTTGTCCTTCATTTATTGAAGTTTGAATGAAAAGTCAAAGGAAAACTTTACTGATAAATGTAATCAACTCAACTTTTCCCTATAGCCCTTATCCTTCCTACCGAAGTCGATTGTCCTAAACTGCCAAATACAAATGGTATTCAATAATAATGTAATTATATAGAATACAAATTGAACGTCAGATACAGGGTTTACCTGCGTCACACGTAGTAAACGACATTATACAAGCTGTTGATTTGCATCCGTGCCATATTCAAGGAGGTAATTATGCTAATGATTCTCGACCCAAATCAATAAAAAAATTGGTACGTAATTTTTTTTCTTTAATTTTTTTTCGAAATTCCGTAAATGTCATCTAGCCTTATTTAAACTTGGCGCGTATGTTAGTGGCGTTAAAACCGTGCTGCACCTTCACACAAACGCAAACACAAAGCATACGCAACGATCGCTCATAAATTTTATTCATAAAATTGGATTACTTCGAAAATACCACGACATTAAAATGACAAAAAAAGCAGTGCATATTAGTTATTTCCCATCTACTGTAATTCCAATCGATTATTTACGTATTGTATGTCCTCCTCCTGAACTATGGCACAAATGCAAATCAACACCTTGTATAATAGTGGGTGGGTACGTACCCGATCTGATTGTGTGGATCCACTGCAGGCGTTCTGTGTGGTCACCGGCCACGAGATATAATGTGTAGTCTGTGTTTTGTTCCGAGTACCCCACCTGACCGTATACACATTCAAGTGAGCCTTTATGCAAACATATATTACAAGGTTCTTTTTACAAGAAAATTTGTTAACAACTAGGTAAACAAACTGTTAGAGTAAATTATCAATTATAGGTGCCTGCACATGTTATTAGGTATGTGATATATGATTACCTGAAAGGGATATCTATAAACGGGGCTCTTCTCACCGTCACCCTCAGGTATGTGTTTGCTCAGTTCCCCCAACTGCGCTTGCTCCACAGTATGGATCGCACCAGTGTCGATGCGCCCGCGCTCCTTCCGTTTCTATCACACACGACAAACAAACCATTTTACAACCGATTATCAAGCTTTTTTCTAGAAATAAACCAAACAATTGGCAGCCTGTCGTCCGTTCCTCGCAAGAACATTTTAAGATTCAAGGAAGTTACCCATTCAACAATTCAACGCACACCGCGGGCTCACCTTAAAATACACACTGTTAGTGTCTTACTGGCAAGCAGTAACATCCTACTCCTGACGTCAACTAGTCATTATAGCGAGGCCATATTCGATTGTTTACAGTATCTTAATAACCGCGGCTAGAACATGATATGAATAACATAAGAGATGTGTTTCCCGAAAAAGAAGTAACGGAATGAAAAGTAACCCCACTATATTAGAAAATGTTACAGAAACAAGTGTTATATATTGTTAAACACGTACACAAGTGTGTCAAGACACATTAAGTTAGAAAAGAAAATAACATAGGTAAGGCTGCGTTCAAAACAAACTGACTGTCAGCCGCCAAATGTGAATGAACGTTACGCAGTTTATTGTATTTCTAAACATATTCACTTTTTCTTTCATATCTAACCGACGATACGCTATGCGTAAGTAATATGCATAGACGCTGACGTTCGGCGGCTGAGAGTCACAGACAGACAGGCTTGAACGCAGCCTTAAAGCCACAATTATTTTATTGATCCTTGGTGCAGTTGACGATGGATGAAAAATAGAGATGAAAACTGGGTTGCCTTTGTGGAGGATATTTCAAATTTCAATATTATTTAAGGCATTTTAATGACAATTACATAAGTTACTTTTTTCACTAAAAAAGCCTTTTAATGTCTGAATTGTAAGAACCCGTTTTTTCAACAGAAATTCCCTTAGGTATCAACTACGAGTGTTTAGAGACAAGCAGATGAGACTATCTATTTCAAATAGGCACGAACGGCAACACTTTTTTGTGAATACTTTTTTGTTCATAAAAGCCTTAAAATATTTTTATTCAATTAAACTTGGACAAAAGACGTAGTTTACGCTACAGTTCGCACTAATTGAATTTTGGTCGGAACTGAACTCGGTCATTTTTCGGAGCCAAGCATGTTTATTTCGTTGATGCGTGAAAATTTCCATATTCACTAGCAGTTGTGTATTATCCAACACATTATTAAGCAAAATCGAACTTTATGCACAATAAACAGGCATCGCTTTACGTTACGATCCAAATTAATTTTACTTGTACATTTTTCATCAACGGAATAATCTTTTGTTAAGTACTTATTATGTATATCCATGATGGTCACATTGTCATCAGGTTCAGGATCTGATGACCCCTGAGAAATCTGGGGCGAATCCAGGCACACATCGAGTAAAAACTTATCGCTATAAAACAGTAATGTTTTAGAGCTGGTCTGATGACCCGACATACACATACAGCCAAGGGAGCTCTTCGACAGTATGTACGAATTGGACGTAGTTATGCAGAAACGTTCCAACCCACTGTACGCGTAAATGCTTATATCTCAAATTAAACTTGAATTTGAGATATTAGCATTTACGCGTTTCAGTTGTATTCTTTTTTATTCTAACTAGTAAAGGTACTAGAGGTTTTATTGTTGAATTATATTGAGTTTAGATAACCATATGCTAAATTTTAGGCTGTTCAATCACAATAACTCGATTTCGGGTGACTTGTGGGTTGGAACGTTTCTGCATAACTACGTCCAATTACCCTGTATTTGATCATATTTTATTCGTATATATCGAGAGCTTTATACGAGACGGGCTTGACTGCCATTCTAGAGTCTATACTGGAGACGGAGTACAATTCAGAGAGCTCCTCAAAGCCTTAGCTTCTACCTCGAATTTAGAATTACTATATTCATGTTGTTAAGATTTTTCCACCTATATACCCAGCTTTCCTACCTAACAGACACTTTGACACAAAATGTCCTAATTATGTTATGAAATAGCAAAAATATAAACATTTGTATATCTCGTTGAGTTCATTGACATATCGATGTAAGTAGGTATGGATGACGAAGCATATGTTACACTTGTGTGTCGGGTAGCAAGCCGCAATAAGAGCAACGACTGGTCTGGCGTCATGCCAACCGGCTAGCGAGCAGCCCTCTCTAAGTAACACACTACACCAATCACCGACATCACAACCTGTCCCGGAACTCTTACTTAACTTTATTTACGCCAAAGTTTTAGCAAACATTTGCTGACTGGTAATTATTATTCTGACTGTTTTTTACATCCTATATTTCTCCCATGCTAAAAACTGAGCTGAATTCCATAATTAAGTAACCCTTTCTATTTGATTGATGCTGAAGAACGAGTTCATCAGTACAAATGCAGATTTTCTATCGAATTTGCCTGACGCCAGATGACATGATCTAATATCAACCTGAAAGCGCACAACGACCGAGCACCGGGTTGCGTAATGAATCAAATCACGGAGTTGATTTCCTGCGGGGGGATATACAGCTCCGCTTACAGGAATACCCGACAAAGCTACTTCGGATATTGTCAATTGATCCGTATGACCTGTAGCTGTTTTCTTGTAGTGAGAGCGATATTCTAGACTAGAATCTCTAGTTTGTTGTGATTTAGCTATTTTTTTCAGAGAGAAGGGGGTTTTTTTAAAGGACAATATTTTAAGACTGTATGACAGGGAGTTTAAAAAAAAGTTTCGTAAAGGTACCTTGGTCACAGACTACGTAAATTTTACTTGTTAGTACCTATATTTTGAAGAATTAAAGAAGCAGAACCTTTGAAATAAATTGAAACAACTGAGCACGGTAGAGTGACGTGGTAAAGTGAACCTTTTTCATACAATTAGTGGGCGTCGCGGAGGGCTCTCCATTAAAATTGCTCACATAACGAGGGACCACACGCTGCATGACGGTACATACATTACTGCGAAGTGCGAGGGGTTGACGATGTGGGGAGTGATTGCCAAGTCTATTTGAGCTCGGGAGAGCCGACAGCGACACACTTTTTGTTTATTTTACTGCACTTTTCGAGCTTTCTGTTATTGTGCAGTTTTATGCATCGTAGAAGCTTGGGGCTTTTTCTTTGTTTTCCAACGTTTTTGAATATCATTCACAAGGAACTAACAATGTATTGTTACTCTATTAAGCTGTTCGATAAAAAAAAATAGTTATTTATTATATTTCGGAAATAGAAAAAAGATTGAAAGTATGTAATAATAAATAATAAGGAGCTTTGATTTTTAAACAAATTCAAAACTAAAATTCACTAGCGTGAATCGGAAAAATCACGCATAAAATTAATTTGATTGCGTGTAACAATAAAGTAAAATAACTGATGTTTCGGCACTTATATCGCGAAGTAATTTGAATTAATAAATTAAAAGAAAACTACGTCACAGCAAATGGCTGGAGAAACTGATCACCGGTAATTGAGGCTACCTATCAGGCTCTGCTGTCGTACCTACAATAAAAGCAGTCACAGGAAACGAAAAATAATTAAAACCATAAACAAAAATTTATCAAACACAGTAATTATACAATCAGGAACATAAATGCTGATTTAAAAAGATGTAAAAAGTTGTTCTTGCGTAGGTGGGAACTGAAAAAGGAAAGAGCACGTATTTGGCCACCCGGTTCGATGTCTCAATAACACCAAAAACAGACATTGGTAACAGCGCACTATGACTTTAAAAACGTGTAATTAAAAATATTATTGGTGTGATTTGAAGAGAAGGTGTAGTATGTGTGATGTAGATAAGTGATTGGTATTTTACCAGCGGTGGTTCGGGTGCGGTGCGGGCCGGCGACGGATGGTGTTGCGGAACTGCCGCTGCCGCCGCCGGGCGTCGCGCCGGACGACAGACACACCCAGCTCGCGCATGCGCTACCCCACATTCACCCCTACGTCCTCCAGCTTTCATTTAAAACGTCGAACAAAACTAACATTACCTGCCCATCCCAGTGCTTTATTATACTAACATTCTAACTACTTTATTAGCTGCATTAGAAAATATATAAACATAAGATTTTTTAATCTCTACAAAATACTACTGCCGCTGATGTACATATTTTTTTATACTGCAATAAAGTAATTTATGTCACTTCAGAATTGCAAAGTGTAGGTTAAAAGTTCAATATCCAAGACAAACCCAAGCACTACAATTGGCATATGCAACGTGATCAACACCGTGAGATATCACTGGTCTAATAGAAGAAAAAATTGTCTTGTCTATTTTCTTCTATGGCTTGACAGTGCAATGACCCTTGATAAAGCGCAAGAATTGCAGTGGAGCGATTAGATTAAAAATCTTTCAAAGAACAGTGGTGGCTCCACTATCCTGTATATAATCCACTAGGGACCACTTAAATAGATTTACGATTCCTTCCTTCCTTTCTATGATTTATTAGATGCTTGTAAGATCCTTGGAGGATTATTGCCAGATGTCCGTTGGCCGGCCGTCAGAATTATTAAGATAACATAATACATTATTGTTTAAATAATTAACCCGAAACTGAGAGAAGGACAGAACTTTTATAAGGTTATTGACAATAGTAAGAAGTTGATATCATAGGTCCTGGCTGATAGAAAACGTAAGCAAACAAAATAAAACGTTGAGATCCCCTTTTTCTACGGTCCAAAGTTAGTATTTTATTAATGAATCCGGGATACATATTTTTATATCGTGGCCTTAATAAATTATTTAAAAAAGTACCTCTAAAACTAAAATCAGATTAGACTGACCACGTCTGTCGTATGTCTGAAGAACTGAAGACCAAAGTTATTACGCAGAGGCCGCCTGATACAGCGACGCAAAGCCGTAGTGGACCACGAAGGAAATGGTGTGACGAGCTAGTCAAAATAAAATTAAAATCTATTAGATCAGCCTGTCTTTGATTCTGCACAAAAGTAGAACAGGTAAATTATTTTTCCTTATTCACAGCGAGAAAGTGTTTTATTTTTGTGTTTTCCTTAACAACAACGCATGTTAATCGGTTCATCCGTTTTAAGAGCTTCGGTGCCGTCACATATCTACGAAGTGGTCAAACTTATAACACCTCTCTTTTTGAGTCGGAATAAGTTAAAAAGGGCTAATCGAGTTTGGATGAACGACAACCCAGATAAGGACCGAAAGTATGCGATGCGGTCAATAATGGCGAACATAAGCTTACATTATAATGAGGTGCAAAATGAAGTCTAGCTAGTATCTTACTAGCATCACCTGGTCGCGTGACATCCAGCGAATAACCGGTAGCTGGGACCATCGATGAGCAGATGGCGGAATTTCGAGTTACCTGTCCAGGGAACCTAGTTGAGCAACGAGTACCTAACCACACTTCTTTCCGAAAATCATGCGCTGCTTTTTGACCTACGCCGGTATACATAATATCTACATAATAGCGTGTAAGTATGTACACCGAGACATACATTTATTATTCATACATTTAGCTTCTACATTTTTTTTGTTCGTCTAGAAGTTAACGCTGTTAAATAAGAACCTGGTGTTATTTTCTAGATCTTCCTATATTTACACCAGTTAAATTTTGAAACTAGACGGATTCTGAGTTTTTGTGGCCGACAGAGTCCTTGTTTTCGTTAAGCCGACATTATAGCGACTGCTACTGAGCAGGACCGATAAGCTTTGCTTAAGAATCAAACGATCGAACAACGTGGTTACTCTGCCAACTTTAGTAGATAACAGAAATTGTAATAAATACAATCGGCATAATCGCGTTACAAAAATCATTAAAAACTATGTATAATATACAGATTATAAAGTTCCGCTTTTGACAGCAACAACATTACATAACATTAGATGGTGGCTACATTCAGCCATGACTTAATTTTTTCCGGATACCTATATTTTTTGTTCGAAATTTAAAAATAGTTGAGATGGGTACAACACCAAATGTTGTTTGAGTGAACCAGCAATTAGGCTGTGAATCATATCTCGTGTTTTGGTGCTGATGTTCAATTATTCCACTTGGCTGACTACCTGTGCACAGGAATTCTTTTGTTATTACTACTAAGCTCTCCAAGTTTTTGTTCATCTGAAGATGGATGATTTTTTGAAAATATATTTGAAGGGAACCTGAAATGTTCTGAAATTTACACTAGAATTAACATATTGTAAAAATAATTGTTACATTAGTATTTACTAAGTTTGATTAATTTATACCTATATTTTAATTTTATACTTAACAGTGCTACAAATAAAATAGTAATTTAGGCAAAATAAGAACTTTGGAAAAACACTTCTGTGATTCTAATTCACTCATGGCCAATATAACAATCTATTTTTACGATAACATTTTTTCTAGAACATCTCTCATATTTAAGAAATATAATTTACATTCCTATTACTTAAACATAATGTACAAAAAATGCATTTACCTAAACTTTCAATCCAAAATAAAACCTTGGAACTGTGTTAGCTGCCTTTGCTTACAAAACTAAAGATCTTACTTTCTCACAATACCTATTTATTTAAAAAAATAATAATAATAGTCATTTTGCTTTTGGATATTAGAATTATTATATTTTGATATTAGAATTATTAGATTAAATAATGTCTACAAATAGTTAAATATTGAGAGAAGAACTCAACTCATTTGAGATTTTTTTTTCTTTTACAGATTTTATTACAGCTTTTTTCAAAAGTACAGTATGAGCATTGCAAATCCAAGCATTACACTATTTTGTGTACAGTCATACAAAAAAGTAAAAACCAAAATGCAGGTTAGGCTGTAATTATTGTCTCTTCACCATGTATTTTAGGTAAATATGTTATGAATGAGTAGGTACAACATCGGATTCAAAAATTCTTATTCAAATACAGCTTGCGAAACCATAACATTTTATTTTTGTTGAATTTGATATACGATCATCTGATTTACATGAGGTATAATTGTTAATATAAATTCATAATACAAGGTATAATAAAAATATGTAGAAAGGGCAACTGGCTAAGTGGTCTCTTTATAAAAAAAAGAGTACACTTACACCAACCAAAAAAAAAATCATACAAATTCGATGTAGATATTTTGCAAACAGTAATTTAATAAAATAATTAAAGATAACTTTAACAATACCAGATAATGTATTGTGTGTGTAAGTGAAAATCATAGGGGAAAATCAGTAAGTTAATTACTTCGCACAAAATTATATTAATTGATCAATGCTAGTGATTTGATACAGATAACTAATACATGGGTTTATATGAAAATTAAAATAAAGTGGAAACTGTTATATAAACATTCACATTCAAATGACTCACCTCGAAGTATTAAAATAAATCCTTAGCGGCACGAAAATATAAAAAAGGATAAATTAACAAATAATATCAAAATAGATATTGAGACTTGTAACTAATCACAAGATTATTCAAAGTAAACAAAGCCATCCGTTTACAGCCCTAGGTTCAATGCGAATAAATAAAAAATATGGCTATTTCACATGCTGGCTATTTCATTCAAATTCTCTAAAACAAAGCTCCAACATTGACCGATTAAACATGTTAGACAGAAACAGGTGAATTAGCTGAACTATCTTAATGTATTATGATTATTTTTACCATTACATCCAGTCATAGGACTGTTTGAGCACAGCTAGTGATATCAGAAGTGAATGTAGGAGAACTTTAGCTTTATATTGACGTAGAGCTACTGTTTTACGATCAGTGGTTAGTATGTCCATGTCTGTAGGCTTATATGTATAAACTTAAGGTACTGATTAAACACTATCTCATTGAATGCAAGAGATTGGTAAACATTCTGAAACTGTGAAACTTACCTCTCCATCCGTGTCATAATAAATAAGTGCTCGACGAGTCAGAACCAGCCAGCGCTCCTTGTAGTTAACCGGTGTAAATAACTTTTTATTTTGTGACCTCTTGACCATAAACGTTTGCAGTATTACTTCATCATCATCCTTTCCAGCCATTTTAAACCTAAAATAAAACATAAACCATACGCTTTAAGTAAAAACTACGAAGAACACTTTGTAAATCACGTAAAACCAAACCCTAAATACCTTCAAACATCCAAATCCATCACAAATAGACGAGTCCTTTACGTGAACCGATTATATTTTTGCAACTATGGAAATACTCTCAATTACATTCCTCGAATTAACATATGATAACAATACTTTGTTATCAAATAACATAAGTGGTAATACTTTTGACTAAATCACTATTAATATAAGACCCAAAATTATCTCAAAACTTTATTATTTCTGTTTCGCGAGCCTGACTGAAAGAGTGAATGATAGACTAGAGACCTAGAAACAGACAGATAGGCAAGAATGAAATTGAATATGAATGAAGTTAAGTCATTGACCGAACAAATTATCCTTACTTGTCGTTCACATGAAGTTATAGCACAAGCTCCTAGATCTGCAGCATAGAAGAAAGTAATATATCGGGTAATCTGCAGTAACTGACGTAACTGTGCAATATTACCCGCAGGGCATCTGAGGCAGATGACTGGGAGACTGGGGACAGCAACTCCGCGGGTAAACCGAGTTCTCCAGCACACGTCATCTCAGTTTAAAGTACAGTGAGGCATCTTCACCCTTGATGCTTCAGCTGCTCATGCCCCGTTGCCCCTTTGGTGTTGGTGAGCTGGCGAGTCTCCATCACACATTATATGATTTCATTGTTATCGTCAGGTGCCATAGATCCCATAGTTGCCCCATTCCTAGTCCATTGACATTCCATCACAAGAGCTCATCAAGAGCTCAAGTAATTTTTATTCACAGTTAACACTGCTTATCATAGAAACGGGGATTGTCCGTGGATACATTTTTAAAGTGTAATCGTCGGTTTTTTGTCACCATTTCATTAAAGTTTCCTCAAAAGGTCTTTAGTGTATTGCTTTCGGTCTCACGTGGCCTACCAAAAATCTTGGACTCTCTAGTCCCGTCTCGTTTTAATTTATTGCACAATCTCAAGTATAACCCTACTACAGTGACGATGAATATTGCGAAATTTAATTGATCGTCTAGGAAGCCCGTAACTGTATTGTGCTTGTTGCTGTTTTAAATGTCATCTCCAAATTGTCTATGTCAATGTCAGATAGATTGATTAAAATGTTAAAATGTCATTATTGTATGATTGATTTGTATGTTGTGTCTTGCTTGAGTTGAGTTTGAGAAACAGAATCGACAAGAAATACACAGTATAATAAAAAACAATACATACATCAAACATTATCTTATTCCAAATAAAAGATTTTATGCCTGTGTGTTGTTCATAGTAACAAATCGCATATAACTAGTTTATAACAGTAGTCACTACGCCTTTGTAATAACTTTGGTTTCCAAATTGAAATCATGTCTTCCGAAACAGCGCAAGTTAGTTCATTGCCATTGCCGCCCATGCAGTATATAAACTTCTATACTGATGAGAATGTGCGAAGAAATAGAGCTCCTTTACCACCGCGCCCTATTCATGATTCGTATTCCATGTTTGGACACACTTTCAATGCGGATGACACCATAATTAGGTCACTGGAGAGCCAGGTAATTCATTCTTCTGTTTTACAGAGATAGTCCTTTAACAATACTGCAGTCACACAAGAAATTATATTTTTTAGGGATTTCGGCGATTATATCCTATGCATTTTGAGAGGAGGAGAGAACTGAAGAAGTTGAATCACTCACTACTTGTTAACTTTCTGGATCTATTAGACTTGTTGGTACATTGTCCTGATTCTCCTAAAAGGGCTGAAAAGGTTGAAGATCTCAGTTTGCTTTTCATACACATACATCATTTGCTAAATGAATTTAGACCTCACCAAGCAAGAGAAACCTTGAGAGTGATGATGGAACTACAGAAACGTCAACGTGTTGAAACTGCGACAAGGTATTGTTATAATGGATGTTTTATTTGGGTTTGAACAGAGATTAAAAACAATGTCAGACGTCCATAGTAACTTAGGCTCAATAAAAATATTTCATGTACTGTGAAAATTCTTACAGTTTTTTGTGTAGTTTAATGTCAGGAACTTTTCTATGTTTTCCACTTTTGCATTGAACTTCTCAAAATCAAATTATTCCAAATTATTAAAGAAAAACCTGAACTCGATAAACAAGATAATTACTTATTGACATGATATTTTTTTTTGGAAAAGTTCTAGATAACAATTAAATATTTTATAAGAAGTTAGTATTTTATATGTAAATTGTTGTAGTAAAGAACTTTGTGTCCGTGAGAATTTAGTTTTAAAAGTTGATTGGGTGGGCCAAAACCTGACATTGTTCTTTGCAACCTGCTCTTGTAATTTTGTATCTAGATGTTATGAAGAAAAATGAATAGTAATGCATCAATAAATTACTGCCACAACTTACATGATAATTATAAATCAATCACCTATTAAAGCAATTATCTTCCTTTCAGGTTCAAAAAACACTTGGATAAAGTGCAAGATATATTACAAAGTGCTCTACAAAGTCTACCAGATCAGAATGAAATAGAATCCAATTTTAAGGTGCCTGTAGAGATATTGGAACACATGGATTGTAACACCAATGATGTGTCTAATCAAGATCCATGTTATGAACTGGATCGCATCATGTGTAATGTGGTGGACAATATGAGATAAGACATCTATTTTCCTTTTATATACTAGAATTAATTTTGTATTATTTCATAAACTTTTAGCTTCAATCTTGCTTATATCCCAGGTAACTGTGATTGTTAAGGAATACAATGTATTCCTTAACAATCACAGTTACCTGGCCCAACTTATGTCATAAGTTGGGCTACTCATTTTCAAACAAATTTCTTTTGCCATGGTATCACCTGGATGGTATTCCAATCAAAGATTTTTTTATTTTCGATATAAAGCTACCAGAAAACTACTTGCCAATTCTTTCCTGCCTGTTTAATTAACAAGGCAAGATATTGTAACATACAAATTCACTAAGGTGACTTGGCCAACTGGTGTGGCTATTTCAAATAGGGAACCTGATTATGTTTCAAAAGGAATTTTTTTCTTCATAAATCAAGAAATTGAAATAAATGGTAAATAATAAAAGTTTATGAATCTCAAGCTCATGTATTAATTTTATAAGTGTATCAGCTTCTATATAATCTTCTCAAAAGGTCTACTCCATATATTTGATATCCAAACAAGGTATGAATGTGGTCTTTACAAGTACTTATCTTGGACTTCAATGACTGAATAGAGGCGAAGGAAAACATCTTGAGAAATAGACCACAGCCTTGCAGTGAGACCGATGATGTTGGATATTATGCATCTGGTTGATATATTGATAAGTTGATATGAACTGATGTGTAAATTACATGTAGGATTAATTTTGTTTTTGAAATAAAAGAAAATCATTATATTAAAATGTTTTAATCCTGTTGTGAATTCCAAAGTATTCTGTAATTTAAAAACCATTGCAGGAGTCTTCTGTCATCATACTCTTTTCAACAAATACCTGGAAGAGTCAATAAAACGAACCTATGGAGAAATGTAGCGTTGTTTCCAGTAGCTGGTGGGATCTGTATGTAGAAAACTTATGACTACTAGCTACTTACAGTTCAACAGCATTTCCACACAATGCCAGCGTGATGAAGATTCCTGACTTATTCTAATTTTGTTTATATTCTAATACTTACAAAGTGGTGATACATCTTATCCTACTCAGTTGTCAGTTGCTCTAGGGACTAGTAAATAAATATAATTCAAATGGGCTACTTACCATGGTGCACCAGAACTACTCGAAATTGGTACTGAAACTATGGAACAACTGCATTCAATTGTTGTTGACGACGTACCATCTATTGCCCTTAACGAAAAAAAACTATGCAACCAAATAAAATTCCTCTAAAAAAAATTGTGTAGATGAAAATCAGCCCATAAGTCAACTACAACGTCACCTACTCAAAATAATATTTTTGTGATATCTTTGCAGCAGATAAAAAGGAATTGGTGAAACTAATCAACTTGCCTAATCAATACAGACATATCCAAGAAACAAAATATATCATGTGCAGCTGCACTGCATATCCCTTATTCTATCTGATAAACAAGCAGATGGAATTGGATTTGATTTCCCAATGCCTCACATAGAGTGTCATCAGGAGAAAATATGTTCTATATAATTTGAATTGAAATCATTGTCATTATTGGTGCATTTTTGGGAAACTTCGAAAATTAGTAGTTATTCCGCCTCCGGAATGGAGCTCCATTGTTTCTGAAGTCACGTCTACCATAGCCCCCTCGTCCTCCCCTCCCTCCCGAATTATTCCCAGAGAACCTTGCATTATTATTTAGTCGTGAGCTGTATTTGCCTGATGGCGGCGTATACATTTTTATATTCCTATCTCCACTTCGTGACCTTTTCTCAGGAGATTCTTTCTCATTTTCATTATCAAACGTAATGGGGCGGTGTCGTTTTTGTACCGGCGATTGCTTTGTATCATCAGGATCTGCAGTGTGTTTCTCCTAAAAACAAATTTATAAGGGATATTATAAATTGCATATCAAATAAATAATCGCCTATCAATAAATACTCATCATTTATATTATTTTTTACATCAAATAACTTACTTCACTACAAATAAACTAAATGTTTAACAAAACTCAAACTGCAGATAATTCGAAATTATACATCAATATGACATTACTTTTTCCTTATAATGCAATACAGTTAAATTTATTCTTGTACAAAAATACTACATACAAGCATTAAATACTGACTGCATAGCAAATTTTCCATATTTCATAGCAAAATAACTACCCCAGTCGCATATTAACCAGTAAGTACAACAAAACCTGTTCATCATATTTGTCTTAATTTTCAAGAAGCCATGCTCGGCAAATTTAATGATTATTATAACAAAAAAATCCTGTTACATTGCATTATTTCTAAAAGCAGAACAAATTAACTGAAATTTCATTTAGCGTACTGTGAAGATGGTAGAATTTTATTTGTATTCAATTTATTTTGCAAATTGCCATTTATAACCTTCAATTAAAAAACATTGTTTTAAAAATTGAAGCTAGTAACTAAAACGAATCGCTGCAAAACCGACTCCACGTAGTCTTGTTTGCCCTACCCCTAGAGTGCAATTCAAAACCGCGTAGGCGCGGAGGGGCGAGGCGGCCTGCGAGCTGAGGCGCAGGTAGGTTTAACGCTCGCCGACGCGGTTGAGGCTGGCCGGCTCAGCCGGCCAGTAAGCCGAAACTGCGGTGGTGAGCGTGAAAACCATCTGCGACGATAAGCTCGCATGGGACCGCCGGAGCCACGAAGCGCCGGAGCCGTGACAGAAGCCATGCTTGCTGCATGTTGCATGCTTACTTCCATGTTGCATGCCTGCTTACATGCTGCATGCTTCTTACAGGAAAATAAAAATTCCAAAACTATGCCAAAAGATGATTCTGACTATAAACATTCTGAAATATGATAGTTCTGCCTTTAATGACTACTTATATTATGAAATGTATGCCAAAAGGAAGTACTGACAATGACTAAAAATGCACCTGCCCCATTTTTTTTAAGAACTATATGTGCAAGCGTATCATCGGACTTGCGATCCGACTCAAGTACGTGGCACCACCTGTAGAAGCTAAAAATGTGCCTATTGGGCAAAAAATGTAATAAATTACTGGCTTTAATAATTCAATAAATTACAATTTTGTATTTAATTTTATATTTTTTTGCTGATCTCATTATGTGGTAATTAATAAATAATAAGATGACTGTGACTAAAATGCTGTTTTATTCAGAAAAACTGCTGTAAATAATATAAAAATAGAAGCTATATTTAAAAGAAAAAGAGTTAACATGTATAATGTGCATTAAGATTATTAGCTGTGCATTGATGAAAAAGCTTTTGCTTTAGGAAAAATCGCTGTACGCTGCGAAAATAAATTGTAGTGTGTTTAGTGATATTTTGAGTTGAATATTTTGCTGTGCAATCAGTAATTTTGATGGGAATTCGGAATCTTATTGCATAGAAAAAGGATATTTTTTGATTTGCGTTTAAATACTACCCAATTTATAATATTAAAATAATGCTTATTTTAGAAAAGGAAAATTACAGATACAGCACTATCTTATACATATACATTAATAATTAATATTTACCTCTTTTTCAGATTTCTTGGATTGGAATGACAGTTGAACTTTGCTCTTGAAGCTGGGTGGAGTGCGAAACAAATCTCTTATAAGTGTATTGATATTAGAAGTTGTCTTCAGAGCAGCAATTTTTAACTTGTTTTCTTCTGAATTAGCGTCTTCACCTTTTTGGCTCTACAAAATAATATTAGTTTAGTTAGTCTAGTGAGAAATTTCAGGATATTTGGCAAAATAATATTCAGTGTATTTGTAAAACATACTTGTGTAACCTCCTTTAATTTTTTTATGTACCCTTGTGTAAGACGGGCAGTATATTGTAGTCGGAGCCGTAAGGCTTTCAGTTTAGTGGCATCTGAAACCAGTGCATCAGGTGCCTTGCGACACAGTGAGTGTAGGGCAAACAGTGCACACTCAACATGAGAAAATTGAAGTGATGGTGTGGTCTTTGAGTCTTCTATTTTCTCTTCAGATTTTTCACCTTCAGTTCCTTCAGGCTCAATTGGTGCTTCTGGCAAATATTTCTGTAAACCAAATTGTATTTTTTTAGGTAGGTACCTTTAACTTTATTTTAAATTCATTTAAAAATAAAAATTATACCTCTTATTAGAGGTATAATTCTTGTATTATTCTTTATTAAGTGTTTGTTTTAACATATGTACAATTTTTCTTATAACATTAGAGATCATAATTTGACTTACCATTAGCAAACCATACACTGCATCTATTTTTTGCTGTGGATTCTCAAGTTCTCCACAATGCTCTGTTATCTCAGCAAATATTTTCAACAGCTCCAGTTTAGTGTCTGTACCACCTTCTGGTGTTGTTATGCTGTTCCATCCTTGAAGTACATGGTCGCAGAAGAAGTTGACAAACTGGGTGGAGTCTACGAGAGCCTAGAGAAAAAAAATGGCTTTATTTAATATTATGCCAGAAAAGGTTCATGTTTTCCCTTATAAAAAATGTTTGTATTTCAAATTGCATAAATGAGAATTACTAAAACTTACGGAGAACAAAGGCAATGCATGCTGGGAACAATGTATAACTCTGTCCACATATTCAGGGTCCTCTGGATGCCAGTCATCAGGTGAAAAAGCAAGAGCAGCTACAATTTGTACCAGTTCCTTTTTACCAGCTGGAGTCTTTCCCAACTTGGACCAGGTTAACAATTCCATTATGTGCTCAAATTCTTCAGCAACAACATCTTGGAGCTAAAACAGATATAATTATGTTAGATGTTAGTTGGTCAGATTTCACATTGTGCACAAGTGCCATGGTCAAATCAAAGGTAAATAAGATTGATGTCTATGATTTAACTTACTTCCAAGAGCTTCTTGCATTCAGCAATAATCAATTCTTCAGCATCTTTAGTAATGACTTCTCTGCCAAGTTGTTTCACTTTAGTTGCAAGAAACTTGATACATCTCTCTCTAACAATTTCATTTGTGACTTCACTATCAGCATTTTGGTGTATTTGGGAAAACATTCCAGTGAGTGCACCTTTAGGATCTATCTTCAGAATGGTTAGCAATGAGTTTGAGACCACGTTTATTTCAGTAGTGTCATCAGATTGCAGTAGTTGTGCTAAAATGTCTGCAATTCTTTGAGTGTGTTCTTTATGATCCTTGCACAATGTTGGCAGATCCTTGATAGCCTGTTTACGGATCTGTAAGAGATTAACAAATCCTTAGCGCATTTATATGGAAATGAGTTGTGATGGCAGGCATGCACTGTGTAGCACTGCTTTTGAAGATCATGTTATACAATTGGATAGATATAAAAGACTATACATATAAGACACTGGTACTCAAATACATCTGGTTAGTCTGGAAGCAGATCCCAACATATTTGGAAAAAGGCAGTTGATGAATAGAATATACAAAATACTTACAGCAACATCATCATCCTCGCACAAATCGAATTGAGCCTCAATGGCTTGGTCGGCCAAAGTAGGAAAGCTGTTGAAAAATTTCGCAATGAACTGTGACGCTAAACGTTTTTCCTTGTCAGATCCCTTGACTGCTGCTAATATTTCCAAGTATTCTTTCTCATGCTAAAATGATACACAAAATTACGTTGAATATAGTTGTGGATTGTAAGTAAAGGGAACATTTATATTGTGAAATTAAAGGGCGTTTTAGGTTACCTTAGAAATGTCATCTTTAGCGTCGGCTAATATACCATAATTTTGGTACAGTTTTTCAATATTGTCCGCCGACATGTTTAATGTCTAAATACCGAACTTTACAAACTATGCTCAAGAAATAATTTTCAACTAGTATCGCCCTGGATTAACTGAAATATAACGTAAATCACATCACACGAGATGAAATCACGAAACACCGCCGCCACCGCGTACCAAACGAAACCACAGATAATTGAATATTTACATAGACAACAGTTTATTGCCGAGTGGCACCACAGATGATTAAACACAAATTAAAAAAAAAAGTTTTCTTTTCGAGTTATCGAGTTGCTGGCTAGATAGCACTATTCTTGGTACAGTTATCGGCACGGATATCGAGCCATGACCTTCATCTGCGCAGAAGCGATTTACTGCCTTATTGCCTTATGCGTACGGGTGCGCAAAGCGATCCCCACTTCCGCCGAGAGCCCAATATCCGTGCCGGTATCTGTAAGTTACTGCAAGGAAAAAAGCGTCATATCTTATCAACGTCATATCATTTGAGGTGTAAACAATTTACAAAAATAAGGTTTAAAAATGAAATAAAAGGAGAAATTATACGTCTCAAGAGATTTTGAAATCAATTTTGCAGAAATCTGTGTCGTTATTGATGCGTTATTGAACCATGCCACAGATTATACAAATTAGAACAAATCAACTCGGTTTACGTCAGCGCCCACTGCTCAACGTCCCTTTCTCGTGTACGAACTACAGGCGAAATGCTTTCTTTGCTAGGAGCACGGCAAGCTTCAACAAACTACCCCTTGAGTTGAACATTGATCTTTATTGTACATCCGCTAGTACGACAAGGCGGATTTTAGCAAAACAATTTTTTGAAAACTGATTTCTTTCTTTTTTTTATCAACTAAGTATCGTTATCGCACGAACTGTAGTGTTATTATTGTAATTATCTAAAATCATTATCTATACATAGTTTAATAATGTAAAATCGTCATAGGTTATACGTCTAATTAACATAATAACATGTATATGTGGAGGCTTGTTATTAGCAATGTTTAGTTTTAATTTTTTTTTATACTCATAGTTTGTAATTAGTCTGTAAGCCTTCTTTAAAATTAATTAAAAAAAAATATATATATATACAGAGCAGTGCAATTTTTTTTAGCCTTGGCATTTTGGCAAAGGCCCAGTAACGGAGTAAGTAATTATGCTATCTAACGAATTCTTGGAAAACATATTTTTTTATTCTAAAAAGAAAACCCATCATTACTAATAAGTACCTCAAAGTTCAAGATCCTTGTATTAGATATAATATTCCTTGTAAAAGAAGAGTTCGGCCGAAATGGACCGAATATTACCCTCCAGCCTCCCCTCACACTCCACATTAGGCATTGGTTCCAAACATAGAGCAAAGTAATTGCAGATGACGTAGTAATTTCGTCGATTCGATTTATAAATTATGATTAGAGCGTGTGCATAGACATAATATTAGTAAACAGGACTGCGCATATAAACCCAAAAAACGAGCCGAGTGAAACAGTTAGTACGGAGGCTGTCTGTCCCTTTCTAATAGGGTGACTATGAGATTAAGCTATGTGAGACAAATCCGAATTTGCTAAGATTATTAAACACAGATTAGTATTGAAGTTTTAACTTACGCAGTTTGTGACCTTAAGATACTAATAAAGGCTTTTAATAATTAGCGGAAATTAGCAGTATAAAAGCAGGAAGATTCGAAGTGAAGACTGTTTTTTTTGTATTTCTACTTCATATATAGACTGCTGAGCCATTTATGTCGCCTTTCTTCATTTTTTGGGAAGCTATAACAATAGTACAACAGTTTTAAAATCCATCACCCATATTTTGACTCGTTACAAGAATTCATGGGCACCCTAGTTGTTTGGTTTACGAAAATGTTATTATTAGCTAACCTGTGGAACGATATATTGCAACCACCATAGGATTCACTTTTGCAAGTAGAAACGCAACACTTTTTCACCATTTTAATAGTTTAAATTGATTTAATACAAAAAAATATAAACAAAATTTTAAATGCTGATTACGCGCCAAGAATGTTCAGGGTTACCGCTAGAAAATAAAAAAAAGCAAAATAAAAATGTATGTTGTTTATGTTTTAATAATAAATACGAATAAATTAATGCGATTGTTATTAATTTGTTGACTTACAATTGTTAAAATAAGATAAAAATATAAGTGATTCAATTGTTTTTGGGAAGACAAAACTTTTGATCACAACATTTTTTTATGCTGGCAATGTGTTAGAAAGAGACAAACAGCCTCCGTTCGAACTATCCCTCTCGGCTCGGATTTGCCTCTGTGTATTATGCAACCAATTTAGTACCTTATTGCGTTAGAATAGAGTTCATTTTCGTAAATATATATTTTGAGCGTGCGCAATCTTGTTTAGTAATATTATATCTATGAGCGTGTGATGATAAAAAAAAGCAAAATTGACTTTTATTCACCACTAGCTTCTGCCCGCCACTTCGTACGCGGATCCTGTCTCTATGCCAGCGACTGCGGGGTCAGCAAAATCAAAGATCTGAATCGTCTGATGTTGAATTTTAAGGACCCGTTGACTTGAAAACAACGGAATACGCATAAACATTAGAAACGTTCCATATATTTAATGTTAGTACTTTAACGGCAAAAGCACAGCAGACTAAATAAAATGCTGAGAACTGAACCGCAATAGACGTGACCACAGGGATAAAAGTAGTGATTCTAATTAGTCCGCATTTAAGTTGTGTGTGGCAAAACTATTACACGTATTGAGTATTACGTAAAAAACATTAAATATTACTGAGATGACAAAGTCGTGGTGACTTAGTGGGTAGAGAACCAATCTCTCAAGTATGAGAGTGCATCTTTGATTCCAGGTCTGGCAAGTACCTGAAAATGCAACTCTTCTAAGTTCGTATGTACTTTCCACGTATATTTTGGATACCAATGACCGTTATTTGGAGGGGATGTTAAACTGCTGTAGGTTCCGGCTGTCATTGAACATTCTTGGCAGTCGTTATGGGTAGTCAGAAGCCAATAAGTCTGACTGGTGTTGGGTTGAGCGGGTAACCGGGTTGTGGAGGTCAGATAGGCAGTCGCTCCTTGTAAAACACTGGTACTCAGTTGCATCGTGACTGGAAGTCGACCCTAACATAATTGGGACAAAGGCTCTTGTGATAATAACGACAATAATAATGAGATATAAGCACCGCGGGACATCTGAGGCTGATGACGGGGAGAAGCGACCCCGCGGGGCTATATATACTGAGTTCTCGAGGGAGAGTACACTGTCCCCCATCTCCGGCCGGTCGGAGTGAATCATGACGGGGGTAGGTCTCACGCCTCTGGCTTGGTTTGGCCGTCCAGAGTGGAGTCGCTAGAGCAGGGTTAGTAGCCCTGCTCGGAGGGAAGGTGCCTCGTGGTAAGTGACCCACTGGGAGCGCGTAATCTGCGTTTAAAGTCCGCCGAGGTATCCTCACACTTCAGCCGCTCATGTCCCTGTTGCCCTCTTGTTGCTATTCAGTGACTGATTCCCGGGGGCCCAGTAAGTGAGCTGGCGAGTCTCCACCTGCCATTTTTACATGTAGGTATCTAATACATACGGGATAACCACACACCTGGATACCGGGTGAGGCTACGGGGGCCTTGGGGTCAAATAACCCCTAAAAGAACCGATACAGAAGGCAACGGGAAACCACTGTATTAAAAATCCCAAGAGAATCATGGAAATGTCAGGAAACGAGATTGTGTTGCCTAGTGATCCGCGTAGCGACCGGCGCCATGACTTGTCCGGGAAGCATGGTGTGAAATCGGCTACCGGCCAGGCTGGTGCAGGCAACCAGGCACCCCCTGGAAACAATGATACTGGAAGGCCAAAAATAAAACTGCGCAACAAGTTCCGTGTCGGTACCTGGAATGTCCGAGGCCTCCTAGCTGCAGGCAAACTTCGAATTCTTGAAGCGGAACTAGAGCGGTGCAACTCCACTATTACCGGATTAAGCGAAACCCACTGGAAGAACAGCGGTCACTTTGACACCGAGAAACACACCATTTATTTCTCCGGTAATGAGAATAGCAGCTTCGCTGGAGTGGCTATAGCGATACCGAAAGTGTGGAACGGTTCTGTTTTGGGCTATGATCCCATAAGTGAAAGGATAATGGCGATAAAGCTGAGCGCATCACCGACTCCGATTAACATTGTCCAGGTCTATGCACCTACTTCCGCCGCCAGTGACGGTACTGTTGAGGATTTTTATGCGCAGCTGGAAACTTGCATCGCTAAAGTACCAAATAGGGAACTACTGATAGTGCTTGGTGACTTCAATGCGAAGGTGGGCAGTACTAAGGCGGATATTAATCTACGTAATATAGTTGGAGAGTACGGGTTAGGAGTGCGGAACGAAAGAGGCGAACGCCTGATACAGTTCGCGGCTGATAATAACCTGACTATTATGAACACAGTCTTCAAACATCACTTTAGACGACTGTATACGTGGACTAGTCCAGACGGCAACTACCGTAATCAGATCGATTACATCATGATCCGATCAAGATGGCGAAGCTCAATATCTAATGCGCACACATTGCCGGGAGCAGACTGTCTCTCAGACCATCAGCTGTTAGTGTCTACCCTGAAGATGAAGTTGCAAAACACAGTAGCCAAAAGAACTAAACAGCGTTTGCAAATACTGGACAAAGAGGCTTTTGCTAAAACACTCCAAGATGGACAGCACATGTGGATGACCGATAAGGAGAACAAAACACCAGATTCTCTGTGGCAGTCTGCCAAAGACTACATTAAAAATTCTGTGCAAAAGTCCCAACCGAAACCAGTTTGTGATAAGCGACAACACTGGATGTCCGAAGATACGTGGAGATTGGTCAACCGACGACGTGATGCAAAAGCCAACGGTGCCAGCATACAAGAACTAAATGACTTGGGTTCCGAGATTCAAGCTGCATGTCGCAGAGACCGAAACTCAGAGCTTAAAAACATATGCACTGAGCTGGAAAGACACTCGCAAAAGTTTGAAACCAAGGACTTGCATATGAAAATAAAAGTCATCACGCGCCAATTTAAAGCCAAAACTTGGGCGGTGGAGAATAGTGCTGGTGAGTCTGTTACCGACATCAAACTGATTGTGAAAGTATGGGAGGACTACTGTAAGTCCCTTTTCACCGACAGTCCCAATGCAACAGACGCTACAATCAGTTATCCATCACAACGGGAACCCTGCATATTGAGAGAAGAGGTAGCCGCCGCCATTAAACATCTGAAGCGCGGTAAGGCAGTCGGCGTTGATGAAATACCCATTGAAGTAATCAGGGACATGGGCGATATCGGTGTGGATATCATGCATATCATCTGCACAAAAATTTGGGACACTGGAGAATGGCCAAGAGATTGGTCAAAGTCAGTCTTCATACCACTCCACAAGAAAGGATCGACGAAAAAGTGTAACAACTACCGCTTGATCTCCCTAATATCTCACGGAAGCAAGATACTGCTACATATCCTGAACACAAGGCTGCAGGCATTCCTGAACAGAGAAATTGCTCAGGAACAAGCTGGTTTCGTGAAAGGAAGAGGTACACGCGAGCAAATTCTCATCTTGAGACAGATAATTGAAAAGAGTAGAGAGTTTAATAAACCCCTGTTTCTTTGCTTTGTCGACTTTCGCAAAGCATTTGATACAGTCAAGTGGAGTAAACTCTGGAATATACTCCTAGAAATGGGTGTACCGCAACATCTAGTGTATCTCATCAGACGATTGTACGAAGACGGCACAGCAGCAGTCCAGGTAGATGGGGTTGACTCAGCCAATTTCAAGACGCAGGCGGGTGTTCGGCAGGGATGCATTCTCTCCCCGTTGTTGTTCAATATATACACAGAATATATCATGCGCAAAGTGCTGGATCAGTGGGATAAAGGGATATCTTTGGGGGGTCGCATGATTTCAAATCTCAGGTACGCTGACGACACTACTCTTCTCGCTCCCTCACTACCTGATATAGAAAACCTTCTCCAACTTCTAGAGTGTACCAGTCTTGAGTATGGCTTGGCTATAAACCGCGAGAAAACCAAAATGATGATTGTGGATCGCAAGACCAATAATAGACCGGAGATCCATAACATTGGTAACTGTGCAGTTGTCCAGAGCTACATTTACTTAGGCTCTACCATCAACAACACCGGAAGTTGTGAGGAAGAGATACGAAGGCGATGTGCTGTGACGCGTTCAGCTGTGGAAAAGCTCAAGAAGATCTGGAGAGACAGGCGCATAACTAAAAATACCAAGGTCCGACTGATGCGGTGCTTAGTCTTTCCTATCTTTCTATATGGAGCTGAAACGTGGACTATTCGTCAAAAAGATCGCAGCAGAATAGATGCGTTGGAGATGTGGTGCTGGAGGCGGCTACTGAGAATAAGCTGGACTGAACACCGCACTAATGTATCCATATTAAAAGAGCTTCACATCAAACAAAGACTTTCTTCGATTGTGCAACTAAGAACACTTAAAATGTTTGGCCATATCATCCGCAATGAAGACTCAATGGAACGATTAGTTGTGCAAGGGAGAATAGAAGGACAGCGTTCTCGTGGACGATCGCCAACCAGATGGACAGACCTCATAAAATAAGTAACATCAAGCTCAATTGTGGAGTGCGCACGGAACGCCACCAGCAGGGAGAAGTGGAGAGAAATCGCAAGGGCAGCCGCCAGAGACAATCCATGATCACGACCACTCTGCCAAGAGTGTCCGATTAAGAAGAAGAAGATCTAATACATTGTCATCAGCAGGTGCCATAGTTCCCGTAGTTTCCCCATTCGTAGTCCATTAGCATCCCATCACAATAGCCCAAGTAGTTTTTATCCACAGTTAGCAATAGTATAGCACAGAACCGGGGATTGTCTTTTTTTTAATGACGTCCACTGGGGATTGTCCTTGGGTTCATTTTTACAGTGCTTTATACACTGTATAATCTGGATAATCGTCGGTTTTGTGTCACCATTTCATTAAAGTTGTCTCAAAAGGGCTTCAGCGTGTTGGCTTCAGCCCCACGTTTGCCTCCCAAAAATGCGGAACTCTGTAGTCCCGAGGTCTGGAAGAGACATACAAAATAATAATGAGATATAACGCAACAAATTCGGAGAGTAGGGGCTCGTGACGCCACATCTAGGTATGTAAAATTTGTACTAAGCAGTAACTTAACACAAAATTCAAGCGTGTTATATCTTCGTTATTATTTGTTTGTGAGAATTTATTTATTGATTTGTTTGATTTACACGACTTCAAAAGTCAGTTACATAAATCAGAGAAGTTTACAAAGGAAACTTAAAAATAAAGAAAATTGAGAAAAAAAAATTACAAACAACATAAAACTTTACAATAACCAAGTGACAATTAGGTAAATACTATTTAATTCAGAAATTAACATTCCTCGCAAAGAAAACTTAAAATTATAAATATAATAAACATGAAATAAAACTTTAGAATAACCAAGTCACAATTAAATGGTATAGCTTTCGCAAAATTTTAGACACAAAGACATTATGTGGGTAAATTTGTCCTCAAAAAGATCGCAGTCCGGGTGGGCTTCCACGAGCTTATTTATTGTGTTCAACACACGCGGTACGGGAGACGCAGCACGGGCTGCGGTCCGACATGAAGGCACGTCCAGCAGACGATGCTTTCTGCAGCGGAGGTAATTATCCGGTGTGTACAGTCGAACCAGCTCATTATGGATATCAGATGCATCGATCAGACCTTTGCAAATTTTAATCATAACACCTACCTGGTCACATGCTCGCCTCGCTGTCAACATATTATATCCTAAACATCCTAGGAGGAACTTGGTGGGATAGAGGTATGGATAATACCCGAAGGTTCGTCTGTAAAGAAAACGCAAGAATGCTTTTTGCACTTTTTCCAAAAGGAGTGCATACTTTGCTTCATGCGGATTCCATACAGAGGAACTGGCTTCGAGTTTGGTTCGCACAAGTGCGCTGTACAGGAGTTTTATAACATGCTTGCTATTGAAGTCACGAGCGGTGCGGAGTACAAAGCCTAGCCTTTTAAAAGATTCTTTGGCAACCGTGGAGATATGATCATGAAAGGTTAACTTCTGGTCAAATGTGACACCCAGATCCTTCATGGTGGTTGATCTTGTTATTTTATTGCCATTTATTGTGTATTCAAAGTAAATTAGGTGTCGCGTTCGACCAAAAGTCATTACACAGCATTTGGATAAATTAAAATCCATTTTGTTCTGCAATGCCCATTCATTTATGGCATTTATGTCACTTTGCATAGCTTCACAGTCCGACAGCGAGTTAATAGCGCAGTAAAGCTTGAGGTCATCTGCGTAAAGAAGACACTTCGCGAATTTTGTAACAGCTGGTAAGTCGTTGACCATAATCAGGAAAAGTAGAGGCCCGAGAAGGAGAAAAGAAAAAATACGTGTCCATTATTTTAGGATTATCTAAAAGACGGACTAATTACTTTTTTTGATTCACCTTACCTATTTCATAAGATTCATTTCTATACATTTCAAGTCCAGTATTGCTCTTGAAGTTCCACATCAGGTGTTTCAGATCTTTGATGTTTATACGTCAATAGAGAGTGCTTATCAGATTGAACCACTTTTGCTAAAACGTCATATCTTTATATGCTATAGTCTAGCTAAGCTCCTGGAGTTCCACATCAGGTGTTTTACATCTTCAATTTTTATAAGTCAACAGAGAGTGCTTATCAGATATAACAACTTTCGCTAAAACGTCATACCTCTATATGCTATAGTCTAGCTGGGCCCCTGGAGTTCCACATCAGGTGTTTTAGATCTTCAATTTATATAAGTCAATAGAAAGTGCTTATCAAATTGAACAAGTTTGCTAAAACGTCATACCTGTATATGGTACAGAGAAGCTGGGCTTTTGGGGTCCCACATCAGGTGTTCCAGATCTTAAAATTTATTATCTCAGCTGAAAATGCTCATCACATGAAACAATTTTTGCCATGGCACCATTTTTGTATCTCTTATAGTTTTGTTGGTCTGTTGGAGTTCTGCATCAGGTCTTCAAGTTTCGAAGATAATCATAGCCTATATGTTGACCAGGCTTAATACTGATACAACAAAGAAAAAATCATTGAAATCCGTTCAGTAGTTCGGAAGATTAGCGTGTACAAACAAACAGACATATAGACAAACAAACAGATTTTTTTTTTTTGGATTTGTGCTCCATTGCTGTTTCTAAACCCCACCCAATTATTATTTTTTTAATATATTCAATGTACAGACACAGTTTTTTTACAGATTTATTATAATGTATAGATTAGGACAAAGCATGGCCATCTTGATTACTGAGGATTTAAAATCTGCAACTTTGCTCACTAGTAACGTAAATACATACTTAACTATGTTCTGTACATAGGTACTACTTACGACTTATTTGTAATGAAATCAACAACATGCACAGTTTTGAAAATTCAAAATACTAGAAAAGGAAAAAAAAAGAAAATATAACAAGATAAAAGAAAGCAGTTCTTTCAATTCCAACGTTGATAAAAGCTAGGTACCTTCATAATAAAACTGTAAAGGTAATCTTATGAAAATAAAAGTGCAAAAAATATTTATTACCTTCAAATAAGTCCCTACAGGAACAACGTGTGACCCTCGCATTCCTCTTAAACTTAAGGAGAAGATCTACGAGACTGGTCAGACCGGCCGGTCCATAAACGCGATGAATGAAAGACAATTGCTACGGCAGAGATGAGAATGTTAAGAGGAATGTATGATGTTACGGTATAGATAGAGTGAGGAATGAGGAAGTTTAAAAGTGGCACCGGTAGATGCGCAGAAGAGCTATGTGGAAACAGCGACGACCAAGGAAACATCGATTCGGATGGAAGTCGAATTGGCTAGAAAGAACGTTACTTATGAGATGTTAACAGAAAGAAGATTAATAATCTACACTAGATTTTTACGTGTATTTGATACATTGTTATCGGCAGGTGCCGTAGTTCCCGAAGTTTAGACATCACAATAGACCAAGTAGTTTTCATCCATAGTTAGCAATAGTTTAGCACAGAACCGGGGATTGTCCTTGGGTACATTTCTATAGTGTATATGGGATAATACATTCTATATGGGATAATCGTCGGTTTTGTATCACCATTTCGTTAAAGTTGTCTCAAAAGGGCTTCACGTTTGCCTTCTAATCCGGACTCTGTAGTCCCGTGGTTTGGTCGATCTATACTAGTGTCACTATATAATAAAAAGGAATTTTTGTTCGTTTCTTTGTACCTGAAGGCTCCGAAACTACTGAACCAATTGTAAAAAATATTTCACTGTTGGAAAGCTAAACTCTTCCCTAATAACATAGGCTATATATTTTTATCTCGGTCGCGACTTGCGCCATCTATGTCTCTGATTATGGGCTCTTTGCTTGGACATGGACAGCATCGATCACATCTGCGTCAACTTTTCTACAATGTTCTGAAAAAAAAAAAAAACATAGGTAGTCTTTTGTTGTCTTTTGTTAGAAAGTTGGAGTAGACCGATAACTATTGGCCACGGCTGCAGCGGCTATTCCTTCTAAAGAGATCAGCCTGATGTGCAGGACATACTTATGTATGACCTACTTATTATGTACAAGCATTTGGGCGGATACAGGCGCAATCTCTGTTCCTACACTCCTATTGTCGTGGAGATTTTTTTTATATTACCGCCATAGGTACACGTTATGTAAAATTCCAATCTAGAAAGCAAAACAAAAGATGGATAAAATATTGTTTGTTAATCGTTACGTAGATTTTAGTAAATAATTTTCATAAAGCAGCCTGGAGCCGAGAAGTTGGTGATTGGTACCATCCATTACCTACGTAAATGTCGGTAATGCGCCTGATCTCTCTCCGGTCGTGTCGGATTGCCGTCCCATCGGGCTATGAGACTGAAGAAAAAAGCACCTGTGTCTCAGCAAATGCTTGTGTTCGATTAAAAGTCCTGCGCAGTTGGCTAATCTCCTTATAGGAGGAGGATCATGCCGTTAAAAGGGTCTGAGTTACCTACCGGTGGTTAGCGCCCTTGACACAGTAATGGGAGATTACTGTGGGTATAGGTAGGTTACTACATTACTACACATACCTACTGAATCTTTTTAGAAATCTCAAAATGTATCTAAGGCAGTAGTCCCACCGGCAGCGATGAACGAGAAACGAGTAGAACTAGAAACTATAAAAGAGTTGACGATCAGCGGGAAGCGAGTGTTTAGTTTCGATAGTATTGTCGCCGGGCTATGCTTTCAATGCCGCACTGTAAAGAAATGAGCGAGCGAGCATCGCTGAGCGAGTTTATTTTTGAAACCTCGTCGCTCGGCTACAAAACTAGTAAAGCGAGTCATCGCCGGCAGTGTGAACAGCCAGCGAGCAACTATTAATATATGCATCTCTTTCGTTTACACGGAATGTACATTTATTGTGCGCTTCTTGAGAGAGAAAATCGCCGATAGTTAGTCGTTTTTTCGCCGGCAGTGGGACCACTGCCTAATGCACAACACAAATATAATAATAAGAATGCGTTTGCGTAAGCGGTTTTGGTTTTTGTGAAAATACTATTTAGCCTACCTACATCAAAACGTGATCGTCGTCAACTATGATCATGATTCAAAATTGCAACGCAACCAACGCAATGATTTATTCAAAATAAATTTAAAAATATTCAAAAAGTTACACTACAATTTTTTTGTGACTACGAGGCGAAAGTCTGTTGCTACGAAACTGCTACGCGGCTACGACATCGCTCCTATGTTCTATTTCTGCATTTTTCGTGTTATACTATTGTGTTATGTTATAGATTTGGTTGTTTAGATTATTTGTAAATGATGAATCATTGTTTAAATACATTTGGACATTTGCCTATTCTCATTAAATTAATTTTAAAGATATTGAACTTAACTATTTTCTTAATAAGTTATTACTTGCCTAAGACATGCTTCGAAAATGGTAAATGGACATGGATTAACTCTCTAATAGGTACCTACAGCATTCAGGTAATTTTAAGCGGTTCCACATTCACTCGCGCATCCCTATTTATTTGAATACCTATGTACCTGCCATTTTTAACGCACATCTGTTTTTTAAGAAAGATAAGAAAACAATAACCATAATATAACAATCTCCTTTTAGAAGATTTCCGCTGACGCCGCGTCGGTAGGTACATAGGCCTGTGCAGAATTTCTTAGAAAAAATATAAAGCCTTATGTACCTATTGTTAAAAAAAATAACAATAAGTGTAGCTTAAGTAATAAATGCACGTATGGTACCGGTTCCTAAGTTCCTCTACTCATGGTTACCTACTTTGAAAAAGGAATGGTGCCGAAAATCTAATCCTTTGTTTGTTGTTGTAAAGTTCTAAGCTATTCTTTTTAATAAGAACAATGAGTTTACGTGAAATGGATGGGTATTCCGTTTTGAACGGTGCGGTGTTAACACGTTTGCTTTTTAGTGGGTTATCCCAATAATTAATTTTATCTAAGTAAGTATTATACGGTACCTATAACGCAGATGGATTTTACATAGGATAGGACACAATCTAGGTAGATATACCCACTCAATGCCTATTATCGCATTAATTTCTTGGTATTACTTGGTAGACTTTTTTTCACTGAGCTTTGCGCATTTTGCGCACATTAATGGACATATGCATTCGCATAAGATATACCTAATAATTTAAAACTTTGCAGGAATTTCTTGCAGCTTCTTATCAATTAAGTGCATATTTTTTACGAAAGCTACTTCTAAGTGTTAAGTTGAGGTAAGGTTGATTTAAAATATTTTTCTTAATAACTCTTACAAAGGAATGGTAGAGTATCGTAGCAACAGTAGGATGTAAGTTTTACGCAACTGCTGTTTCATGACTTGCACGTACAAAAAATAACATTGATACCTGCTTTGTCTATGAAAATTCAGTAAGTACACTCCTTATCTACTAACCTGTAGGTACTTAAAGATATTGCCTCTAAGCTTACTTAATTATTTTTTACTATAGGTAACCAACTATTTTTCTAAAGCTACTTAGAAACTTTTATAAAGCTTAAGGGCCTTACTACAAAAACTTTAAACACTGTTTTACACTTGTCTAATAAAATTTTGGCTGCAAAATGAACCATATGTCAACGTCATAATTTGACATTTTTTTAGACAAGGCATAAACTGACGTTTAAAAGTTTTTGTGGTAAGACGGTAAGAGTTTGTTTATATATTTACTTACTTAAACATGTTAGCTAATATCATCAAAATCTGGTCCAATTTTTTTTAATAAGTACATTTCAGTTTTAGATGGCCCTTTCATCGGGCAAGGTTACTTTTTATCCAGATGCGAAAAGTAGTTCTTATAATTTAATATTTTTAAAATTTTGTGACCGATGCGAATTTTAAACATTTTAAATACAGAATTAAATATTCAATTATCAAAATTGAGCTGCTGTTGTTGCTGATAAAACAGCCTTTTTACTAAGAAACGACTGAGCCGATATGTTCATGAAACAATATACCTAGCAGTCAGGATAAAATAATCTTTGTCACACAAAATCTAAACGAGAATAAGATCATTCAGTTGAGAGCTACGATACCATAGACTGATTGATACAAAGACAGACAAGTTAAACTTTTAACCCCTTTGCGTGGGGGGTTAAGAACGGCTGAACTAATTGTTATGATTTTTGGTGGTCAGGTCATTCTTCCCAAGTGTGTTAATGTTATTTTACTTATACCTACCAAAATTTCCGGTTTCATGTAAAATATAATTTTATTTGAAAATATTTTATTTGCCTCGCATTTCTTACCTACATAAAAAAAATTCTCATGCTTACGTATCTAAGTATTTTATTAATTTCTGATTAATTATTTGAAGTTAGACATAAGTATGACCATGTCATGTTCCCATAGGAAGAAGGATTCGATATCGATTTTTCTAAACGTGAACAAGTTCTACATAGGTAGATACCTACTTACATATTTGTATTAGACAGATTGATCATTTCGTCCATAAACCAGTTCAGTTATGAAAAATAAAATATATGCCTTAAGGAATTCCTGACAAAAGGCATACTTCATTATGGCGATGTTCATTATTTTTGTAGTAATTAGGCAAATGAAACGTGAGTGCGGCGGCGGCGTGCGGAGTGCGGCCGGCGGGCGGCCGGCGCGCGGCCGGGCGCCGGGGCGGGTCGGCGACGCGCTCATTGGCCGGTCTCGGCGACGCCCTCCGATACCGACACCGTCCCTCCCGTTTTCCGAGCAGCCGGCCTCGCTTACCTCCTTCGTTTCGCTCAGTCGCGTCCGCTACGTCGCGTGTGGTGTATCTAGATTGTCGTACCTGCACCTGTAACAGAACGGTGGTGTTGTGACAGCGAGTGTATGTGCGATGCTCGGACGGTGATCGAAGCATGGTGAATTACGTTAATCCGCTCGCCATGTACCAAGGCAAGGGCGGGCAATACGGCAGCGGCTGGTATGGCTGGCAGCACCAGAACTTCGAGGAGCAACAGTGGTGCGCGTGGAACGGAGCGCCCGCGGGTGGAGAATGGGCGCCGGATCCTCATCACTTCCCGAAGCGAGAGCCTGGGGAGCGAGAGATCGCGGACATGCCGTCCCCGGCGCGAGGCGACCTCGCCAGCCCCAGCGAGAGCTCCCCCGGCTCGCGACCAGCGCAACCACCAGCCCCGCCGCGCTCCCCATACGAATGGATGAAGAAACCTAACTACCAGACACAGCCCAATCCAGGTTTTTATCTTTTTCAATTTATTTGAACCTAAGAAGTCACCGCGGGCACTAAACAAGCATTCATTCAATCATTTAAATCAGCGTAGGTACCTTCCTACTAAAAAGTAAACAATATTTTTAAAATCTACCCACCTTTACCAAATGCAATAAGTAACAAGACGCAAAATTATTTTTTTAAGTGTAGGGTCTTTTAAACAACCACAAATGAAATTAAATACTGAAACTGCATTCACTTAATTAATAGGTACTTATCTCCCAAAAAATAAAATTAAGCACATAACGTTTTCAGTGCTAAGTATTATTCAAAGGCAGATCAAATCAGCAATTTGCGATGCGTGAAGTTCTTTTTTTGGGATATTAAGAGACTATGAAATGTGTGTGCTATTAAAAACTGCGTTATTACCCCATTAAAATTATTATTTATGCTTTAAGAACAATTAAATGACCTTTTTCAGCCTGAGTATAGCGAACTAACTAAACGTAACGTAACGTAGCGCATAATTACAGAACCTGTTTTGTTAAATCCTAAATAAAAACTCAGTTTATAATACTTCTAGTTTGTAAATTAATCACGTCGCTCGATTATACATAGGCACCGATGAATAATACTGTACTAAAGCATAATATTTAATTCGCTGATATCGATAAGGACTAAACGAATTTTATTGATTTCCATGTACCTAACGGCTGTCACACTATTGTGTTGTGACTCATATCTATAATAGAATAATTATTTGCTGTCATAAATCTGATGAGGAATAATAATAGAAGAAGATTTGTTTTGTTTGGTGCATGAACTACTTAGAATGTTTTCAGTAAGTATTGGGAACTCGAAACGTGTTTATAGTTTTCTAATGGTGGAAACCGTACACACTTAGGTACTTACCTGACATTACAAAACATCAATATACTTACTTATATTTCTGGAAGATTATTTACTAAGGTAGCAAGTCTGTCTATCTAAGTATCTGCCTTTGTAAAAAAACAAAACATATACCTATGTTTTGTACAATAACAATGCACAATATACATAGTATGCACAATGCAACACAACACACAACACAAGCACAATGTAAAAATCCGTAGGTACAAACTGTTTTGTTGTAAACATACAATAATATTTAAGAAAAATATACAGTACCTATTTCATTCACGTTTTTAAGGTAGCGTACACAAGTAGGTAAGTTATTGAAATAATACGTAATTACCGCAAGAGAAGGGTGAAAACTGAAACTACAGCCAGGGTGAGCCTTTCCCCTAAAACACATGCGCTTAACTAAACTATAGCGGGAATATTTTATAGTTTCAGGTTTTCAGTAGAATTTCTTGCAGTTATGTTTTTATATTAAAAGGTAGTTTTTTGTAATACAGAAAATTAAAAACCTGACTTTTAACTACTACTAAACATAACTTTTGTTAAAGTCTTTTAGACAATAACTTTAACGCAAATGGATCCGTATATCAGGATTTCAGCTCTGTTCAGCCTATTCAAAACTGTTCGGCGGCATTTCTTTATCACAAAGGGTAATGGTCGTAAAAGTTGACTATTTAAAGGCCCAACTGAGATGTTTAATGACATTGTTTGTCTAATGGCTCCACTAAGTAGGCAGTGATGTGATTGTTTCATATTTAATGCTTCATAAATGCGAAACATTTCTACAATTAGGCAAACATAAACAACAGATAGGTATATTTTTCTATCACCGCATCGTGTAGTGTCAGAACATAAATAGAGGAAAAGGGAGAAGGATTATGTAGAAACTTTTTTTTAAAGTTACCTTAATCACAAACAATTAGTTATCTAGGTAATTTATATGCAATGGTAGATTTTTTGCTAATACCATTAGGTAACGAGTACCTAATTTTCCTAATACAAACTCATTAGGTATTTCATACATTTGAATAACTAAAATATGTAAGTAATCGCCATTTGTACAGTGAATGTCAAACCCCAGTAAATAAAAACATGTTGACGTGCAATAAATATAAAACACTTTTAATAAATTTTATTGATCATCAAAAAGATAAAAAATAAAAATATGCAGACAGAGGTGTTAAATAAAATGCCAAACTTGTTTAGCGAGATATCAAGAATATTTTAATTATTTAAGGAAAGTCAAAATGGACGCAATATTTTTTTACCTGAACAATTAAAAAACTTGTTAACTGCTCTTTGTTGGGTTTAGATCACAGGATAAGAATGGATTTACTTAATATATTAAATGGACGATTGTTGTTAATAAGACTTGACTTGTGGGTACATTCACCTGCTACTGATGGATCCCAACGAATTTGCGTACAATTCCGCGGCGAAATAATTGTTTTACAGGTATATTTCTCTAACCTTGCTTTTGTATGATTTATTATTACATATACCTATATTCAATTGATTCTTGCTCGGATTGTCGTCATTGCTTATAAAAAGTAGATAATCAAAATAACAGTAAGATGTAGATTTTTCTTTTTATAAGCTCACACGGTAAATTGAACACTAAAAACGTTTACATTATATCCATGCCTTATATTGCTAGGTACTGCCTAAGTATGTATATGTCATGTGACGCCACAAGACAACACAACTAACCAAGCTGAAATAGAAAACTCAGACAGAATTAAAAAAGTTAAGAAAATCTTTCACAATTCAAGTGAACAAAAATTGCTCGTGGTTTCTAAAACACTGCTGATGAATCATCCTTAATTCATTAGAGTTCTGATATTACCTACATCTGCATATTTATCCTGGTTTAAGATAAAGTTTTACACGAAGTCATTTAAAACTTCCTTTTTCTGCTGATACCCGCCGACCCGTGTCATAGGTTATTAAAATACATTCTTCCTGTTTGACACCATGTGGGTAATACTATATAGTTATTTTCATTCTTGATTTCATCATGATCATCTCAGTATTCCTGCTGAACATAGGCCCTTGGCTTCCACAAGGGCCGGTCGTATTAAATTCTATGAATGCTAGTAACTTAATTAAGCATTTTCATCACTCTCAGACGCCATTTCCTTCACTTTCACAGATAAGTTAAGTATAAGGTTCCTTTGTTGGATAGGTCGGTTTTACCTTATTCTAAATTCCCTTTTCAGTGGCCAGACGTAAACTAAAGCCTTTTTTAAATTAAATTACAAAAGTTAAATTATTACACTTCTAATTGCAATCACATAAACAAATTACATCATCATCCTCATCATCCTCCGAGCCTTTTCCCAATCATGTTGGGGTCGGCTTCCAGTCTAACCGGATTCAGCTGAGTACCAGTGCTTTACAAGAAGCGACTGCCTATCTGACCTCCTCAACCCAGTATCCCGGGCAACCCAATACCCCTTGGTTAGACTGGTGTCAGACTTACTGGCTTCTGACTACCCGTAACGACTGCCAAGGATGTTCAATGACAGCCGGGACCTACAGTTTAACGTGCCATCCGAAACACAGCCAATGGTGTCTAAGATATACTTAGAAAGTACATACAAACTTAGAAAAGTTGCATTGGTACTTGCCTGACCTGGGATCGAACCCGCGCCCTCGTACTTGAGGTTGGTCCTTTACCCACTAGGCCACCACGACTCTTTAATTAATAATAAACAAATTACATCATAAAGTAATAAAAACTTTTTACTGTTTAATTGATTTGTTTGCATTTTTTATTATATTTTTTAGTATATTTATTGCGAGTAGGTAATTGATAAGTAAATAGGTATCTATCTCTGAATTTCAGTTAAATCTATTTTAAACTCGAATAGCATAAAATGTATGTTTACCAATAAACTAATAAATCTTAATAAAAATACATACATTGCTTATTGTATTAACACGTGTCTGTTACAACAATTGTTTACATACTTGGTTTAAATGTTGCTAACATTTTCTTGCTAGCACTAGGGAGAAGAATCTGTGTTTCAGGCGTAAAAATGCTTATTGATTAGCAATTAATTAATATAGAAAACTATAAATAACAAAAAAACTAACTAAAATATATTTTAGAAGAAAATAAAACCACGAAAAGTACTTAGGCATTTCACTGTCAGTCAAGATTTCAGTCAACAAGTTCGCAGTATCACTTCTACTTTGTAAAATCTCCTTTTTATTTAAGTTAAAGCTTAGTTAAAACTTCTGCACAATGCTTAATCTGTGTTTCCAAGATGGCGTCATTGCGTGCGCATGCGACTCGCTTCCTTATGTGCGCAGTGATGCATCGATGTAGGTTGGGTATTGGCCAGGTAGTAGATACATAATAACAGTGTTCCCATTCATCGTAGCATGTATTAAGTTCCTATATAGGTAAGAAATAATGGGAAACGTTTTGACCGCCATTTAAGAGTTGTGATTTGTTTTGAGTGAATATTGGTATAGCAAGAAGCGTTTTTGTATTCAATATAGAAATGTGAAAAGTAGTTCTAATGTCTATGAAAACATCCACTCGGCTTAGAGTAGTTTAAAGAATATGTCTTTGGATGTTTTCTTAGGACACAAATTCTTCAGTGTCGTTTAGGAAATCTCTGGCATTGTGCCCATTTTTAGAATGAATTGTTAATAAAAATTATCTAAATTATCTTAAGAATCTATAAGTTCTAGATACCTAATAATTTGTAGGATTACAAAAAAAGATATCATCCCATCCAGCAATTCGCTATTTCGAATTTCGCTGAAAAAACTAAATCGGAATAAAGTTAACGATGTGCCTATTTAAGTAAAAAGAACTTCTAGAATCATATGGTGAGTTGCTCCATTTAACTACCTATAACTATAACTGAACCATTTTCAGTCGTCAAATAGCAGTTTTGACCAAGGGGCTGTACACCGCTGGTTGTTTTTATTTTTAATGGTGCATCTCAACTCACCCTTAGATTGTACTACTATCACAGTTCAAATATATTATAATGCTAAAAAGATCTGTTTAAAATCAAAATATCAAAAATATAATGCATTTCATCAGAATTATTCAGAATAAGTAATAATTATGAAACTGCGAGATAACTGGCTTAACTGGTACTAGCTCTTGCCAATTAAACCTTCAAAAGGTAATTGCGCAATGTATTTTTTAAACTTGTCATACTTACACTGGTAGATTACTGATGAAGTTACTATTTTAATTAGAAAAAAACATATCATTTGAATTTGTAATTTTATTATGCACATTTTATTCTTGTCGCCCTTCCCTATTCGTAATTTTGTCAAATCGTTGCAATTATCATTGGGTATAAAATTAGATGTGTTATTTTGCGTTTACTGGAATGGTTGTGTGTTAACGCGTGCCTGGGGAGCTAGTGCATGAAGCGAGCAATTAATCCCGGCCGCTGTGCGCGGGATCCCGGCTCCGGCTCCCGGCGACAATCACGGACAACGGCGCCCCCGGGACCCAACTGAACAAGTTAAATCTTTGCCAACTTGCTCTCGCGACAACTCGACCGCAATTCGATATTGACCGTACCTACTGCTAACTTGCTTGCTGCAATGCCAAAAAAGATTTTCAGGTTTTGGCATGGAACAAGCGTTTCGAATGCCTTTAAAATATTTTTAAGCGTATTTAATTTTAAAAGGCTACGTTCAACTATTGTTAGGAAATGCGCGAGAATAAAGAATTTCATGCAGATTTAGAGCAAAGTTACAAAATACAGAGTTGTAAGTATTATGCTACGTTACATCAATACCGTGTCAAGTTTACACATGTAATACGTGTTTATATTGTAGTCGTGTCAACAATGTCCTTTCCGACCGGCTTTCTGTGTACAAAAACTTCTTGCCTGTATTTGTCTCCGAGTCGTGTTTGCACAAACCTGGGGACATTCGAAGAAATAAATCTCTATTTGTCTACATTCACCAATCCCAATTCTCGGCGGGAGATTACAGTCGACTGTCGACATTTCACGCTCACCGAGATAGGGTAAATACGCCAAATGTCGGCCCCCTTAGCGATTTTCTGATTGCGGTTCGCTATAGCACCGTCAGTTTCCAACGAAAGATAGTTTCTGATGCGGATTTGGATAGTTTGATTAATCTATGTCATGTTTATAGGCATAAGATTGATATTTCTACGAAAAGAAAAAAGTAATAAGGCTTAGATGCGTCGAGAACAGAAAAACCCTAAAGTCGGCCATTCACGGCCCAAGGTCGGTTGCGTTTTTTCCAAATGTCGGCCAGGTATAGGCTGTTTTAAATTAAGGCAGTGACAAATATTATTAACATGATTTATTTTAGCAGAATTATAATATAATACTAAGTATACATTTGTAATTGTATTTGTTTAATTTATAGTAAAATATTTTTTTGTTTCCCCTAAACAAAAAAAGTCGTATTCACGACCAACCATTTATATTTTTTAAGCTAATAAGAACGGTTTAATAGATAGCAAGTATCAAACTATAAAGCTACCATAATCATGCCTACAATACTGTCAACTCCTACATTTAAACTTAACTCCTATACGATATAATGAATTATAATAAATAAATTATTTCATTTTGAGAAAATGAAAAAATATAAAAGTATTTTTTCATCAGCCTGTATAGTGGCGCTTGAGTTCGAGGCTGGTCGACATTACGATTATTTACGATTCTAATGTCGGCCCCTATTTCTTGTACCTTATTTCTCGAGATTCAACTAATATCACCCCGGCCGTTATTTGGCTATTAAACGTAAAATAGATCTGTTTGCCTATAAGCTTTGCAAATTCTCTTGTTAAGCCAACGGAATTAGTACAATAGGAATTTATAAAATAGACTGCATTTGCTTTAAGTCGGCCACGGCCGAGACTCCGGTTTTAAGTCAAAACTGTTGTCCTAATGGCGGCCTCCTATTTTTCCTTGAAAAATATACGCAAAACGCTGAAAAAACTATCTTAAAATATAGTAAAAATAACCCATTAGTGACAATCAAGCTTAAAACAAAAATAAATAAATGTTTTATCGTTCTAATATCAATCCCCAAAATGTGAGTATTCACTTCGAGTAAGCTACTTTACGTGCGAATTTGATGTTTCAACGGCGCAATCGCTACTGACGCTCAGTATGAGAAGAGTAAGTGACAGAATCGGATAGTAACGATTTGTACGTATAGAGTATAAACCAAGGTTGCAATTCGAGGAGCAAAACTAACACTTAATTACCTTTTGAATGAATGCAAGCTGAAAATGTACAGACGGCCGAAGTTTGGGGGGAGGCCGACATTTGGCGTATTTACCCTACATATATTGAGGCTGACAAATGGCTGTCGAAACATGAATGGATGTCGAGAAATTATTTCGGATGGTGTTGAAGGCTCTCTCTTGTCTATGCGGTAGTCGCGCACCAGGGAGCTTGCAAAAACGCCAGGAGCCAACAGTAGGCGGGGATTATTATTATAGTCATTATCTTTTATTTTGGCAAATAATGTAGTTTTTTGCGTCCTTCTAGATGACAAATGACTTTCACACAATATAGTTATCATGCTGTGCGTTAAAAACTGATTGTTGACTTCATCTCAGTTTATTTTGAACGAGTTCATCACATGCCGTGTGCAATGTATGACGTATGATGTGCGTCTATCATCGATCATAGTGATTCGGTAATAAGCGTACCTACGCTTAACGATTCATTATTGCGTTCGACATTTAAATACATTTGCGTTGTTTTGACGTTAGAAACAATAAACACGTGAAGATAAATCGTATAATGGAAGGCACGAAAGTTGGCATTTTGGACATTGTAATGTATTCAGAGATATCATTATATCGGTCGTCGATAATAATATGTTTGCGTTTTTTATAATTAGCCATTGATATTGGAATTTCATGTATAGCTCTAAATAGAAGTAAAACTGGATATAAAGTTGCCCTGAGCCACTTTATGTTCCGCCCTTTGCGAGCCCTTCCTCAAAAACAGCGCCGCGCCTCCCGAGGGAGTGCGGAGGGTCACGGGATGATGTTAATTCACCCTCACTTTATATACTTCGAGGATATAGTAGAGATAAACATTGATAATATTCTAAATCTCTGAAATCAGATCTGCGAGTTATCGAAACATCAGCCATCTCAAGCTGAAGTATCGAAATAATTCTTTTGGCAGTATTTATCGTCGTGATAGCCGATAGCCGCGCCCTCGTCCATCAAAAACGCATTACAGGCGCTTACAAGAAGGTAACCGCGCGATATGACAAGCGATTGAGTCAACATGTTCAAAGACACCGCTATCGGAGCCGAGTCGCGATTACCGCGCGTTAACTGAAAGCGGGATTTCGGCAGGCCGACAAAGCCGCTAGCGACGCTGATAACTCCCGATTAATAGTTTTCCTTTCATAATTAAACCGAAGTACGTGTTTGACAAGCAATTGGTCGTTTTAGATAATTTAAACACGTATAATATTGTATATCAAGTAAATAAATAAAGCAGTACATTTTTATAAATGGCATTGCAATAGCACTGTTGACCATTTTTTGCTACGGCCTACGCGCCTACGCGCTACGTAATTTTTGAAACTTAGGTTAAATCGAATATAAAAGTTCAATCTTTCGTTTACATTCGAAAGTTATTAAATCTATTTATTATTTTTGCATAGGATTCGAAGCACGTTTATTTAAAGTGATTAATACTTAAGTTCACGTATTATTGAGTGCGCGATATAGGTTTATCTTCAAGTAAATGAGCGACTTGCCTTATCATAATTCCTATATTACAATAGTAATATGTCGTATACTATAATTGTTTAATACATTCACAAATACTTTTATAGTCATACAATAATAATGTTATACTGAAGTGATTTACTATGGGAAAATAGGTGAAATCGCTAACAAGTACAATAACCGCTACATAAACTGTTGTAGCAACCACTAGGTACCTAATTATATTTAGATGATTCAGATTAAAAACACGTTATAAGTAGGTACGTGAATCTTAGTGTTTTATTTCATTTTATACGTCTTCTACGTATATTTTGTATAATCAGCGTGACAATGTTTGTAATCAAAGTTTTCGTTTTTATTGTTTATTATAAAGTCATGCAGTAAAAAATAAGCTCATCGATTGAGTCGTTACTTAAAATAAAAAAATGTGTAATACTTGATAAATGGCGGTGTGACGGAGTTCCATTTCCAAAATTGCACTAAGTCCTTCGATGCTATATACGCCCCTCCTGGCTTGGCCCGGGTTATCTGTCAGTCGGGCTATCTGGTCTATGCACCTATTTGTCCATGATAACCGCTGACTAAACAGCATTCGCCGCCGCCCTCCGGCGCGCCCGCCCGCAATGTTTGCCTACCACAAACAACCCAGTATTTTTTGGTTAAATCTTACCATGATAATACACCTATTTACTTTATTACTTGCACCATAAATTTAGTTATTTTAACATTGAAGTTTTAATAGTTATATACCTAGCTATAAAGTAGACAGTCAAACAAACCAGTCAAAAATTCCACTCTCATATTATCACAGTTTTTGAACGTGTCAAATAAAATGCTTTTCTTTTATATCCTTTTGTATTAGTATAGATTTATATATGTTACAGTCATAGTGTCAATAACATTTAAAGGAAAACAATAGAAGTAAACGAAAATAATACGATAATAAGGGTGACCTTCGTTATTAAATACTTATCTGTCAGGGTAGGGTACTAACGCTTATAATAAATAATTTGCACAAATATCTGAAGTATGAGTAGGTATTTTTCGGACGAACATGAAGAATTTATTCCCTTGGAAAGAAATACACCGTTTTAGTTGCAGTTTGCCGTAGCAGTTAGCGCCTGCTATCAAACGCCACATCGAGGGCATCGCCGATGTTTGGACCTCTGTTTGTTCTACCAGTTATCTTCCATCCCCTTTCTGTTTGCTCCCCTAACCGGAAATTTATTTAACTTATAATTTTCTGTCATTCAAACGCTTTAAAGAGTTATCTTAGGCTTCGAGTGGTGTAGGAAAACATGTCATCGCGTTGTCTTTGGACCCCTTACGGTGAACACAATATTATCGCTTTTATTATGTTGTAAATATAATAAAATCTTGCTTGTCGGCTTGTATATTGTACCTTTAATAACTTGTCAGGCGTTCATGTTATCCACGGAGGAGAAAAGACTAGCGGAGGTGCCCTAACGTAAAATCTCCTAACAAAGCAGCGCGCCAAAATTCGGGTGAGCGGGGGACGAGGAACGTTACTGGCTCCACCCGTGCTCCACCCTTATACGCCTTTTATGGGAAGCCACCCATTTTTTGTAAATCCATCTAGCGTGGAATAGGATGATTAAAATCTAACCCTCAACTAACATCGACCACTAGTGACATACTCAAAAGTAAAGTAAATACTCAAAATTAATCATTCTTTTAAAATAGTAATTGAATTAGAAAGTTTGAAGAAGCATTCATTTGAAATGAACAAATAAAAAGATAGAGATAAAAAAGTTAGAAAATTAATTCTTATATAGGTATTATTTTGTGCAGAGAACTTGCCCCACAACAATTTATTTACTCCCCCAGAAATGAAATGGGTATAATTCTACTAGGAACCATTAAACGGAGACTCGATGAAAAATCATTTTTATTCACCACGGGTCTAAAATACCCCCATGGTGTAATTTAAGTATCAACTATTGTCATTGTGTTAGTTCGTCTACTAGCCACTATGGCATCACAAGCACGAAAATTCGTTCTATTTGTTCTAGAACCGTGCTGCGATGACTGTTGTTATTTTCGATGATGCCATATTACGAAATTCACCAAGAAAAATGGAAATTAAAATTATAGGGACAGTACCAAATTAGAGTTTTCACAACTGTATCATAACGGCGCATCCACTAAGTAGCAGACTTTATGTGAGTCGGATGTTGCTCTGAGTAAAGGTACATTCAAAAAGTATGTACGGCAAGAGAGATATACCTATATAAAAATCTTATATTTGTTATAAATTTTTGGAGCCATTGCAAAAATACTGTTTTTATAAAATGTAGTCTTAGATCTTATTACATGTAACTGATCACAACGATGCTGCCTGGTTACTAAAAGAAATACATAGTTAGAGTTATGATTAATTTTAAGATAATTGCAGTTTTTTTTAAATAAGGCCTTTTTTAAGAATGGGTGATTGAATTTTCGATGTCTGGTAGCACTTAATTTTGTAACGGGTGTCTCTGTCTTGATGAACACAATTTTACTTCAAATATACGTAAGTCGACTACTTACCGAAAGATGGTGTTTTTATAATTTTAAATTTTCATGATAATATATCATATGTTTTGGTTTGTAAATAATCTATAAAAAAAACTTGTAGGATGCAAGGAAAAATGAAGCTTTTTAAGTTTTATGATTGTTTTATGTTTATAAGTTTTATGATTTAATGAAGTTTTTTAAGGCAAAAATTGGTACCAATAATATACATTGATACAAGATTCATACGAAAATAATACAAATTCACTTAGAGGTTCTAGAAATGCAGCTATTCGACGACAGATGTCTCTAGCAAAAAATATGCTTTATAGTAAAAATATTACTTACACGTGAAATGTTATCCTATGGTATGTTTGAGTTTGGATCCTGAGCAATTTCTACAATTAATGATAGCGCATTTCGTCGTTTTAATCGAGTAACAAATAAAATTTGTTGAAATTGTGGTAAAAATACAACTATGACAAGATGTCAGTTTGATGTGAAGGACGGTATATGGGCGGTGTCCAGCCACGCCTGTCGTGACGTAGTCGTGACGTATTTGACCTACCTGAAGGCGCGTGACCTACCTGCGTTAGGGCATCTCCGCTAGTCTTTTCTCCTCCGTGATGTTATCGAATTTATTGCAGTCCAAATTTTGAGGTTAGTTACCTTTTTGTTATTGTTTATTAGATACTATACTTACCGATAAAACTTTAGAATAATAAAAATGAATCAATTGAATTTGAAGAAAAGTGGTTACAAGTATACTTTATTCGACAGGGCGTCCAGTTATTATTTTCTTTTACTATCCCTGTATGACAGTATTCCAATTATTTTAATTTCAAGTACATTGGCAAGAAAACAGGATAACTCTGCATATTTTTAACAATAATTGTCTTCTGATTGTTACGTAAATGTCTAATTCCACAGCGAGTGCAGCAGCGAGTGACAAACATAATTTATGAAGTTCTTAATACCGAGATAAGGAATATTTACACACTCCGAGAAGGCACACAAGCAGACACCTCACCTCTGTCTTAGTGTTATGTACACAGATATACGTATCTTGGTAATTTTACTCGTTGAGACATCTACACTACAGATAAAAATTGTAAACAAAATTTACATTTTCGACACTACGAAAAATCCCACAGAATTCCCCATTCCATACAGATTTAATGTCTAATCTGTGTGTCTACATATGTGTTGTAAAGTTCAAACGTAAATATCACTCAAAGATTCTATGCGATAGCGGGTTTTCAGGTTTGTTTCAATATTCTTCACGTTAAGCACACACAGATACAAAACATGGCCTTGTGATCGTTAGGCAAACAAAATTTGAGCTTATTTAGCTTAAGAAACATTGCATCTCTCAGATAAAGATTATAATCTTCTTTAAATGGAGAATTTTCAAAATTCATTTTTCATTCAGTAACAGACGGAAAATTACAAATTACCTTACACGATGCTCTCGAATTTAATTTATAACTTATCTTTTGCAGTATTTGCTTTGGTCTTGTGCAAATATGAAACGAATCGCATGCCCGACTTATCTTCTAATTACCTCGGTACAATTTATCATTATGAAACAATAACGTTTCAATACACAATCTCGGTTGTGCATTTAGTTAATTATTTTAATGAATTATACGGAAATTCTACGACAAACAACGATAAATAGGAACCAATAACTGCGTCTACTGCAATCATAGCACATTTAGTTAAGGAACATTAAAAACAGGCACTCTTGCAGAGTTAATCATTTTTAAAGCGGAATTATATACGTAATTCAAATAAAAATACACAAAGAAAGCCTCAAAATGACACAGTGTAGTAGTGTTTAATGTTCTTCCAGTGGGTTTTGCCCTCGGTCGCAAGGTGTGGTCCTGACTAGATCCTTGCTAAGCCGCGAGCGCGCGGCGTCCCTTGATCCCGCCGCCTGGATTTACCTTATCGAGCCCTCGGGATTTGTTCCCTCTCCCCACACTACGCTCCGCGGCTGCGTGCCTCGTTACGAGAATATAAAAGACTTTTCATGAAGCAAATCGACGAATGATGTTCCACTAACGTTTTGCTAGAACTCTTGTGTTTATTTTAGTTAATCATGCGTGAATAATAGCCTAAATGTTTTAGTGCATCTTACCGTATCCTGTCGATGCATCACTCCGATCATGTGCAACACTTTTTTACACTTGTAGAATACAAACAATGGTTCGTCATTCATGACACGTAGTTTAAAAAAATAAATTTACATAACTCCAGTTTAGGATAGGATATGAGTTCACTATGCCGAAGGCTGATTTTCATAGGCTTGCAATGTACAGAATCTGAGGGGAGACTATATAATATTTAATAGAAGATGACATTGTTGCAGGTAAAACGCGCACGAAGGACAAATACCGCGTGGTGTACAGTGACCACCAGAGGCTGGAGTTGGAGAAGGAGTTCCACTACAGCCGGTACATCACCATACGACGCAAGGCTGAACTCGCGGTCAGCCTCGGACTCTCAGAGCGACAGGTAATTCAATATCCTCTCAAACTGCCTATAACAGGATACTACCGGCCATTCACATAAGAAGGAAGGAAAATATGATTCTCTTAATTAGGTGAAGGATGAGGGTTTTTAATTTGTTTAGGGTAACAGGCAAATCCTAATGATAAGCAATGCAATTGATAATAGGCATCCAAAATAACAACAATGGTCAATCCTACATTTTTGGATGTATTCACACCCACCCCGTTCTAATAACAATAACTGCAAAGCAGAAAATACACATGATTGCATGAGGTTATTTTAAAAATAGGAACAAAATTAACCACTGACTTGCCATCAAAGCCACTTGAATAGTGCGTTCCAGTTTTTTAAAGATCTGATGATCACCATTAACGAAATCACATTGTTATAGGTAAAAATATGGTTCCAAAACCGACGCGCTAAGGAGCGCAAACAGGTGAAGAAACGCGAAGAAGTTGTGATGAAGGAGAAAGGGGATCACGCGTCATTACAGCACGCGCAACTGCACCACGCCACGATGTTGCATCACCAGCAGATGATGAACGGCATGATGCATCATCATCACTACCAGAACGTGCTGCAGGGAGTACCCGAGCCGCTGGTGCCCGGCGTGCCGCCAGTGCCGCTGCTGTGACCGCACCAGCCCTACTGTGCTCACAGTGACAACTTCGCGTACTGACATTCCTCGGTGTCCTCACACCGCCGCTCCACACACTGAACAATGGCCCCGCGAGGGCGTCGCAGTGTATTCATACGACTTCGACGAATGTGTGATAAATTCAGTGCAATCTTGTGGGATATGTAAATGCGTGTCGGACTTCAACATCAATGTTAAAACTTTAAAATTAATACTCCTGGGTACTACTCGGTTAGTTACCTGACGGCTGTAAGCGGAGACACTTAACCAGCTTTCTGGAGTTAAGGCTTTTTCTTTAATGAGATACTTGTCACTCAATGTATGTTTCATTCGTTTTGTATACTACACCATTACCGGAAAAGTCCCGACACCAGAAACGATTACCTATGTTTTGATTTAGTCCTAATTCTAGTTAACTAAGTGTTCACGCCTTATAGTTATTTCAGTACCTTTTCTTTTAAACGGTACAGATTAATGTAATGTATTGAATTTTGTCACTTGACTGTAAATATAGACATAACTATATTTTTATATTATTATTACGATTAAGTATTATTAAATTGATTATTTTTAAACGGTTTATTTATTTCTCAATGCTGCAAGTGCCTTCCAGTGATTTAAATTATATAAGGTGGTTGTGGATTACTAAAGTATGTATTATTACATTTTTAATTTGTATAATGTATCTAATAATTATTAATTCATTTAATGTATTGTTTTCCATAGATAACGATACAGTTTTATATGTTAATTTGTATTTCAGTTAAGTAATTAACTTTCATTGCGAATCTCATAAGAGTACGAATTTACGTACGGCAGTGAAAAGAGCTTTTATATGTACTTATTGTGTAATACCATCCTCGCATTTGTGGCCTTGAGAAGTAGGTGCATAGTTTTTACGTTGAATGAGATTATTCCTAGTTTTAACAGTTCTGTAAATAATAGCTTAAACATTAGAATAATTTATTCTTATGCCAATTTCTATAGCATTACACGATAAAGAATTATCACTCAATTCACAAACGAAAATGTCTTGGGAAATTATGTGTATGGGGTGAAATCACAGTGAAGGGGTTTCATTATAATTTTGACAGAATTATTAAAGCTACATACTATTGAGTTGATTTGTTAAAAGCTGAGTTGCGATATATTATTTATTGATTGATACATGCCCAGTTCGAGGAAGTAACGTGATCGTTTATCGTTTTGTTTTGTGGTAATAGTTGTAATATTGTGGTGCTAACAATATTCATTTTTGTTTGTATCATTGTAATTCTCTGTTGGACATCAGTTTACATTGTGTAACGTAAATAAATTGGTAGCATTTGTGCTTGTTGTATTAAAGGTTGATGTTTGAGAATCGTTTGTGGACACATGATTTGTTAGAATTTACGCAGCACTATCACGAAACACATTTGATAAACTAAATAAATTCATGTTAATCTATACCGTGTTGTATCTTTTCCTGATCTTTATATTCTAAACGAAGGTGAGCTTGATTTGTTTGAGAATTAAATTGAATAATTGCGATTAGTTTCGCAGTGTTATGCGCACGTTTAAACGCGCAGTTTGCTTTGTTTTAAAACGAGCTTGCGAAACTATGGACTTTGTCCGCCGACGGCATACAACTTGTGTGAGCATTGTGCCTCAAACAGTTATCAAATAGAGAAGAAGTCATTCCAAGATTTTCTAATCAAGGTTTGGGTGTTACTTTTGGGTGTTCTAGGATAAAAAAGGGTTCTGAGAAAAAAAAATTATCCTTCAATTAGCTTTTAGCGGCTTTAAAGCTCTTTTTACTATTTACGTAGTCAACTTGATATTTAAAAATTCACCCGAAATAATATGAGTAAGTGATTTTTTATTACTAAGGGTCGGTTCATATCTGACGGAAAATGCGTCGAGCGTATCGTAAATGTATGATTGACGTACTAACGCATCATCGGTTAGGTGTGAATGATTGAATGTTTTATCGTATATTTGTCTGTTTTGGCGTTACGCGACCGAAAATACGCGACGTATGTTCCGTCAGATATGAACCTACCCTAAATATTACATTTACTCACTTTTTAAATAAGCAGGTAATTTCACAAGTTTGAAAAAATCCTGTATTGTAAGTCAAGCATTACTTGAAAGAAATTAAACGACCATTTGGAAAATTCTCACGTTTTTCCGTGATTTACAGTCGTAAGGTCAATTCCCATTATTCGAGGAAGGATCGTATGTACCTAATGTACCTATAGGTATTCTTTTTTTTAGCGACGTTAAAAATCATCAAATGACCCCTCCCGCTGTGGGTTAGCAGCGGTGAGGGAGTGTCAGACTCTTACTGACTAAAAACCGTCGTGTTCCGTCGTGGGCCTTTTATGTACCAGGGCCGCGGTATCTCTTTCGAACAACCCGCAGCCCCGGCAGGCCCTGGCCCTACTGGGCCCCGCTGGGGTTGCTGACATCTCTTTGAGGAGCGCGTGGAACAACGCGCGCCGTCGACACGGGTCTGTCGTCTAAGAAGACAGAGGGACGATGAGCCACCCGAACTCACCGCCCACAGACCCACGCCTACGGTGGCCGGGAGTCATCTCGCGACACCCGGCACCCGTGATGTCGACCTGGTCCAGCACGGCGGCCGGGATGAGAGGTGCGAACTCTCTGGCGTTCCGCCTCCTCCTTCTCGAGCATGACTGCTTCGCAGAAGGAGGCGACGGCATCCCATTCCCTCTCGCCCCGGACCATGGCCTGGATCAGGGCCGGACGCGAGAGGTCGCCGCCGCCTAAAGCCTCGACGAGGACCCGGCGGTGCCCTTCCCATGCGGGGCACACCTGGACTGTGTGGTCCACCGTGTCCTCGGGGCTGTCCGCACAGTGGTGACACCCGGGCGCCTCCTCACGACCGATTCGGTGCAGGTACCTACCGAAACAACCGTGTCCGGTGAGGACCTGCGTCATGCGGTACGTGAGGGCGCCATGACTCCTCCCGAGCCACTCCTCAAAGAGGGGACTTACCGCCACGATGGTGGCGTGCCCTACCTATAGGTATTCTTATAATTCTTTAATTTTTCTCTTTTGCCTTTGTTGCTTGAACCTGTAGCGAATGTAAATATCCTTAAAAGAAATCGACTAAAAATTTTATTTAAATAAGAATATGTACACTATATTAACAAACTTAAACTTCTTTAACGAACAACTCCGATTGAAAATGAAAGTTACTGTAGCAGCCTTCCTTTTAGTACTTCGCTCGGATCATTCGTCATCTCGACACACTTAACTATAATTTAAGTTTCACTGACTGGACACGGATCAAAATCTTAACGTGTCGAGTTGACGACATGATAAATGTTAAAATTTTGAGTTTCACCATGTGGACACATTCGTGGTGAGTTAAGTGTGTCGAGATGACGAATTACCCCTTCACTCGACCAAACCAGAGATTATGATATCAAAAATGTCTTTTAACTTCAGAGCTTCATTCTTGATCTTGACTTTATATGAAACCAAATAAGTTTTCCTTCAGGTCAAACAGCAAGAATTTGTAGCATGCGTATACTCTAACACTTAAAATACGGAACATCGAGCAATTACTGAACAGGAATGTATGAATGAAACATTCATACGTTTGTCACTTCATTGTTTGAGTACAACGGAAGTGTGCAGCCTCACGTTAGATAAACGCTTACTTTTAAATTAGACCCATAATACTGACTTAACATCACTGTCAATATTGGGAGTGATTGGCCCTATAGGGTTGTACCAATTTAAGGAACCTATATAGGTCCTTTTTGGGTCTTTCGTGGTGGTTGTTATGACCATGGATTGTAAGTCGTAAAAATACAAATTATTCAATCAACAGGCTTTTAAGGTTATGTGGTTAAAGTAGCCGCTCTAGTAAGATTGCAGGTTTAATGATCTACAAGTAGTATGCATTTGACTATTCTTAATTTATATGTGCCCTGTACCTGTATCTGGGAGTCATAAGATAAAAGTACGAAAGTTCAGGAACTTTAAAGTCTGAAATCGTCAATCCACCATCTGCAAGAGCGGTGATTAACTCATAATCCTTCTCTTCATGGAAGGCTGTGCTCTGTAGTGGGACAATATAAAGCTGATCATGGTCTAATAATTTCAGTTCTGCAACCCTTTCTTTTGAATGAAAAACAAAAGTTGCTGTTGTATTTTCCTGAGTGGTTAGGCTCAATTTTGACGTCGGTATAGGTGACGAATTTGGTTAAACTGCTTAGAGATAGAGATAAGGGATAGATATGACAGTTGTTTCAAATACTGACGACCTACAACAACGTTCTACTACTTTTTGACTAAACTGCTGTGTAGCCAAAACTCCGTAGTTTTAAGTCAGCACAATAACTTCAAGTTGAAGTATTTTTCATTTAGGTAACATTCTCAACTCATGTAGGTAACTTCTTGCTTCTAAAAACTCATCAGTCTTTTGTTCTGTAAAGCCAACCCTAGACCATAGAGCAAGCGCGGTAGGAATGTGAACGCGCTAAACGTTGAGTAAACCGATGCTTATTGAGGGCATTTTGTGAGCTGCATCAAAGACGCCGACGCTTCGTATCTTACCGCCCACTGGACCCGCACTTCCGACTCACCAAGGAATTATGGACATTCCGATGTGTTTTAATTTAGGTATGTTTTGTATGCAGGTTTAAAAAATAAATGAAATACTTACCAACATTGCTGTTTCCATGCGCTGTTGGATAATGTTATCCTATGGTGAAAATAACACAGCATAATGGTGTCTAAATCCAATGTTGGCCACGGTAGTTTTTCTTTCTGATCAGATCAGCCAGCTGAGTAGTATATAATGAATTGTCCACAAGCATTTGCAGATGCACAGGTGCATTCTTTATTCCTTCATTGGCATTGCCCGATGGCATTCTGGCACGGCTGGAGAGAGATTAGGCGCAGCACCATGAAATATTATATCTATGCTCAAGACGGACTATTACGTGCTCACAATGACATTATTACGTGTTGGTGTAATCACCAACTTTCAGACTCCGAGCTGCTTTGTGAAAGTTTCTTAAATAAAACTCACAAGTTGATTTCAGTTCAGTAGTCGCGCTAAGAGACGTGCAATTGTTATAAACGCCGGGATGGATTTATGAGTTATCGAATCGCACACTGTACTTTCTTCATTAAACAAGCTTGGGAAAGTACTATATAATATACTTACACATCTAGCTAGGTACATAGCTAATTTATATTTTAGAAAATGCCTAAACAGCATGGACGGCAGCTTCGGCTAATTGCTTAGTTAATTTTAAGTACCATGCATAATGTTTACTGTATATCATCCGAGATTTATTATTATTTTATTAAGCTTTGTCTTACAGCTGTGCCGACAGAAAATAAACTGCGTCCTGTAAAAGTTGTTTAATTTCCGTCGCTAATAGTGGACAAGATTATTGAACGATTTCAGCAAGACCCATGAATTTAAGTCGCTGTCGCGGATGAAGGCATTGTCACGTTTGAAACTTGCAATATATGTATTATTAAAACTGTTTTTTTTTTAATTATTTTAACATGCCTAGGGAATGCTAAGTAATGTCTCATCACTTGATACGAATAATAGTTAGGCCTAATAAGAACAAACGTAAGAATTATGTTTCGTGATAGTACCTAACTGACTCCATGAATACACATGTCAGTTATTAAAAGCATCAATAGAAATGATGCTGGTTACTAAAATATAAATTGCATTCACTGAACTCCTAGCATTCACTCCTACTCACCGTTTCGCAGTTTGAACTCCTGGGTGTGAAGTATACCTACCTAATGGCCGCATACGAAATATGGCATAATGAGGCATATGGAAAAGATACCCGTTTTAACCTTTATAAAATCCTAAGCACAATAACTACTTTTAGAGTGATAAATGATGAATTACTTGTGAATTTAACTTAATCCTACGATTGTGAAACGCTAATGATTTTCTGGATGAAAACTGACCTGTCATTTGGAGTGAGTCATTTATAACATGCTTTGTACCAAGAGTATGGTTATTATATGATTGTATACTAGTGCCCGACCACCACGACGTGCAGTGTTCTCCACACAGAGGCCGTTCTTCAAACAGAGCTCATCGTGTTTGCGCTCACCCCGAGATGTTTGCCCTTTGACAGCAGTCTCACAGGTCGTTAACACGTCACGCCTAACTGCAGGCTCCGGCGACTTCAACCTGTAATCATTCTATTAAATCATCACAAACGTCATTAAACAGAACAAACATACAGACAGGAAATAGTTGAAAACCCACAGAGCGCGTCAGATTCCACAGCCAGAAATGTAGGCTCATAAATTAGTAACAACCTTGATGCGAAAATTACAAGACTCGCAGCTCGTATTCGGATTAATTCATGCGGATCAACGATCAAACGTGATTTCCTTGTACCTATAACATTATAGAAAAAATATCACATACAACTTATAACACGTAAGTAGATAAATAATCAGTTGTTATCGTGTGCATTACATTTAACTAGGTGGGTTTAATCCTCATGATTTGATATCTTGATAATGTCTGGATTATCGGCGAACATGAAAGCGCCTAAATTAATTTTTAATCCAGCTTTCCCTCGGTGACTTGGCCATATCTTGTCGACGTAGGCACACAAGTCGTTGATAGGAATCGTATGATATCAAGCGTACCGCCGCAACGCCACACTACTGCCACAAACCTTGCTCAAGACATGTTCATTAATTAAAATCTAACATAGTTTTATGGCATGTGTATTTTCTCTTTATAAGAACACACGGGTTTCAGCTTTAAATTCAAGTACCTATTCGGAATTTTCCTGATAAATTAACTGTTCTTCTTTCAAGATTGTATCATTATAGTTACCACCTTTCTACAATGCTATGTTCATTGTTACTCATGACTATGTAAAACTAGTTCAGATTTACCTAATACCATTTTTCAATAGATATAATTTAATATGTTAGCAGGCACTCGGATTATTCATCATTATTAATATTGTATCGATGCATCGATACAATATTAAAAATACTTTGGATACTTAAATAGATAGGCGAGATCCACACTTCCCGTGCGATGTGATAAAACAATTAGCCAGTGCCTACGTATCATAAACAAGTTAAAAATAAAAACCGATCAACTTCTTCTTCTTCTGCCTGGCCTTTATCCCATTTACTTGGGGTCAGCCCTTCTGGTCAATCTTCGCCAGGACGGTCTGTCCTGGGTCGTCTGGGATGATAATTGTGTCTTCTTCAGATCCTTTTCAATAACGGACATCCATGTAAGGCGGGGTCTACCGCGTCTTCTGGGCTGGGTACCAATATCGAGCACTTTCCTTGACATGTGGTCCGATGGTCGCCTCATGACATGACCGTACCATCTTAAGCGGCTCTCCATGATCTTTTCCGGTATAGGCGTTACTTTAAAACTGCCCCGAATATGGATGTTTTGGACATGGTCCTGCATCGTTACCCCACCAGCCCATCTTAGCATTTTCATTTCTGCGACATGTAGTGTTTGCTCCTGCTGCTTTTTCAGTGGCCAGCATTTGGCACCATATGTCATGGATGGACGAACTGCTGCTTTGTAGACTCTGCCTTTAGTGCGAACGGGCATCCTTTTATCACATAGAACCCCAGATAGCTCCCTCCATTTCATCCACCCGGTGTTTACACGGTGGGTTACATCGGCATCTATTGTTCCATCATTGCAGATGATTGAGCCAAGGTATTTAAAGTGGTCGACTACCTTAAGTGGGGTGCCCCGCAGATGGATAGTGCTGCTACTGTTTGTGCCACTGAAATTGCAGTGCAGATACTCGGTCTTCTCTCTGCTAACTCGCAAGCCGGCTCTCTCAAGAGCTCCTCGCCATTCTTCCACGATTTGCTGAAGATTGTTGGGGTCTTCGCTTACCAGTAAAATGTCGTCCGCATAAAGTATATCCCATGGTGGGGGGCGCTGTAGTTCCGCCGTGAGGTATTGCATTACCAGGATAAACAGCAAGGGGCTCAACGCTGAACCTTGATGGACTCCGACCATCACATCGAACTCATCGCTTGTTCCAGCTGGGCTTCGCACTTTAGTTTTAACAGCGCGATACATGTCTTTCGCCAGAAATATGTAGTGCTCTGGGACTTTTTGTGCTCTTAGGGCTTGCCAGATAAGTTCTCTTGGAACACGGTCGAATGCTTTTTCCAAGTCAATGAATACCATGTGTAGGTCGGTTTGGGCCTCTCTATGTTTCTCCATCAGAATTCTGATTGAATGTATAGCATCAGTTGTCGACCTTCCTGGGACGAACCCGCATTGGTTTTCGGACACCTGGGTGAGTTGCCGTAGTCTGCGGTTGATGACTCTTTCCCATATTTTGAAGGTGTGTGATATTAGCTTTATGGCTCTGTAGTTTCCACATAGTCTGATGTCACCCTTGTTCTTATAAAATGGTAGCAGGAAACTCCTTCTCCAATCATCGGGCATTCCGTCAATCAGAATTCTGTTGAAAAGTTTCGTCAGGAACATTACACCAGTGTCACCCAGTTTCTTCCACAGTTCAGCAGGTATATCATCAGGTCCACGGGCTTTATTGTTTGCCATAGCCTTAATTGCTACGTGAACCTCTTCAGGTGATATGCTTAGTATCGGGCCTTCAGTAGCAGGAATCTCGCAGAGCTTTTCACATGGAAAGGTTTCATTGAGAAGTGCAGTGTAATACTCTGCCCATCGTTCCTTTATGTCGTCGTTTGCTGTGAGCAGTTGGCCTTGTTCATTTTTGATGTACTTGATGGTCTTTGTATCCTTACTGTTCATGTGACGCTGTTTTGCTATTTTGAAGATTTCTTTGTCGTTCGTGGCAGTTTCCAGTTTGGCGTAAAAATCATCGTCTGACATAGCTTTCGCTTGCGCTACGGTTCGTTTTGCAACTTTCTTTGCGTCCTTATAAGCTGTGTGATCGGCCTCATCTGTTGTCGTTTGCCATTGCTTAAAGAGGGTTTTCTTGGTTTTCAATATTTCTCTGACATCTTCTTGCCACCATTTTGTGTCTTTGACGCCGCTAACGGCCCCTTTTGATACGCCAAGATACTGTTTGGCTTTTTGATGGCAGAAGGATTGGAAATCTCTCCACATATTGTTGGCAGTGTCTTGTTGTTGCGAGTCAAGGTACTCTGCGATGTCTTCACACATCTTTTGCCCCTCTTCCTGTTCCAGTTTGTGCCAGCGTATCCGGGTGATCTTTTCTTTTTTCACCTTTATCGGTTTAGGCATTTCAAATTCAGCGACTAACACACGATGTTGTGATGTAAGTGGTTCTCCGGGGATTACTTTACAGTCCCTGAAAGTCTTCAGCCGGTGCCGATCTGTTAGGATGTAGTCTATTTGTGTGCATGCCCCGCCGCTTTTGTATGTAACCAGGTGTTCGGGACGTTTAGAGAAGAACGTGTTGACGATTGCAAGATCGTGGGTTAACGCAAATTGTAAGATGTTTTCGCCTTCCGGGTTAATATTGCCATATCCCCAGTTGCCGTGTATTCTCTGGTACGTGAATGTTCTGCTCCCAACATGGCCGTTTAGGTCACCGCCTATGTATTTCGACTCCGTTGCCGGAATGGATTGTAGTAAATCGTTTATCTCGTTCCAGAATGTTTCTTTCTCTGCATTTGAGCAGCCAGTCTGTGGTGCATAGGCGCATATGATGTTCATGCATGGTTGGTTATCAAGAGCAAACTTAATTGAAATTAGTCGCTCGCTTATTCTGTTCACTTCTACTATGCGATCTTGAAAGTCATGATCTACCACAATTCCAACTCCATTTTGTGATCGTGTCCCGTGGTATATGAGTTTGTAATTATGCCCGATGTTTCGCGACTTAGACCCCTTCCATTTCGTCTCTTGAATGCAACATATGTTGATGCGTCTGCGATGTAGTACTTCACTCAGCTCGGCGCTTCGTCCTGTCATTGAGCCCACATTCCAACTCGCGATGCGTATTTTTGGTACTTGTGTATGGGCTCTGGTGACATTGCCGTCGCTTGGGGGGTACGCCCTAGCATTTGCTGCAGTTCCTTCACTCTTATCGTCGCTTGAGGGGGACGCCCTAGTAGTTACACTTCTTTTATTATTTGTACTTTTCATGACCAGAAGTAAAAAAGTTGGCTTATATATATATTTTACGGCCGGCTGCCACCAGACGCCAAGACAGTAACCCCTCGTGCTAACTGGGGCTTGGGATGCCACCGTTGACTGTTGACGTTCTTCCGCCGCCATCCCCTGCATGACGTCCTGCCTGACGCCATTGCCCTCCACAAGCCCTTTCTCGGTTTACCACCAAGTGGCCCTCTGAAGGGATTTGCCTGTTGGTCCGCGAGAGGTATTTTATTTCCCTCTTACCCTTTGGTATTGTTTCCAACACCAACGAGCTTTCCCCGATCCGCCACCGTGGGAACGCGTTCTCTAGGGGTTACAGGCTCCCCCGAGAACAATAAATAAAAACCGATCAACGTTCTGACCAAAATATTGCAGGTATTTTAATACCTTATATTAGCCAATTAATGACGTACCCTAATGCTATAAAATTATCTATGTTATTGTAAAAAAAAGTTCGGCTCGCAAAAATAAAATTGTTCTGGCTTATCTTTGCAGAGAGGATTCCCACTGAATTAAGCATGTGACCATCATCACGATCGGCCTAGTCCCTTAGGAGTTTTTTTTTGTTGGGAGGTCTTTAGATATATGAATGGATAAAGAGAAAGAGGAAAACCGACGAAGGGATAGATAGATTGTCTGAGAGATGACATGTATACGAAGAGAATGAATGTTGGTATGACGGCTGACAGAAGAAGAATGAAATGGGAAACATATAACGCTGACTCCAATTGGGGACAGGAAGACAGAAGGACAAGAAGAGGATACATACACTACTTTTGACATTACATTTTGATATTTTGATTTATAATACTTTTGACTAATGTATCAGTCTATAAAAATAAAATACTTATTGTAAAGTGTGACGCCATAAGCTTCGATTACGTCATTATTACTTTTACAAGTTACCAAACAATGGCTGATTTTTTATCTAAGCATCGAAATTTCTTAATAGGAATACTTGTCGGTTTATTTTTTAGGCTAAGTGAGTTTTTGTGTATCTAACTATCTACCATGAATTGACACGAATATTTCAAATGGCTTCTAATAAAAACACCAGTGTTGTTTCTATTTTATTTAAGTGGTCATTGTTTAGGTAGTACTTAATTAGGTTATATTTGGTTCTTTAGATAAAAGTAAGACTAAGATCATCATTTATCAGACATGTATCTTGTCCATACTCTTGTATGGCGCGGAGACCTGGACATCGTATGTCAAACAGGAGCGGAATATGCGCTGTCTCCGGTGTATACTGGATTTTTCGTGAAAGGACCGAGTAACAAACCGACCGAGAAGGTGCTTAGTATCGCGGGCATGCCTAGCATAACCGCACTTCTTAAACAAAGAAAATTGCGCTGGCTAGGGCATGTGCAGCGGATGGAGCCTTCTCTCGTTTACCAAGACAAACTCTCCTGGGACAAATCTCAGACGCCAAACGACTAGTTGGGCGGCCATTGTTGCGATTTAAGGAAGCGTTAAACGCGACATGGTATCCTTTAAAATTGACCCGAACATCTGGGAAAAAGCTTCTGGTGACCGTGACAGTTGGAGGAAAATACTATCTGATGGGGTCGCGCATGACAAAGCCTGGTTCGATCTGCTCTCCCACGTCACCGGAAACACAGTTCGTTTGTGGACGTTGCGATCGGCGCTGTCGCTCTCGCATAGGCCTTGTTAGTCATTAGCGCATGTGCCAAAACCAAGCAACTTGACACGGATGCAGCTTAAATCATCTTTTACAGATGTAAAAGGCCACTGATGAGATATAAGTTTGGTTTGGATCAGCAAGGAACAGAAGAATTCAGGATTGTGTTAGGAGTTGTATTGTAGCAATGTTCTTTAAATTGTCAACCGACTTCCCAAAAATTAACGCGTCCTCAATACGGTTCTTCTGTTTTTCAAAATCAGATTAGATGTCATTATCATCACCCTCCTGCCCTTATCCCAATTTTATCTGGGGTCGGCGCAGCATGTTTTCTTACGAGTAACATTCATTCTAACCCTATCGACTTTCACACAATCCATCCATCTGTTCTTTGGTCGTCCTCTTGAACTGTATCCATCTACGTTCTTGCCTTAAACCTTTCTCACAAAGCGACTTTCGTTTTCAACAATAAAGGTTTTTTTTAGCGGAAATGCTGTATCAGCCAATAAGCTGGAAAACTGAAATGAAAATGATCAAAATAAAAGGTTTTGATTGAAAAAGGATTGTGGAGGTATACCCACACATAAACGTATAAAACCTTTGGCAATGCTTTTGTATGGATGCTTTTGTATGTATGAATTCTTGAAATTCATAGGTTGTTCTCAAACGGAATACTAATGCTATGCGTTGGCTTTGCTACTTTTGACCGACAAGTTTCCTTGTGAAGTTGAGCCATCTGCAATTCACACTGAATTTTAAATGAACCGCTGTAGGCAGATTTGAATTGAAGTTTAGCTTAATAAAACTTGTTATTTCTACTTTGTTGTTTTCGAAATCAACTTAAGAACTTCTAAACTTATTTGGTGTTATGTTCAAATATTTTATTTTAAAAATAAAATCCAAATGTCATTTGACAAATTAGTTAAATAATAAAAATCCGAAAGTTACAGGTTTTTAATTTATTGAAAGAATATTTTATTATCTCGATTTTATGTGAATAAAAAGAGCCAAAGATAAAATGGCGCCTGACAATATATTTTATTTAACATGTAAAAAACAACAGGTTTACCAAAGAAGGAATTAGCTTTTTTAGAACTACGAAGCCATATAGACTTAGAGGAAATAGAAAAAATACAAATACATCACTTCCCTATACAGATTAACGAAACGTTAGTTACAATTTAAATTATTCAACCGCAGTTTAATAACACATACGTTCAGCATCCGATCATCAAGATAAGATTTTATTTGAGGTACCCACTACGGGTCACTTTTGAAGTGGCATCGGTTATTTAGGTTTTTAATAACACAAGGCATGAATATGTGATGCGATTTGACGCGGACCAAGATTTATATTTATAGCACTTTTAATTTACGACCCGCTATAAAATACGTCGAAACTCCGTCGATCAATAGTTGTGTAGGTTCCTACCTGACGATTGCGTCGTTATATCGCATATACAGGTCCCTCACACGTACAAATTTAAGTATATATGTATTTTTAAATAAGATTAGAGTAGGTACCTACCCGCATACTGCAGACTAAACAGTGGGCCGAAAGTTAAGAAAAAAAAAGTGATGATGACTCCTATGAAACTTTTCAGTCAGTCTGATACGGCTACATATCTGATCTTTTGTGAATGCGCGTAAAATTAATCTTCGTATTGACTTATGATTAATAGTTCGGCCGAAGGAATGTTTGTAATGTGTGGGAACTCTCAAATATATAGGATTGTTATACAATGTGGATCTTCTGAAAAAAAAAAAACATTTTGCTCCATGATCAGATACTGTTTTCACATAGGCACACATAATCATTAGGAATGGCATATCCTAATGATTAAATGTGTACTACATGGACTTTAATTGGGAGGCAACAACAGCAGATGGCTTTTATTGTTATATGTACAACAAATGCTATCAACAATCACACTCATTTCATATAGTGACAATAACATGACGACTTATGAGTTAAACGATTGCACTTAACTGTTTGGTTCCGAGAAACGATGTTACAAGCGAGCCTATATAGATAACATTGTTGGCTTATGCAATGAAACTTTAAAATTATATAATGTCCTCGTTTCATATAAATTCACACATTTTGCTTTGACTGAAGTATTCGTTCTGAAAGGACAGCTGAAGATAAGCGAACTTTTCTAAAAAATCCAATAAAAAAAAAACTTAGGCTAATGTCATCTTGAATAACTGTAGGTATGTGTACCTTGTGTTTATGTGTAGGTACATACATGCCTTACAACGGCTTTGATGGCTAATAAAGTTATATTATATATTTTTTTGTTGTGTTACTGAGGAGAACCAAATTCATGTTTTAACCTGTTCGACATCTTCATAGATGCAAAAATATTTGCTAACGTATATTCGAGAAAGTAACTGATAAGGCAAAATATACCGTCATGTTTAACGGTTCATTTCAAACTATTGTTGCAATTATACTTAATGGTTAAACGCCGAAAGTAAACAATGTCGGTACTTTAGAAAAAGCGCGATGAAAACTGTTCGCAACATTAGCACGTGATCGTTTGCAAAAACTAAGGAGGCGGGCGGCAGCTCAAAGGGAAATCACCCCAAAAGGGCGTTCGAGTCAAAATATGTACAAACGCTGACCGTAATGGTCCAAACAATAAAAAATGGATATCTTATTTAAGTATTAACAATAAGCGGGCCTGCGTTTGTTGCGGAGTTGGCCTGAACAATGGTGGGTTTTACGAGGTCGTAAAGGCAGCGTCTTTGTCCACGATCCGGTCAATAAACGTAGCTGAGCGGACCCGGGCCGCGCGCCTTCTAGCATATAATTGTTTACTTGAATTTCAAATTGATCTCACGGAATATCAAAGCTGATTTAAGTTCCTACTTTATATTTCTCATTCCATTATTATGATTCAGGTTATTTATTGAAGATACTTAACACATTCCAAACCAAATGTGGCTTTGATAGAGGTAGCGTGTAGATTCATATTTTAATCTCTCTTCTTATGCATTGGACTGGATGAAAATATTACTAACAATCTTTCTGCTTTTGGTAAATTAACTTAAGTATAACGATTGAAATGTCTGAAGCGTACTGGTTTTAATATAATACTTAATTAAGTCTAATACTCTGGTAATTAAAGCACCTACATATATTACAAAACCTAAAATATATGGCATAGGTATGTGTGAATGATTTTGGGATCCGGCTTTTAATTAATTGCCCATCAAAATACTAATTATTTGGCCAAATGAACATTATCAAATGTGACTTTATTACGTTTTGCTCTACGTCTGGAAATTTTACGTCAGGCAGAATTCATTTAAAATTCATATTTCGCAAAACTTTACTTTCCACGTGAAGTTAAAACAACACAATATTTTGCCGGTAAGTGAACAAAGCTGACTACCTGCATTACCCACCGCCTAGGTAAATGCACGGACCATTCGTGGACTCAGACTCAAATTTCATTGTCTAAAAGCTGCCAACTGCGGGAAAATCCCTCGTAACGTAAAAAACCCATTGTATTAATTCCTCAAAGAAAGCCGACAATGCAGTGCGGGCGACTTGGAACGTTATCGACACTGCAGCAGATAATTGAATTATTTGTTATGTATATTCAAGTGAAATAATCTTTTTAGTGGGCGTTCAAAGAAGGCGGAATTCGGCAGAGGTTACTGTTGTTTGTTTGTTTAACTAATTGTCCGTAAAGTAATGCTTATAGGATTAACTGGAAGAGTTGAGCAACTGTTAACGGAGTGTTAAGAAGTCAGCATTTAAAAAACTACGCTAGAATTTAAGCTCTGCTTTCTAGTCTAAAAATCAATGCACTCATTTTCTGTCCTTTTCATTTTATATGACACATATTCTACTCGTATATTCGATGCCATAGATTTTTCTGGTAATCTCCACAACATTGAGGATCGAAAATAGTGCTCTTTCTAATGATTGGTACAGGCATTGGTTTCAAAGTCATATGACGTGTGTACTATAAATTATAGTTTATCGGCATTCGGCATATCCTACGATTACAATTTATAACACACGATAAAATATACTTTAATTTTGCCTTGGCGTAACATTGATTTTGGCTAACTCATGACGACTATTTTCACAGTTGTTACAACAGAAGCCAAAAGGTTTTGCGGTACCTGCATGCACTTTACAAGCGAACGTTCAGATTCGTTAAGTACACGGTTACGTCAGGAAAGGAAACCACTTAAATTTTAATAAGAGCAGCGATTATGCGCCATAAAATGCTGTAAATATGTAGTTAGCCAGGTTCCCTGACGGTGGGCAATTTGCGGCGCTCCGCCCCACGTACCAACTACCAGTATCAATGCCTATAATTGCAATTCAACTCGAGCCCTACAATACACCTACCTATATACCAAGATGGAGCAATAAAACAACAACGCCAGTCGCTTTGAGAAAATCATTGAAAGCGCTTAGGTTTTTATATGCTTATTATATTGTAAAAATAGCATCGCGTGTAGTAACGTAGATTATTTAATGTATACTGTAGATAAATGTTGGTAGTGTACTGATGGCGAAGGAAAACGTTGGCACAAGATTCTGTACAATAGAATTGTTATAGCAATTAATTTCGTTGCTTATTTATTAGAACCCAGTTATTGTACCTGCCCCTATTTAAAAATCCATTTTAAACGCACTAATGGGACTATATTGCTCTCGTGTGGGCCGCATGGGGCTGAAAACACAAACCATGTATTGAAATGTTTTATTTTACTTTGGCATCAATTACTCAGAAAATGAAAAAAACACATCGTTGAAGTTTTCAAGTTATGTACCTTACACACTTATGTACGTACTTGGAAAACTGTTCTGTAAAATGTTAAGAGTTAACCACTTTGCTTCACCAATTTCAGTAATCCAGATGAATGTTTAAAAGAAATCTAATATTTCTAAGGACCTATTTTTTATTTTACGCAATCCACAATCAAAGAAAAAACTTTTATTAACATTTTCAATATACCTACTTACTTTTTATTGTTATTAGTAAAATGTTTTAATTTAACTTAGGAAGAGGATCTACAAGACCACGGTCTGATCTGCGTCAAAGAAATGTATGGAGTTACGAGAATGAATAAAGTGAAGAATAAGCATATAAAAGGAAGTTTCAAAGTGGCACTGATAACTGAAAAGCTATATGGAAACCAGCTGTTATGGTGTGGGCAAGTGCTGCCGTCTAATGAAGATCATGCTGCGAGGAAGGTGACGAGTATGAATGTGGATGGATATAGTGAAAGGGGATGACCAAAGAAATGGATTATGTGAAAGTCAACATGTCTAGAAGAATATTACTTCTGAGACGATGGTAAATAAAACTCTACTAAACATTCTACGCCGATCTCAAATAAAATAGGGATAAGGGCTTGAGGATGACGTTGATGCTTTGTATACTCATAAGTTCTGATTTTTAAGATGTAACTGGAATTTATTTTGTAAAAACCTTGAAAATGTATTTCAGGAGTCTTGCAAGCAGTATGCATTCACGTAAGACTTCTTATATAATTTGCGAAGGCTCAACTAGTTCGAAGAGTTAGGGAAATGCAATGCGATAATTCTAATTTTGGATATTTTTAAACAACGTATAATGATTTGAATGAAGATACCTACAACCTTGCTATGGCTACTTATCGTTTTAGTAACTTTACTTTGTAGCTACCTTGGGAGAAAATTCGTTTTTTTTTTTTTAATCAAGCTTATGTAATTATGCCAGTTAAAATAGGAAACAAGTTAAAGAAGCCGACGTAAGTGATGATCAGTCGGATTGCCGGTGAAGTAACAAGTAAGATTTATCAAGAAGGTAACTATCTTCGTAATTACATAAACTACAGCTTAGTTGCTCAGTAATTGTCCCTACACACTTGCGATGCAACATTGTGTTTAAACGAGGAACTTTGAAATCCTATACATGACCTCTCATCCCTGTAATCAGTCTCATGGTACCTACTTCTACTATTTTCCTTAATTTTATTGTGATTAATTGCAATAATTAACACCCATCACTTACTAGATCTGTGTCTATTGATATACAATGCTTATTTGAAATAACTATGTTTGTTGAACTGGTTGACATGTTCAACTATGTCCCAAGAACTTTTTAACGTTCTTGTAAATATTTATATAAGGGTGTGAAATATCTATATTGTCTTCTAAACAGGATGACGGGGTTAGCATAAAATAATAAACAGATTATGAATCTAAGATTCAATAAATCATTATTAGTTTAGTTTCTGGACTTTTCCAGATCAATATTTATATGTATTTATCCAGGAATCGAGAACACTTGAAAATAATAATTAGTATTAACGTAGCCACTCGGGCAGGAGAGTGGAGTGGTAATACCTACTCCAAGTTTATCGTTACATAAACACACACGCGCGTATGATATAATATATGAAGGCTGTCCACGTGAACGCTGATATATAGAGGGCGATATTACAGCGAGCGGCCAACAAACAATAAGGTGTGATAAGCAGATTCGGCGGCGCTTTTCATGTGTTGCCTTTGTCCGAGTTTAATCCGCCGCTCGAGGCGCGCCGCCCCGCGCAAGCGCCCGCGCACCGCGCGTCGCCCCGCCTACGCGCTACGTGCCGTAGTCCGTAGACCTTCACTATGTAAACGAATTCGAGTTATAAAATTCTTTGACGATTCAATTTTGACCAGAAATGGAAAGCCGGTCTTTGATGGGTACGTATGTAATTTGATTTAAATTAACATGTTTGTCCACATCGGAGTTTCATCATGTTTGACGATAAAAGTTACTGAAAAATCGCTTGGCATTGCAATTATAAGATGTTAGCGTAAAAACGATTGTATATTTTAAGTCCAAATGCCAACAACTTCTGATCCAGAAGCGCGTCACACATTACCTATGTCAATTCCTTCAATTAACATTTATAACTTTATTGTTTTATGACTAGTCTTATATTGCAGCAAGTTTAAACAAATAGGTATAAGATATTTTTCATAAAGAAAACTGCAGTTACATAAGATAGGTATAAAGGTGGATAACGTATCTTTCGTCATTAACGATATCACTCACGTAGAATACCTAACACAATAAAAATATATACTTCTGAGAATAGACAAAATATACCGTATCTAAAAAGGTATTGTATTTAAAGGTATGTCATACCATACCATAGTATCTGAAAACAAACTGTAAAATATTAAATTTTGATCTACAGTTTTTATGTATCTTTCGTGACAACAAGAAACTTTACTTGTCCTATACCTCTTTCAACTACCAAATACAGGTAATTAATCGTGTTATTTAAAATTAAGTTATTCATTGTATTTTTGTTTCTAGAAATGACGTCTTAATAGCGGCGGATGTACCTTTTATGTAAGTTATTAATCTTGATCTATAACTTACAGTACCTCAGTTTAATGTCACGTCAAAGTTTCTCTTTACAACCTCGCTACATTGTGTAACTCCAACTCGTAAATGTATGTACTAAAGCATTCATATATTTGGCCATTTTAATAAAGCTTTTATTGGTGTTTAATTAGCGACAGTACGTGAATGCGACTGCCCCAACATAGACGCGCCGAGACAAGTCATGTGTGTCAAGGCGAATCTCAGTTTACGGTGTTTACCTCGGAGCTAATCGGCCACAATATTGAGTCGCTAAATCCCAATAAAGTTGGTCATTCACCAATTTTACACAGCGTAATTAGCTGCGACGCCGAGCCGACTGATTGTTTTAACTAGGCGAGGTCTACGGAACAATGATTGGTGCGTTTAGTGCGTACGCCAGTCCATAAAACGAGGTGACGCCTTTTTGTTCCGGGCTGCCTTTTTATTGTGCACTGTATAAATTTATGGAATCATCATCGAGTTGTATGGACTCCTCTATTCGTTCGCAGCGTGGGTCCATAACCATTACGGATTGTATTTTGATACACATTTATTTACACTTGTTAACGTGCCGTAGACACGAGACTTTTTCTTTGGAACTTGTTTTGGATTGCTGAAGTTCATTCAACCTTATGTATTTGTACTAAATATGTTCTATTTTTTGGGACCTCAGACTTTGCAAATCTGTGGGAATTATTTTGTAAGAAATATAAAAGTAATTGACTAAATTTTACGCTAGCGAGCATTGACCAACAACCTCTTGGATACTGAGGTTTTATGTAACTAGAGCCCTTAAACCATACATAGAATTAGACTATGTACCTACCTACGTAGAATTAGATTGAAATTCTGCAAATCCAACCAAAATGGCGCAGCTAATTGAGCAATTAAAATTATGACAAATTCTTGGGGAGCTCTATATTATGTCTAGTAGTAGTAGATTCTGGAATAATTAAAAGTAGCTTTACATACCGCGATGGAATAAATGGATATAAAATTTTACACAGTGATGTATGGAAGTTGCCAGAAATTCCAAGATTACCTCCTGTCTTAGTCCAGGAACTGTCCCTTATTTACTTACAGCTATTAATGGTATTCAGGATAAGAATTATACTATTTCTCATTGTGGTTTTTGTGTTCATTTGAGACTAGTTGAGATTTCGAATAACCTTGTCTTATTGCCTTGTAATCATTGTGACGTGGTTCCGAATTCTTATACATTTGTTTGTATTATGTATTTTATTCTCTTTAGGATACATTAAAAAATCCCTTGCGATATAACATACCTATGAGATTTCATTTCATCATTTAGGTACCTGCCTAAATAACTGTGTCCTTAGGAATTTCCAAAACACCTTCTTAATGCATCACACTTAGGTCACATTTTGTCATTTATGGAAAATCCTTATGCCTCTTGATCAAAACTTTTCAGCTAGGTATCTGTTAAATATCTAAAACTAGTGAATAATATTTTTATACTTCCCAAAACACTTCTGCAAAAAGGGAGACCACTTCGTAGCCTTTTCAGGAGAGCTTTTAAATAGTAACTTAATGATAAAAATATTTTCGGAGAACAATAAAAACGTTGGCATACGGCAGCTGTATATAAGAGACATATGTGCCTATAAGTATAGCCGCGGGCGAGGGCTCGTTATTTTCTGGTCAATTGCCGCTTTACGGCGCCCGCGCATCCTCGCTTCCAATTACTGCCCAGCCGCCAACGCTATAAAACTGACCTTCCAATCTAATCAGCTTATGAGCTAACCACCAGCATACCATCTTCAACCTTCACACCCTACAAATAAGACACAATTCTGAACAAAAGCTACCTCAGATACAATATAACTGAACAAGACAGATGCAAATTATGCTTAGGTAAAACGTGTTTGTTGTCCGTCCCGAGTTTTATTTTTTACAATTATATCGGCTTGGTTACTTGGAAATGCATTCACGAGAAATCGGAGAGGGTTTCGTGATGTTTAATAGGCTTAGATTAGAAGTTAAAAGCCGGGCCGTGGGCTGAGAGGCCATTAAATGGTTCTCAGGACACGGGTACATGACTTAGCTCTCATTAGATGAATAGTCAGACAAGCAAAAAATGCGTTACCATGTATAATCTTTATATAACACTGGTCTATATTATTTACTTTAAGAATGTGAACTCAGATAATGAGTTGGTAAGCTTTAAGTGTATAATTTGATTCTCACAGCTTTCAGTAACATAAACGTTGTTGGTGAGTCTAGTTCAACGTTGTCACTACTTAGATCATTTCTTGAATATTCTGCAAATTGCTGCTAAAAACTGAATCAGGTTTACAGTACCTGAACGTGCACATATTTCGCCGATAATTTTACTTCATTACTGGCTAATAAACTTAGGTAGTTTTGCAAGAGCAATTAAGATGAAATGCCGACAAAGGGCTTCGAAGCTTTGAAGTAACCGCCGACGGCGTGCATAGCATCCGCTTTCTCCTGTAGATAAGGCCGGATGTGACGTGGCCTTGCGCCTGCACGCCGACGGGACCGGGACATAGCTTTTCACGATTACTTGATACATTCCAAGGTGAGGATAAAAAATGCTTCACTTAAAAGTTTGTACAACGGATAAGTGCATGAGTCATCTAATGAAAGTTATGGACTGGTCACTAGGTTTATCTTTACATTGACTCCGTTTACTAGCGACAACGCGACGCGATGATTACCACACATAAAATCTAATTAGCGGCAAATATAAGTGTTTTATTTATTTACCGTCTGATTCATACTTCTGTGCTCATATTCCATGCTACTGAATCCGTACGGAATTTATGAGTTAGGTAGTTTGGATTCGCTATAAGTTTTACTGGCATTAAATTATGCAGTTTAAGCTACATGCACTTTTCGAGCAGAAGTTCGTCGTACAAGGAGGGAAACAGTCAAAAGTGGGGGAGGCAGAAGGGCGGGAGCGGCGGGGGCGTTCGGAGCGGGCCAATAAAGGCGCGCAGTAAATCCACGTAATTTAGAGCGGTCGTAAATTAAGACCGCACCGCGGATTTTTTGATTTAGATAGCTCCGCCCACTACACTTCCGCGTCTATCGCGTCGCGCAAGCTATACTCTTCACTCAATGTGTAAAATTTGAATTTCGCGCCAATCGCACACGCCGAGGTCAGCGCGGGGTCAGGAGAACCGAACAGGGAAGATAGGGAGCCGCAACTTACCTAAGTTTTTTTATTTTTTGATCGGATTTTTTTTTTGTTGTACTTACAAAAATTATTTGTAATGAAAACTTTTTATGAAGAGTAATATGATAATTTGGACGCGTATGGTTGTGTGTATGTATGTGTGGTGTGTCGTGTATGTGTGTTTGTATATCCAGAACGGATGAATCGATATGTATTTAGGTTTTTTTGTTTGAAATGAAATTAATCGGGAGTGTTCCTAGCTTTATTTGGTGAATATCGGCCCAAGATGGCCGCCGCCACAAAATGGCGAATAACATATTTTTTTTACAATTCCTTCAGTATGGATATCAAATGAAAGGGCTTGATTAGTATGTAGAATCATGTATAATATTATTTAAAGTCCAAGATAGCCACCACCAGAAAATGCTGAATTGCATTGTTTTTTTATAGCTCTCTCAATATGGGTATCAAATGAAAGCGTTTGACCAGTGTTAAATAATTTATACTAATGTTATAAAGAGGGAAGATTTGATTGTTTGTTTCTGTGGATTGTATAAGCTCTGAAACTGCTTAACTGATTTGATTTGCTTTCACAATTAGAGATTTACACTATCCCCAGTGAATGTAGGCCATATTTTATCCGGGCACAGGAAGAAATTCCCCGGGAATGCGGCTAAAATCGCGTTAAACAGCTAGTAAAAATTAAGTGGTTAAGGAATAAAAGCGTCGCAGATCTTGTGTGTTATGTATGCTATAAATGTATGTAGTGAAGCTGTAAGGTATCAAAGAAGTAATGAAGCTAAGTAATTCATTTTTAAACATATTTATTAAAACTGAAATATAAATAATAATATAATGTAATAAAAAAGAATTTATAGTATAACACGGTCTCCATAGATTTTTTGTTCTCAGAGTGCTTATAGTAAGTTCAACTCAGTCTTGCGCGCGGTTATGTGTGGGTAACCCTTGTACATATACAGTGACTTTGTGTGCGTGACAAGAGGTACAGTCGGGTACAAATACAGTTATTTAGGGGTTACGGCTGTTTAAGGAAAAACAGTTATTACGTAATTTAATGTTTATTTATCTGTGTAAATATCTATTGAAATTATTAAGTTAGTTTTTGATTTGTTTAATACCCAATAAAAATATTCATTTATTTATAATGATTCTGAATCGCTACTTGAAAAATCAAGTCCACACTTTTATTTATTGTCCTCGTACCCCGAGCTAGAAAATATGTAAGGAGTATTTAATTCATCTTAGATATTTCACCTCATTTATTTCTTAGATACTGTCAATGTCAATTTGAAAAAACTTATGAGAAAAGAATGAAAAACTGTAAGATGTAATAATAAAAAGCTTTGGATGTTGTTTCATTTTTTGAAACGCTACCTGACTCCTTAAACATTTTCTTCGTGAACAACTAGACATTTTTGTAAACGACTGTACCCATAACAAAAAGCGATAAGAACACGTCATGCTCGGACGACGTCACTGTCACACGAGCGAAAGTTGTATATTTACAAGCCGACGCACACATAGGGCCGCGCGCAAATCTGAGTTATCGTCACAAATTATTATACCTACGGCCGGAGCGACAACATGCGCAGGTCCGACCTCGACGAGGGCTATCGCCGGACTGGCTCGTCTCCGTACACATTGTGTATCAATCGCTAGAGCACGGACATAAGGTTCAGAATTGCGTAGCGTCTATCATGATCGCTGCCGCTCAAAAAATCCAATATCTTAAAACTTTAATTAAAAATGTTTGGTAACAGTTATGGAAAAATGACTTTGACAGAACGTTAATATTGATGTTAAGAATATATTAGAGTAATTTTGAAACTTAAAGATAGTGTAACTTCCTTGTAATTTCAAAAATAGTACTTTTTTAGACGTGTTTTCGGAATTAATTATGATCGAGTAAAATTATCAGTATCGTGTTTTCGTTCTGGCAGAATCTAGATAAAGATATCAATTTACCTATATCAAAATTTCAGATCCATTGGTAAGCGGGTAGTCCTATAATTTGGCATGGCAAACGGCTATCAAAATCACGGTGGCGTCTTAAAGTTCCGCTATAAAGTCGGGCCGGCCGCGTACCTGCCGCGCCCGCGCCGCGCCGCCGCCGCGTCATGCCACCGAGCCGCGCCGACTCGACTCGTAAATCAGCCGCCGTGTGAACTCGCACATGTCCGACCGAGTCCTGCCTCCACAAATAAATTAAACTTCCACTAACGTTGCATAACGATTTAGTAACATTAAACTAGGCGTAAGTATTTCGTATTTGAAAGCGGTCAAGCTGATTGATTGATTGTACGCCAAACTTGAGCTTAAAATTAATGCCCACTGGCAAATACCGCAGTAGAGAACTTAATTCAATTTTAACTTAGAAGTCGCTTGATGGTTAGGGGTACCTACCTACCGTAAAATATAAAATAGGTACCGTAATAAATAAGTGTGCTAAGGTCTATTTAAAGCAATAGGTAAGGGCATGATGAGCTTTGAAAGATATTTTGCATAGCGTAATACAAGACAGGCCGTTCTGTGGTCCAGGTGGTGTTGCCTTTCCAGACCATGGTAAGTATTAAGTATTCGCATTTTAACTTCTAGTAAAATAACCCATTTACTAAATTAGCGACTAAACTATGAAACCAGGAAGTATCAAGTTAGTATTAAGGATTTTTGAACTTAAACTCACGCTTATTTTACATAGCTGTTTTCGCGGTCTGACATGCATCCCTAGAGTATTGCTTGCCGTACGAAGATAAAATATGACACTCACAAAAATGCGTAATGCAAATGAGTATTTTCCCAATAGAGGCTTCTATTGGGATTAATTTTCAAAATCCGGTTTAGTTTAGTTCCACAGGTGAGTTCCACAGACAGACAGCCCTCCTACAACTTCACTTTACTTCTTTATAATGTGACTAGCTGATCCCTATGGTTCTACTCACGTCCCAAGGGAACAATTTTCCACAGCCGAGTACAAAATAATAATAAAATCTTTAAAACTTTCTTCAAAGCCACTAACGCAAGAGAAAAATCATCGTTGCTACGGTGTGCTACGAGGTTTACGGAGTGTCCGAAATTAATGTATTTTCATTTTGAAAAATATGTCATGTCTTGTTTTCAGGTACTTCTATTAATTGGGTATGATTTAACATATACGATTTTAACAACATATTAGAAATGGGTGTCCTTGTAATTGTACTGTTATTTGCTACGATTTTTGCAATTGCTACGAAATTTGTAGCTTGGCGAAAAAGTAAAATAAGGGAAAAGTAAAGCTTAGTGATATTAATTTACCTTCAAGAGTTTTCGTTAATTACTTAGCAATGTTGATTAATCTAATAATTATGTATAGGTAGGTATGAAATACTGGTAAGAGCGTGCAAGTCTAAGTCCACATAGTTATCTGTTTATCAATGATCTACGTAGCTCTGAGTTAAGCGTTTTATTATCTTGATAAAGACATTCTCCACGATTATCTGTCAATGTTATAAACGCTAGGAAAACTTTAACAACTGTAGGTAGACGTGTGGCGTGTAATTCTACACGGATTTAGTGAGTCGTTTCAATACCCTTATTGGTATAAACCCCATGAGGCCGCGTCGGGGCGGACATCACTTTACGATTACTCACATAAAGGAACACATTATCTGTTTTATCTTACCTAAAAGTCCCTAACAAAGAGATAAAGAGCCTAAGTTTACCCGTCGCGTGTAAATAAATTATCCAAAGTATTGTGCAGGGCGCGCTCGGATAGTCTAAAGTAAACTTGGGATATATTGTAGTCCGATCGTCGCCGTAAATCACTCACGTCCACATCACGTGTTACGTAGAAGGGTTTTATAGTGGGACTTGCATCCACGACGAGATAACACATTCAAATGTCACTAGGTAATCATTATATGGCTGTTCCGTACAATGTAAATAAACTGAGCTAGAGTAAACAAAAGCGTGATCTAATAGCGATTTTTGATGTTTGCTAGCGTTACGTTTAGATGTTTTATTGCGTTTTGCTTAAGACAATAAGCGATACGGAAAGATTAATGAAGTAACAACGATTAAATACTTATCTCTCCTAATTTTAATTTTTAAGCAGAGGTATAAGTGTACCTAACTGCGCAGGTTATAGACAGTTACCGAACTATCGTCATTATGTATAAATAAACATAGGTAATACATAAGTGTATCGGGCGCAGGTAGAGGCAGCGGTGACGTGTGGCGGGCCGCGGGCAGCGTTCGTGCGGAGCTTTGTTATCTGCGATCAGGCCCCGCCCTGGCGCGCCGCGCTCTGCCAGCCCCGGACAACATGGCGGCCGCGCTCCCGCGGTCCTCTCGCCGCACGACTCACTGCCGCCACTCGCATTTATGCTCCTAATGAAAACCACTTTAATTAATTCACAGCAATCACATGCGCCGTCCACGCCGCAGCTTTTATGTTTATTGTTTCCATATCATTTTAAAGCACCACATTTTGATTTCTCAAGAGTGTCACCGTCATAATGTTTTGTTTGCCGAATGACTGCTGTGTTTATTAACACTGTAAGTATTATTACGATTGTTCAATTGTTATTAGGTACGCAAGTTTTCACTTAATATTATTAGAAGCGTGTTAATAGCTCGGTTCTTTCTGTTGAAATTAATTATTTTAATTGAAGGCAAATTACGGCCCACCTACCTACCCATTTTTGTTTTACGTAGATAAATAGGTAGGGTGGGTACTTGAGTAGGTACCTAGTACCAAAGCTTGGCTATGGGTAACGTTTAACAAAACGAATCGGTAAGTAATTTCAGGTTTTCACGTCAGAAGGATGAGGATGTGGTTTCTTTGCAGAAAATTAAGGCAAAGACTAATCATATAATTCGACAGCTTAATGCTTAGCCTCCTTATAATGTAGGCAGATACTTTACGTACCCAGTTATGTATGCTCCCTAAGCAAGGGCATATTAAGTAATCCGTGGCATTACTATATACTGAAACTCGTGGCTATGTCGGGTGTGGGTATTTACCTAACCATTACAAGAAATAATTATCTAGATAAGACCAACTTAAGTAGGAATTGACCTCCTTCTTCTTGCACGGGGTCCATTGAGGAAAATGACAGAGAAGAGTGGAAGGCACCAGAGCTTATTAAAGGACACCCATCTACCCCAATTGACAGACTAACCAAGTCAAAACTTCCTCGGAAAATATTTAAACGAAATCCTCTGGCCCCTACATTTAACGATCAAGATAAATTTGAGAGGACTTTGGCGACAGCTACATTTTATAAATTATAACTAAGACGTTCCCGATTAAAAAAGCAGGTAAGCTAGTCGATCCTTAGGTTAACGGATGGAGAACCTATTTTTATGTAGGTAAGTAAGTAAAGTAGAAGCAGAAGCAAAAGAAAAACTGGATAAGCCCATCCTAGTTTCTAAGGTTGCTAGAGAAATTTCAGAGCGTTCAGTCATTAGGCATATGCATTATAGGTACAAGACTACTTAACTTAGGGGGAGTCCGGGATAGTTTAGCAGGTGGGAGACAATAGCCACTGGTCATAGAATCTCTGTTTACCTAGATATTGCGACGTTGCCACACTTCTTACAACCCATAGGCGCCTGCCACCTTACTTACGCGGCGTTGTTGCGTTCGGCAGTTTCGTTTTAGAGTTACAAGTAAATACACGTTTTTGAGCCCCGCAAGTACTTTTTTTCAATTTTCGATATTTGACTATTGTTGCTTACTGTTTATAGATTCCAGCATGTGATGAATACATACCCTTAGTGTAATTATCCTTATAACCTTTACGACAGACAGATTTTACTTGGATATTTTAGTTTCTTTTGTAAATTGAATAACGGGTAGCTTGGCGTGGGGTGGGAGACATTATCATGGCGACGGGAGGAGACTTTACCCAGGGTAATCTCTCCCTCTGTTTCTGTTGCAATAATATTTTTAAATGAAAAATAAATGAAACTGCAGAGTCTAGAGCGAGTTCACCATCAATTTTGACGGAGGAATCTGAGCCAACAATTTCAATAACAAGACAATCAGCAGAGTTAGCTTATATATCTTAAGATCTAGATAGGACAACGGTAGATTCTGATTCACGACAAAAAACTAAAATCACACAATCAGATTGTAGTTTAGTATTACAATCAACTAAAGCCACAAACGATTCGTCCATTTCCCAAAGCTTCTCCCAGAAAGAAAGTCCGTCATGGTAGACAGCCCGGAAAAACATTTTTTTTTACAAAAACACCAGAAAAGGGACACCAAGATGAGAATCAAGATGGATGGAGAGGCACGATTACGTGCCAAAAAAATAATAATTAAAATAACTAAATAGAAACAAAGAGGTAAATCAAGGACAAAGACAGTGAAAAGACAAGTTTTACAGTCAAGTGACAGTGAGACAGAAAAACCAAAGAATGATGATAGCTCATGGACTATCAGAGCTATCATCATACTTTTGTTTGTCTTCAGGGTCTGTATTAAGATATTGTTAAATGTAGGTACCAGTTATTTTGCTGTAGACGAACTGAAATTATATAATTATTATATATGCCATGTTTTTTAGGGTTCCGTACCCAAAGGGTAAAACGGGACCCTATTGTTTTCGCTCCTCTGTCCGTCCGTCCGTACGTCCGTCTCTCACCAGGCTGTATCTCATGAACCGTGATAGTTAGAGAGTTGAAATTTTCACAGATGATGTATTTCTGTTGCCGCTTTAACAACAAATACTGAAAACTAGAATCAAATAGGTAAATATTTTGGGGGACTCCCATATCCCAAATACAAACCATGCCCCAAAGACAAAAGTGATATTTTTGCTCATTTTTGCTCAATTTCGATAAATATTAGTTTATTAATGTAGTTTGGATGGTACGGAACCCTTCGTGCGCGAGTCCGACTCGCACTTTCTAAATTCACACACTCGCAAATTCTTTATTTATTATTTTTATTTTACCTAGGGTAAAGTCTCCCATGTCGGGTGGTTAAGTCTCCCACCCAGACGGGAGATAATAGCCAAATCTCACTTCGGTAGAAATCGTTAATTACTCAAAAAGTATTAATGATTTACAAAACTTTCTTAAGCAACAATAAACCTTAATAATGCAGCTTAGGGTACAATTTTTAGAAAATAGTTTTTTATTAATATAAAGAGATTTATGAGCATTTTAGTCGAAGTCGGGTAAACTCTCCCGGACTCCCCCTAAATAATTGCTAAGAAAATCAGTTTTTTCCCTATAGTTTCATCATCATCGGCCACACAGAACCGCGATACATGACTGTGGCAGTGTTCGTTAGTGCTGCATGCATATCTTTTTGTGGCTGACACTTTTGCCACATCTGTAGCAGGTGAAATACGAGTCATCCACTGGTAGAGCGGCTTCGGTGATTCGAAACTTTTTCTACTTTATACTATCGGGCTAGGCTTCATCATATGCACCTCACATCTGCCTGAAATGCCTCATATTGGCGCGTTTCTCATGACTCTGTGTCGATCCCAAAATTCTCCATATCACGCTCACAAAAACAGTCCTTGAAGTTGAAGGTTTTTGGCCGACCAATCCGTCTCTTTGCGTCAGCAATCTGTCGAAGCATAACTTCACGTCGATCAATCTCTATAGTGATTGAAGAACACCTGTGCATTTAATGTACCCAGGTACAGGTAGGCACTTGCCTAGTGCCTACACAATTTACCTACTTGACATGGCGCAGGCACATCGCAGACAGGATCCTGTTTAGATACCAATGGTTGCATACCTACTTTTTTTTTTCTTTGTGTCATGTACCATTTGTACCTGTTACGTGGGTACAAACTTATCTACTATGGTATTTACAATCGTCACGAATATTTTACTACTTATTTAGCTACCTACTCGTGAATTGCTACAGTAAATCGTGAGCTATTAAAATTAAATGCACGCGTGCCTACCTTTAAGGTTCTCATCATCCTCTGCCTAACCTTTATCCAACTATTTTGGGAACGGCTACCATGCATGCATGAGACTACCAACGGTTTACTTCTCACACTAACCTGGGCATCCCGATACCCTAGTAGGCTCATTTTGAGACTGAGACTGGTTGTCAGGTTCCTGGCTTTTGCTAACTCGCAAGGAGTGCCAATAATATTCAAATGTCAGCCAGGACACACGAACTCTCCATGACTCATACAATGCCATACATCCACGTACCGATCACGACAAGCTTAGCTTACCCTAGGATCAATGGGCCCGTGTGTCTTAACAATTTAGTACCTATATAGTAAAAAATCACATCTTTCCTGTGACGTGGGGAGAAGTATCAGAAGGTAAGTATATTTCGTGATGTCTAACGTTAAAACATACTTACAGAACTTCTTTTTGTCTTGGTGTAGTTTAGGGTGTTCGAAACCTCCTGAATTTGATTCATAATCTCATGTAGCCACTTTGTTTTTGGTAAGCCACAAGCAACATATCCACACACATTTTAAGCACACATGCAGAAAATAAATCCTGGTTACCACAGTCGGTGTTGTAATGGAGTGCGGGTTGTGAGACAAGACATCTCCCTGGCGGCCATTTGTCGCGGGCGACAGCGCGGCAGCCCTCCCCCAGGGCTCGTTAGCAACGCCACCCGTCAACGCGACTACACTGATTTATTCCACTTTATTCGCGCATTTTCGCGCTTATTCGCCCTCACATTTATTCGAGCCGTGCCCGAGCTCCCAGAACTGACACATAAATGTCGCTTTTGTTTCTCTTTACGAAACGATTTAGATGTTCGTACGCTCGGGGACGATTCGGTGTGAACCTTTAGCGAAATGGGAGAATATGTAAGTATGTCACATGTACCTAGTTGGGACTTGAGAACTAAGTTACACACTTTGTTGAAAAATCTTATGTATGTACCTGCAAGTAATAATACCTAATGATCATGTAGTATGTGTAATGTGTATATAATTATGTTTACTACTCAAGCACGATTTGCATACGTAAAACCATATTTAATTTATAAAAAACTTTATATACCTATTTGGCGATTTAGACCTTCGGTTATTTGGCTTTAACACGATGAAGTGGCTGTCTTTTGGTGAAAAAAGTTTCAAAATACCTATATCTACCTACTTCTTCAGTACATTTGTTAAGGGCTTGTAGACTAGAACTCTCTACTGAAACAATATGGATGGATTTCGTCTAGTCATCTACATTTCACTTACAACTTCATTTGAGGTAAATGACTTCCAAATATTTTGTTAGTAAGTAGTAAACACATCAAGATATTTGACATGAGTTGATCTCATAATGACCCGTAACTACGTCGCCCGATAAAAGAACAGATAACACAGTTGTCCGGCGTTTGTTGTGACGCTAATACGTAACCCTTACAAATGGCGTCCTTTCCTCTGCCAATAAGTATTTCTGAAGTTAATTCTTTGAGTGACGAACAGTTTGAGTCTGTTTTCGGAAATGTAATTGAGCTATGCACTGACGCGGCGGTTGAAGTTAAGAAAAAGAGACCTTTTCAAGATGTAACAGCGCTTTGTGATGCGTTCCAATCCTATTTAGAAGATATTAGTTTAGCAGGTGAGCATACACATTTTGAACCTAAGTGACGTTAACAGGCCCGCCGCTAGCAGTTTGTTCGCCCGCGTGCAAAACTGATTATGCCGCCCTACAACTACATATTATACTGGGCTTTGTCAAAAATGAAAAAATCGTTAAGCACACAAAAATACCCCAGCAAATTAAAAGAAAGTATCGGAAAAAGCCGCGAGCGCGAAATTTTTTGAGTTTTGGGACACAAAAGTACCCAAAGCGGTTAAAGAAAAGCACTATAGGTAAATTGGAAAAGCCGCGAGCGTAGCGAGCGCGAATTTTTTTGAGTTTTGGGACACAAAAGTATCCAAAGCGGTTAAAGTAAAGCACTATAGATAAATTGGAAAAGCCGCGAGCGTAGCGAGCGCGAAATTTTTTGAGTTTTGGGGCACAAAAGTACCCAAAGCGGTAAAAAAAGCACTATAGGTAAATTGGAAAAGCCGCGAGCGTAACGAGCGCGAACTTTTTTGAGTTTTGGGACACAAAAGTACCCAAAGCGGTTAAAGAAAAGCACTATAGGTAAATTGGAAAAGCCGCGAGCGTAGCGAGCGCGAATTTTTTTGAGTTTTGGGACACAAAAGTACCCAAAGCGGTTAAAGAAGAGCACAATAGGTAAATTGGAAAAGCCGCGAGCGTAGCGAGCGCGAAATTTTTTGAGTTTTGGGGCACAAAAGTACCCAAAGCGGTAAAAAAAAGCACTATAGGTAAATTGGAAAAGCCGCGAGCGTAGCGAGAGCAAAATTTTTTGAGTTTTGGGACACAAAAGTACCCAAAGAAACCGTGACTGAAGCGAGCACCAGTGATTTTTGTCACTTCGGTGCCTCAACTTTTTGGAGGACTGAAAAAGTAAGCGCAGAATAAATTAAAACGTGCAAAGAAAGAACCGCGAGCGAAGCGAGCGCTTTTTTTCTAACTTTAAAGAATTCAGAGGGGAGAGGGTTGACAGTCGGACTGTGTCACCTCGCTCAGTCCCGTGGCGATGCGTGTCTCGGATCTGCACTGCGACTGGTAGTGAACCTAGGCTTTGCAGATTACAAAAGCACTCTCCGTGGATGGTCCCTTTTGCCCGTGCCATCCTGGTCTTGCAGATATGTGCCGACCGAGATGGCGCCCCCTAGACGTGGTACCCGGGGCGGACCGCCCCCGCCTCCCCTTTACGCCGCTACTGACGTCCGTGATTGAAACTATAGCTAAATTACTTAGTCTCTGCTGGAGCATTATTGATCTTAAATAGTTTTTAAAAATGTTTTATTTTGAAAGTGATTTTTCAACAGATGCTACTGAAACCGGCAGTGTAAGTAATATTCTTAGCGCTATTGCTGTTTTCGGAAATATTGAAATGAAATAATTGGTAAAAAGATATTTCGATTTGCCGCCCCCTAGGACGTGCCGCCCGCGTGCGGTGCACGCCATGCACGCCCGCTTACGGCGGGCCTGGACGTTAACGCGGTGTCCTGCGTGAGCGACGAATGCGACGCGACGCGACGCTGCGAACGCGACGAACGCGATCAACTCAACTGCATTCCCTACATGCGGCCTATGGGCCAGGCCACAACAGTGCGTTGCGGCGTCGCATCGCAAAAACAACATTGCACAGCTATGCGATTAATATGATATGCGTCGTTGATTTTTGCGATGCGACGCCGCAACGCACTGTTGTGGCCTGGCCCTATGTGACAGTCTGCGGCGAGACGCGACGTAACGCATACTTTTTTTGCGGGCGACCAGATGCGACACCACGAACTATTCAGAAGCGTTGATCGCCACAGTGCGTGAATCAAGATTGTTGTGGGACAAAAAACATAAATGTTGCTGTCGGTACTTTAAATATGAACTTTCAAGCAAAATTGTACTGAACTTCTCCATGATTTGAGAAGTAATGACCAAAATCACGTAGGACATTTGTCGCGTATAGCATCGCGTCGCATTACGTCGCGTCGTGTTGCGTCGCGTCGCGTCGCGTTCGTCGCTCACGCAGGACACCGCGTAACATTGGTATGAGTACATACTTAATACTTTAGTAATAGTAGATAGGTAAAATAATTTCATTAAAGAAAAAATGAAATTTTTGGATTCCCTACTTAAAAGCTTCCTGCTTACAAACCTATGGGTGTTATTTCTTTGAGGTTATCGATAGTTTACCTACAATGATGTTTTCAGATAAAGTAGTAATTTTGAAGCTACATCCGGACTTAGCAGGGCGGTTGGCCGCGCGCGGGGAGCTGACCCCAGAGTCTGCTGGGGAACAACGAGCTGCAGGGCTGGATGGACTCACGGTGGAACAGAAGCGCCTTATGGATGAAAGTAACCAACGGTATATAAGTTTACTACATATTTAGTTTCTAAGGAAATAGGTACACAACCAGCAGTTTCACACGCGTCCCGGGGGAACTTCTTCCGTTGTTGGACAAAATATATAGCATGTTACTCGGGCATAGTCTAGCTTCCAAACAGTTAGATAGTTTTTTAAATCGGGAACAAATAAACAAAACAATGTTATCTCAAAAAATTGTATACTAGTATAGATTAATATTATCATCTCATAAAAAGTTGTGCGTAATTGAGGTACAAACTTTACGAAATATGCACATATGGTCAGTCTGTTTTGCTATACATAATACATAGGTACTTACCATTTACGAACGGCAAGCACTCTGTGAGTATGCTGCTGCATTTTTCGTATATGTGGGTAGGCACAGTTATTTCATTGCCGTGATAAACTGTTTGTGTTCATACGTTAGTGGTTGCCAGCGCCATCTAGTTTATCATTACAGCAAATGATTTTTTTCTCACAACTTAGATTTATTATATTGCATTACATTTAAGCATTTATTTTTTAACAGGTTCAGTTTAAGTAAATATTTACATGACGTAAAAAAAAGCCTTATTTATACATATATACAACTAAAAAATGGCATCAAAAAACTCCTCATCGCTGCCCACCGGGAGTGTACCCAAGAGGCTGGCAGCATTGCCACGTTGGATGGCAATGCTTAATTTTTGACCAAAATAAAAACCAGCCTTTGGGTCACTTGAAGTGTCAGCAAGTCGCTTTGCCAGATCTTTAAAAAGCAGATGAGCACTTGGACCCCACGGCCCGAGGGTTTCAACCCTAAACGGCTCAAAGGTATAGTTACCAACCAGGGTGCTATATTTGCGCCGTTTGAGGTTCTCTGCAGCCGCAGCAGCGGAACCAGCACATCGCGCCGAGCTAGGAAGGTGAGATGGTGCAAGAGTATCGACACAAGTCGCGTCCCATACTAAAGACCTACCCATCTTCCACGGGAACAACGACATACCGTCTGGTCTCTTGCCATCGTCGCGTGCCAGACCACTGGGTTCTAATATGGCTGGAACGCCTACGGCAACAAGAGCACGACGGATTATGTCATTGATATTCGCATGCCGTGCAAATCGTCCCGCGCTGCGGCTGCACGACAAGCCGTGGTGTCCAAGGCTGCTGACAGCTTCACCACAGTGGCAGCGGTGAGGAGAGCAGCACGGAGCACCCAAACGCAAGCAAACAGCAAGCCGGAAAGTGGTGTCGTCAAACAATGTGCCTATATTTGACGACGGAAGTGCCAGAAGCCATAGACCCGACTCCCATTCGCCCACAGCCAGAAGGCGCGCTCGCTCTGCAGAAGAAATTGACGTATTTAGCAGATTATTCCGTATAACTCTGCAGAGCGGCTCATCCCACTGTCTCTGGGAGGACGGGTAGACGGGTGGATCAGTATTCGGGCAGGTGATTTTCCAAGCCTCTACAGCCTCAGTCAGACATGGTACCTCGCAATTGGCCAGTGTGATAGGAAGAATTTTCCTGGTCAATTGCTCAGTACCATGGACGGAGGATATAAAGGCCGGTAGGCTAATACTTGAAATTTTGCGGACGCCAAGCCCTCCCATGCGAACGGGAAGAGTAGCCTGCATCCAGGCTCGGTCGTCCAAGGCCACATTTAAATGATTTTGCTCTTATGTGTACAAGGCTGCCATCTATTGACTACTATTGAAACTAAGCTACGAAAACAGAAAAATACTTTTTGGGAGAGTTTACACTTTATTTCCTCAGCATGATTTTATTCTAACTATATTTTTCAGATACAAACTCAAATTCGGTTTTCCATTCATCATTTGCGCGCGGGAGAACAAGGTGCAGTCCATAATCGAAGGATTGCAACGTCGATACAATAATTCACAAGAGCAGGAAATTATTACTGGCATCAATGAGGTCAAGAAAATATGTAAACTTAGGATCCTTGATATTGTAAAGCACTAAAATACTGTTGAATAATATTGTCATATGTAACTGATTAAATGTGAATACAACATTTTTTTTACATTATTCTCAGTTGTAGGTTATTTAGGAGGCAAAATACGAATAACAACAATAAAATCAGTATAACCTTTTATTAAAAATCAGAAGTACATTACACAAACCTACACTAAGAAGTTCATAGTATTCCGAGCGACCTTTCTACCACAGCATGAGGCTGGCCGGCAACTTCACACAGTTCTGGAGTGTTCAGAATGTCTTCAAAACCAATATCCAAGTGTTTGGCAGTCAGCACATCGTGTTGGAAGTTAGATCTTTGAAGGAATGGAAGGTGACCAATCTGAAATATAAAAAGTGAAGCTAGTAAAACATTTTGTACTGGTGGAATGTACAATTTCTAGACATATGTATGTACTACAATAACAATAAACCTTGCATCAAAAGTTATTATTTTTATATCTTACAGATCAGTTCTTTTGTAATTTAATTACCAAATCAATACCTTGGTGACTGATTGATCTTCAAACCACATTATTCCATTAGTAGTAGTAAGACATCTAGTATTATCACAATTATACGAAAATAAATTTTGTATGGTTTACAGCAACAAAATGCTGAAAAATTCTTAGCTCTTTGCACAAGACTTTAAGACTGCTGGAGTTCTATAGACACAGATGTATTCCATATCTATTCAAGCTTAAAATAGTACAGGTTCCCTACCCAACATGATTAAAAAGGGATTGAGTGCAAGGCCAACTGGTTTGGTAGCCCAACACTTGAAGCCATGCATATTACACCGCATGTTTAGAAAGAGTAACCCAACAATAAACTTGCTGCTAAATTTACAAATCTATAGCTTCCGACCACAGCTAATGAGGGCTCCATATTACAATAAACATACCTTGCTGGTAAACTTCATTTCCATGGTCAGTTTGAGTGGAGCATGCAGTCCCTGGATGTTGCGGAGCATAGCCATGTTCATCTTCTCTTGATTTAAATGATACTGAAAACAAAACATTCATTTTTAAGATGGTGATATTTCACAAACTATATTGACATGAAATTGACGAGTCATGGTTTGAAAACTCATAACAATCATACATGATGGGACAACAAAGATGGGAACAGTGGATCATACAAATTGTTGGTTCATTTAATAATAGTAAGGTTCTCTTTATTGAGTACATGCAACTTACATTCCTCTCAGAGATTTCTATTGGATGTGACATGCCAAGTTTAGACTTGGTAGCAGCCAGACCTGCCACGAGCGGGCTAGGCACACCAAACGGGCCTTCCTGTGGCTTGATATTGCTGACATGTTCAGGCTTTACTTTCAGTGGAGGCAGTCCGAAACTCTGAAATCATTGTATATAGTCATCGTGATAGACCTTTTGCAGTAAACAATAACCACACTTCCGAATCCTCAATAGACTTACCATTTTGATTGTGTGTAGTACGTAAACAAGCTTACTAATACGTGGATTTAATTAGGATTCGACTGATTGAGGCAGTAATAAAAGCGAAAAAAGCTTTTTGAAAATACCAAGCCAAGTTAGAATTATGCCGACGATTCTGTCAAATAATGAATGTCAAAAACTGTTAATTCACGATCACAGATAATAAATTTGGTGTGTTAGTATTATTAGCTTTTTAGTCAGTAAAAAAATATATTTGAGTATTTTTATTAGCTGTAAACATAACACTATTACAGCAAAGAATAGTCTATCTCGTATATTACTGTAGTGTTAATGTCATTAAGGCACAATGAAGAAAGTATTTATGTTTTTTCTTGTTGTCGATACTGACCGTAAAGCTAACAAGCTTGGCTGGTGCGACAGTGGCGCCCTCGCACTCAAACAAACACAAAATTAAGTAAATGTATGGCTGACTGGATTTGTTGATACATGGACATTCTGATAGATGGCTCTGCTTTGAACTTGTGATTTTAATGGAAAATAAAAATAAATTAATTAATTTGCATCTTTGTAGTCACTTAGGTCACTTAATAGGTTCACAGTTCTTATCGGTATGTTCCATTGCGAATTGTGAATGTTATTTGAAGGTTCTATTGCGACTTTGGTTACGGCGACTATAGGAGGCGAGGTTTTCTAATAAACCTCCTTTATAACTCCTCAAAATCTTCTGGAATACCTGATGACATAAGTATATTGTGACGTGATGTTACTGTTTTAAACTAAGTTTCATTGTTATTAGATATTATAGGGAATATTAGATACCTACGCTATAACTCGAGGCATTGTGCTGGAGGGGGCTTCGATGAAAAACTGCTATGCCATAAGTAATAAGTAGCCATAAGGAGCCAACTATGTAATAAGAGGAAGACATCAGGTGGGTGCCCTCGCAATAGTCAAACCGATGTCAACCTGTGATGCTATAGTAAAATTATAAACCATCAATTCAGGAAACAGAATTTAGGACGAAATTAGCAGGTTTTCAAAATTAGACGATGGCACGGGTTTTTAATGTTTTATTCGTGAGTGGCTTTCTTGTTTTTTATTATAATATAACAAGAATGATGTCGCTGACTTTCTCACAAACCCATTCAAATTCATATCAAGTTATACTGAAGCTCATTTGGAAATCCAAATGTGTTTAGGTACCATATGTACCTGAACGGTCTTTTTCCAAATTACCTTCTGCAGATGGCTGTTCAATTATCAGGATTGGTTATGTTATTAGAAAAGACACCACGATGCTAGTTTAAACGACTTGACTTAAGCCCTCGTGTGCCTTAAAGTATCGTCCAGCATCAATGACGAAAGTGATATACTAAGAAGTAGGTACTTCTTACACTTAAGTTGACATATTTCCTCGAATAGAATTCGACGAGCCTTGCCGTCGGGAGCCCAGCTGATGTGTTTACATAAGATTTGAAGTGGATGTATCTGCAGCTTCTTGACCGTTCAAAAATAACCCACATCCAACATCAATTAGAACATTGAAAAGCATCTTAAATTGAAAAAAAAAAATGGTAAGAACATTCCTTTCGGGGAGTCAAAACTACCAACGGAACCTATAAAATTCCTATATGTATGTGTCTAGGTAAAAGGAGATGGCCAAAAAAACACCCAGAATCGACAGGAACTTCATATGTATGATTGGATTCAGTATAATTTGTGGATTTTAAAAAGTATTTTAAATCATCTAAAAACCGTGGGGTTCTCTTTTTATAACGTTTTTTCGATCAAGATTTTAGTTCACAAAAAAGTTTACTTGTACTATTTGATGTCCGTTAGAAGTTGAATGCAGACTCGTGATTGGACCGTTTTGCATTGCTAAGTCATTTGTAATATTTGACAATGTCACATGGCGCGATTTTCAAAGACAATTTCTCCAAAAACATTTCATAGCCAGTTGTGAAGGTTGCATGTAACTGCGAAACCTCTCCAAGTAGGTAAGGTCGGTGCTTAATCGTATCTGGAGTGGTTAAATACAAGACCTTTTAATCTCCAGGCAAACTCTGTAACTATGGGGATATTACCATTGGCTTGTATAATGTTAGTGTACCTTGTTTTTTATGTGCCTTGATGTAAATAATCTTATAAATCAACATAAATTCAACATAACTTATTTTTGTGAAAATATGATATAGCTCCTATACCCCATGGATTTCAGTCTGGATTTTTTGGCACCATCAAAGGTCAATAATAATGAACCCATTGGTACCCATTTCGTTGCTGTCGACTCTGGGTTTTTTTTTGGCCATCTCCTTTGGCCATCTCCTTTTGAGAAATACCAGCCTAGTTGATTCTAGAAACAGACCAAACTATTTGAGTTGGAACTCTTTTTACACAGTTCAAAAACTTTGACAGTGGTTCCAAAATTTTTTGTGACATTGACATTGTTTGCAACATTGAGATTTTTCTACATTCTACAGGATCTTCATAATTAAATTTTTATTACATTGTTTATTAGTTTAGTTATTTTCATAAAATTATTTCTAAGTAGTTTACAAACATGGCATCTGCAACAAGGGCAGCGAGGGAGCAAAAAGAAATGGTAAAAATGTCCTAAGTACTTACCTTCTATTCAATAGGTCTACAAAGACTACCTACAGAAAGAAAGAAAGAAAGAAAATAACTGTCCACCAAACTGATTAAATTTAATTTCGGTTCCTATTTCTATCAGATCTGTTATTTTTCTCATTTCCGTTCCAACTTTCCTATTTAGGATCCCGAAGAGATTATGAGACGTAAGTTTCGGGCCAAGTGCCGTTTTAAAGCTGTTGGTCGCATGGTGATGGCCAACTGCTACTGGCTGATAGAAGCGGCTGACCAATACGAGGGCGTGGAAGATGTGAAGAGGAGAGTCGCTCAGGCAGTCCGCGGGAAGGCAAAGAAGAAACGCCTCTTGAATATAAATGTTAGGAAATAAATCAATTAGTATATTTGTTTATAAGTTACATAACTCATTCATTTAGTTTAGTTTAGACATGAAGTTCACTTATGTAAGTATATTCTTTGCTGAAGAACCTCATCAATTTAGTTTCTTGTTAAACCGATAGTCTTTGATTTAATGATTACCTACTCACAATCGAGCTCTATTTTCAGGATAAAGCGCTTCTGAACAAGCCTAACTGTGACAGGACAGACACGGAGAAAAAGTATATTTACCGCATCATTGGCGGACTGAAATGTTTTAAGCGGTATCCTAACGTAAGGGTCAACCTACTTAAAACGTATTTGTATAGCTTTATTTCCTTAATACACTTTTAAAAGGAGTTTCAATTGCTTTCTCAGCATGTTAAAAAGAAGTTGGCAGCGGTAACGTATTTCAAGTACTACGGTCCAAACCGTGTTATAGTCCGTCAACATCACGATGCTTCTGCGCTGTACTTCATCGTGACCGGTGACGTCACGGTCAGTCAGATGATCTTCGATGAGTTGCTGCAGCAGTACGTGTCTGTGGACATCGGTATCATGCACCCGGGAGACATGTTCGGAGAAGTGTCCTTGTTGCATAATATCCCTAGGACGGCTACGTGTACAACTGTTGGTTAGAAACATAATATTAATATTGAGTAGGTACAGTGATTTCGACATGAATGTGTAGATTTTTTTAAATGTAGGTCTTCATCAAGATATAAAGACACTTCTGAGGACTTTACAATATTTATATTTACCTTTCATAGCATGCCTTACAGAAAGGGTTAGCTGTGAAAATTATCTTATTATAAATATAAGCATAAGGTCCTTTTCTTTCTCCATAGAAAGAAAATATTAATTTGTGCACTAAATTGCGATGGGACTATCGATCCAACTGCGTTACTGGGTAACAATAGAGCTCTGGTATGTAAAATTTGCCCGCCACAGTTCGTCCGTGGACGTTATCCGAATAACCGCATATCGCCACTAGGTCACTGCGAATTGTTAGCTTTGATGAAGGAAGACTTCAAGAATGTTCTCCAAGCATCCGTGCAGAAGCAGTGGGATGAAGTACGACGTGCTATGTCCGCTTTCAGTTACTTTGATGCACTCGATGAGGTAAATACTCGTAGGGGCAAATGTTATTTAGGTGGCGATAGAATGTATGAATGTTGATATTTTGTAAAAGTATTGTAACTCAGTAATTATTGGTGAAAAACCTCAAAAAACTGTACATTAATTAGGAGCACCTTCCATCTCCGAAGCTAATTTCATCTCAATCCGTTTCATCAGATGTTTACAGTGAAACTGTGATAAGTAAACAAATTAATGGTACAGTCGACTCTCGTTAATTCGAAACTCGAGGGACTCTTAAAATATTACGAATTATCGAGTTTTTGAAATGTTAAATGGTTCGAAATTTGTGAGAGAAAATAAATAAAACTTCGAATTACTAAGTATTGATCAATTATTATTTATTAACTGCTATTTTATAACAATGTCAAAGTTTAAAGACACATTTGTGTGCATACATGTATTCATAATGTAATTAATCTTTCGAAACAGCTCCGTCATACTGCTTCAAGAAAAGGTTGCTGCTACTCAGACTGAATCTTTCCGCCTCATTCTCTCTGCAACTTTGAATTCTCGAGTGTTGGACGACTAAGAATTCGAATTAACGCGTCGTTTTGTTATAAAGCAATGCTATTTTCGTTCGAATTACTAAGTGCATAAAAATGTATTGATTTAGTTCGAAATATAAAGAGATTTTGTAGGGAACTTGTGGTAACTTTGAATTAACGAGAGGTTCGAAATATCGCAGGTTTGAATTAACAAGAGTCGACTGTATCTACCTACGTATAGTTGTAAGGAGTAATTTCATATTCAAAGTTTAAAAAAATATTTTCCAGGTAGCGAGTCGTGAAGGATGCATCGTTGCAAAAATGAAGACATACAATGCAAACGACATAATATTGGGGGACGGCTGTGGCATTCCCAACTTTATTTACTTCATCCTGTCAGGCCAATGTCAGATGATTGAAACCCTCCAAATCTCGGTCAACACGAGATGCGGACATACGTCTTACTCACTTTACGACCCATACGTATGGTTCATTTAATCATTAATTGCAACTAGATAATCGTATCGTAGAACTAAGATAATATTGATAGTTAACTTTTTATAGGTCCCTAAAGAAGAAAGTGAGCAGGATTTAGATACAAAATATTTTGGTGCTTATAAAGATAAAACTAAATATATGATGCAGTCTGACACCTCGGATATGTCTTCAAGTCGATCAGGATCGAAACGCGCAGAAAGTCTTTTGCGAGACATTAAAAACAGATCCAGTTCTATGACTAAACGAGATAGTATACAAATTATACCAGAGGAGAGAGTGGCCCCGGACGTTCCCGCAGCTGGATCGAATGCAAGCCCAGCTGTGCCTGAAACCATTCCTGAAGAAAATGCTGAAGAAGACTCGGATGACCGTCGTCAATCGGTCAAATCTGAAGTGTTGATGCATCCTTCTGAACAACATCGCGAGTCCGTAAGGTATACATTCAAAACTTTCAAGTCACACATGTTTTTCCTATGACATTGATGGATCTTTGTTAACTAACGATTTGTGAATTGCAGGTTCAGCGTGCAGCACCCCCCTTTGAAGCTGAATATTCGGACCTATTTTATGCAGGTTACTCTGATTTTTATATTTTGGGAAAGTTTTGTTTATTATTCCCTATTTCTTTTTTCTTTTCGTTTTTTCATAGGTGTGCAAGTTTTACCCCGGCTCAACGTTTGGTTTCGGCGAGAATATGCGAGATCGTAGGATTGTTGCAGTAACTCCAGTTGACTGTATGTTGATGCCCAAGATGTGGCTGCTGCAACGGAACACAGCAAATATCTGGTCACGCATACAACACTTCCTTGAAAAGAAGGTAATTAAATCAGAGAAGGGAATTTCACCATTCATGTGATGGAAGAAAATTGTTTTAGATGGTACCTACTAAGTTAGATGTAAAATAAACTGTTACTGAGTGCGCCGTTAGCAACTTTACGGTAAATCTAGATTACCATTACCTACATACCTACTGATGCCCTTGGGAAACGCATGTAAATTACTCCGAGGTATTTGCATTGAAGAAAGTGAAGTGAATGCCTTATCGGTTGGACACTACAAACACAAATCATGATCAAAAGCTTTGATAAGTTTTAAATCCATTTTTTTTGTTATAGATACCAACAAAGCGGCAGTTGTTTCAAAGTTTCGTCTCAGAACGACGCTGGCAAGAGTTCCGTGATCAGCTCGTGGGCGACATAGTGGCGAGGTCCAACACTATCAACTGGACCTCCTTGCATGACGTGCCCTATTCCATACGCATGGAGGAGATGGTAGACATTTGAATTCTCTATTAGAAGTTTATGAAGCACGAAATAAAAGTTGTAGAAATAACTTGGTGTTTGAATTCACGTCACATTAGCTATTATCGTTAGGTTGAAATCGATACGTAAGCAGTGCCCTTTACCAAACTATTAACTTACAATCAAGCGATAAAAACTAAGAAGGCTTTGTGATTGTTACATTTTTACCTACACCTCTATATTTGGAGTACCTACCTATGGGGGCGGAGGCCCCGTTGATTTAGTTTTGCTTCGAAGCTACAATGTCCATAATTGTAATAATCTATTTATATCTGATAGTTTGGTGACACAAGTTACTTTCGGTTTGAGTGATGAATACGCGTTTGGAATTGTCATGATTTGAGCGTGGGGAGCGCATGATTTATCACATTGAATTGGACTATTAGCTCAGATTTCTTCTAATAGTCGAGATGTAAGAATGAGGCCCAGCCTATTCAAGGGCGCAAAGGTGTGTCACTCCCGTGGCGAGGTAGCAATTTAGTCACCAGCTCTTTTATTAATAAACAGTACCTGTAAGTAGGTCATGTTTTGCTAAGGAATGGTTTTTATCACCTGACCTATATAATTTGTAGCAGTTTGGAGTAGAAATATTGTGCAAGCACAATACCTCTGTTATGTATTGTAGGTACTACCTATCGAAGATCGGAAATAGTGTTTTTTTTTTAACAATTTATTAAATCATGTTTATTTTCCACCGTGGTATTTTTAAAAGATATTTCCAATCAAAGCTTCTTCAGCCATAGCAGTTTCGCGCATGCGTGAAACGGGACGTTTTGATGGCGTCCGGTAACCTAGGCAACCGGTTTTGGCGGGAAGCGCCCACGCTTGGTCTCGCGGCTCTGGCAGCTAATCCAGCGGAGACATACATCAAACGGCTTACAGCGATAACTAAACACAACATTCGACCGCAGTGCTCCGCCACGAGCGACCGCCGCGCCATACGACGACAGCCCTCGGCTGATCGAAAATTCGCGACTCTTAACAGATGTCTAACGTAAAAAATAAATAAACTAGTTTAGATTTAGGAACGAACGTGTAAACGATACTTAGATCTCAAGAACGAGCTGTCCGAGTATATTCTTATTGAAGTTGTTTAAATCAGAGCACTGTTTAGCAGGTGAGTCAACTTCTATTTTATTATTCAATCGTATGTAGTTCATTGGGAAAACATTTTAAATATTTATGATTACACGTTATTCAATGTCTTATGAATTAAAATAAAATATATAAATATCTAATTTATTAGGTCAAGTACCCAAATATACTTGGTAAATAAACTCTGCTTGTATATTACCTTCTTATGTAAATACATGAACTCGAAAAATAGGTTCGTTCCTCTGTGGAAATGGACTTTCAAATATTATGAATATAAAGTTTATAGATAACTCGCCACTTTCATGCAAGATAAGATCTAAGTTTCATCTCGAGGATAATGTACGATGAGAGTGAGTATTTAAGTGCTTGCTTGGAAAACTGGTTAGGTATATAGGTACTTGTGTTGGAAAAGCCTTATACATCTTAAATTGCTGTTAAGTGTAGGCCTACAAGGCATTACAGATGCTGAAGTATATTTAATGATTAAACGAACTTACCTTGATTGAAGTTCTATCATAAATACTTGTATGAGGGTTAGTGCGATACTGCCTAGGTACTTATAGCAGTTGTGGCGTACTTACAGAAAATACAGTTTTATTGTAAACATCGCTAAATATTGATGTAAGTATCGTGCATACAGGTTTATCAGTGTACATAAAATAATTTATAAATGAGGACACAATAATGCTCACGGAAATGGCTAGGAAGTGTGGAAATCAATATACCTAATGGAAAATACCGCCACATAATTTGAGATTGAATCGATGCCCAGATGAAAATATGTCTATGTAGCAACAAAAAGATATCTTAATAAAAATGTATGAATAGGTATAACTCAGTACGTATATCATCACTATAGTCTTTTGGCTTTTAAAAAACAAAGTATTTTTAGCGAAAATGTTTGCTGTAAAAATGGTCGTTAACTCAATCTCCACACACTTAACTCAATTGACAGTCAGTTGTTAGTTGTAATGGAATAATCTTCCTATTGTGATACAAGGCTGGCGGGTGTGCAAAACATTTTAGAGCCTTTTATTCGTAAATATTGAATTTGCTGAAGTAATATTTACATGTGAGAACGTTGCGTGTGTCACGCGTCCGTATCACTTTTTGTAGAATAAGTTTCAAGGATTTTGTTAGGTGTTACATATTTTTTACAGTAGTTCCCAGAAATGGTTATTTCAAATTGTATATTCCTTTCCAATAATTCAATACCTAGTAATTTCACTCTGAATGTAAATACTTAAGTATACAGAATATTACAATGTTACAGCCTTTGTACAGTGATACTAACCACTTGCTACTTATACTATGTTGATGAAATAGGTTTATTATACGTTCTTAGTGGGTGAATTATACTGGTCATTGCAGTGTGACAGTAGTCTTACATACAATGTACCTACCTAGGTTCTATGTTCGTAGATTACCGATGCGACAAGTATTAAATTCTAACATTATACCTACTAGTAGCTAAGATTACTTCTTATCTTACATTTTACACACATAAACTTCATCATGTTTCTTCTTAACGCTGATGAAGACTACAAGCAGCGAGTACTAGGTACTTACTTGTATTTGCATACACGTGTCAAACAGTTTACGAGTATTGTTGTATTTGTTTGTCAATTAATAACTGACCACGTAAAACTGAAGAAGTCAGAGTAACGTGATGGAAAGCTATTCGTGTATCACATGAAAATTACCTACCCGATAATATATTTGTCTATTGATTCTTGAGAGACTTTGTTGTCGGCTCCGGCACGCGAAATGACCTAATATTCAAATATATACTATCAAAGGATCCGTGTTTACCATCATAGGCTTGATTGTAACAACGACCTTAACATTTCGACCTCAGCAAAATGTTTCCTGATGGTGTTGTAATGAAATGCATGCGCTCGTCGCGAACGAAATGGTCGATGACGACATGCTCGGCCCCAGCCACTGCCGGACAGGTTATCGGCAAATGAGCTCAATTGAGACAACACTCGTGCTCTGATAAAAGGCTGTTATTGGATAACTGAAGCTAGACAACAGTATGCACTCAATGTCAAATTAATTAATACTAAGTTATTAACAAAGCGATATATTTAACTAGTAGTACTAGTAGGTAATCTGAAATAAATAACTGCGGTTACTAACGACTCACAAATACAGCCTTGAAGCATTTGTCATCAAGGACTGAAAAAGGGCATCAAAACAAAGTATCGTAAATATACATTGTTGTAGCCATGTACCATGAAAGAAAAAGCATTCATGAAAAGTTTGTATATTCGCGAAGGCTTGAGGACGCGACGGATGGCCCAAATACGATTTTATTCATTTTTCACGACGACAGTGACTCGTACGAGCTGGCACTGAATTAGCTTTTCTTTCAGCCCGTGACGTTCAATATCTACCTATGTTTTATAAATCGTTGTTATTGTTACATGTACATATGTTGGAAATATGTTGTTTTGTATGTAGAGAAATTATGTCAAATGTTATTAATTCACACAGTACGTAAAACCACAAACCACTCAGTCGATATAGGGTAGGTACCTATAGCCGTGTTATTATTCGTTTAACAATATCTTTCTCACTGAACAATAACATGAATCGATACATATTATTAAAGATAAATATTTAAAAGTTAAATAGATAATTCCGATAGTTCTGGGAAAATAAGAAAGTCAATGGTATAAATGGTGCCGTGAAAAGGTGGTAATAACCATGCTGATGCAGTTTTTAACCAAAGGGCATTGCCTTGTAGACTACCTCTACCTACCATTATTATTATATTTCCTATGATTAGTTCATCGAAATTATCTAAGGTTAACTCAAAATAATGTACCTATTGGTTAACACACATTAAATAGGTAAGGCTACTGGAAAGAAGACCGAAAAGTGAAACGTTTAAACATGGAAGTACATGTTACCTTTAATGTAATCGACCTTAATAATAAAAATCGAAGGAGCCTGAACTCCGGTAAAACAGGTTCATTTGCCCATTCAAGAAAAACGGATTACGAAATATTGTTCGAATCAGTTTAACACAAGTAAATGTAAAATACGACGGCACCTGAGTAACAACAGAAAAGTAGGAAAATGAGGAAATCTTCATTTAACCGTTAACAGACTGGCTTCAACATTACAAATGTTTTTTTATGTGAAGGGTGTGACAATACAATTGTTAATAGAAGCTGTTTTTACTGTTCTCTATCCTACACACATGATTGTATTTTCCTACCATAAGCTACGTAGGAACAAAATAAATCAGTACTTAACAAACCTGTCACTCAGGCTTTAGGGATGTGGGCGACGTATGAAGGCGTTCAATGAGCAACCCAACTAGTTTTACCTTATAAATACTGTATGGTGGCAATTGATTTAGCGATATCATGCATTATGATCACCATTGTTTTGTAAAGGATACAACTCCTCCCTTTCATTAATATTACCTCATTAGTATTTTACTAATTCTATTCAGTTACTGCGGATTACAATAACCGATCCATTCGAGATTTTGACGTAAGCTCCGAACAAACCCGGGGCTGCAGGATTGTTCGAAAGAGTTACCGCGGCCCTGGTACATAAAAGGCCTACGACGGAACACGACGGTTTTTAGTCAATAAGTGTCTGACACTCCCTCACCGCTGCTAACCCACAGCTTGAGTGGTAAAAAAAAACTCCGTATAAACTATCTCTAGTCAAAAAACAATCGATGGATTGGTTATTGTAATCCGCAGTAAATCATACATACAGCATCATTATAGGATCTTAACGAGATTTTAACCATATAAAATAGGCGCTTATGTCGTAACAACTTTCGACTTTTGTTTTAAGATTGTCAACGCTTTCACGGAATTAATTATTGAAGTCCCGCTATTATTATTTTATAGGAAGTGATAGTTTAGGTTCTTATTTAAAATGTAAAAGTTGTGAGCTTAATTTATTTAAATTATATTATAAACTTAAATCCGCCTAGATATGCCACGACTTTTTTAATGAAATTGCACGAATTGTGACCGAGGGTTGATGATGAGGTTGATTGGTCCAATATAACTGCTTTGAAGAAAATATCTGAAAATTAGACGTAATTTTATAAAATAAAAAACAGCCTAAAACCTAACCTAATGCATAAAAGATTAGATTTGGATTATCGAGTTACGACCATGTGATAAAAAACTTAATAAGGCATAATGTTGTGGTCATCATTAATTATAAAAGGAGTTTGTTAGTTTTTCTGTTTGCATTTTAATGCGGCTATTTACTTAGACACCGAAAATAGAACTAGCCTGTATCCATTTGGTTTTCCTTAAAATCTTCAGAACGTTATGTAAATGGTATGTACCAGTGTGGTACGTTTCTACGCAGAAAGTGTTTTATACTACTGCAGAAAAGAAATATTTATAAACCCTTGTATCCTTTACTGAAAAAGGGGCAGTAAAAACCATTTATAACACTGCCTTTTATCGTTTTACTACAAAAACGAACCGGATGTGAAATAAATATGTAGGTCTGCCATGGGTATGCCACGCATGCTAACTTATGTCACGTAAACTGTACCTATAAGGAATTACAACTTTCTACCTAGATTTTTGCGAAACGATAGAATCTATCCATATAAGTCTGGATCTGGGACAAACTTATTTTCTTTCATCTGCTAATCTCAATTGTTAATCCAAAATATAGGATTTTGTATTAGTTTTGTGTTAACTAGCCTACGTGTCTTATTTTAGTGTGCTGATTTGTACGCAGTTTTCCGACTTTTCGTGTGGGAGTTATAACTTTAACGGCTGTTTAATTGCTCAGAAATTTTGCTGTAGATATTATTTTAAATGATTTATGTGTTATTAATTGCATAGTTTGCCTTTTTTAGTGTACGTAGACTTTCTATAAATATTTAAACTGTTTGTAATTATTGTGGCTTTTCAATAGTCAGTTCGAAACCTGCGCTTCATTCTTATATTCTAAAAAGATTAGAGTCCTATTTTTAAGTATGCACGAAAGAAACCTCACCATACTATGGAGAACCCAAGCTAAATGGTTCTTTAATTTTGTAATGTGGTGTTGACAAATATTATAGTTATTTAAATGACCAAATTGGATGCACGACGACACCTCGACACGTGAGGTGTTCTGAGTTAACAAAGCAATCAACAGAATTAAACGAGATAGGTATATAAATCAAAATAGTTTTAACACTAATTTATCAGCAAGTACCCGGAGAAAGACGACCTCTTTTACGTAAATGCTAAAGATAAAAACGATATGTCATGTGTCAGACTTTGACACATTTTATATACATAGTAATACGATAATTTTATTGGGAATTGATTAATTATTTTTACCTGATTTTCTTATGGCTACTGCTTATTAAATTAAAATCATCCTTTCTTATACGTTATTTTTAATTTAGTAATATTCTTTATCATAGGTTGTTGTGGTGAAGTTAAAACGAAATGAGTAAAACAACGCAGCAAACGAGTCCACCAAACCAAACGATTCCAGTAAACTCCACATTAATTTTATGTTTAGGTTCTAAACAGAAGTTCTATTTGCTTCAAAATCGTGTATCCCCCTAAGACGACCCACTGACCATCATGTTACATGACATATTTTTCGTAAAACAACATTAATATTTATATCGTCACCACGACAAGCGTGTAGACCATCTGCATTTAGAATTTCATCACCACGAGTAGAAGCTAGCCTAAAGAAAAATAATATTTTAGGGGTATTTAAGACCTGTGAAGCCGGTACGAACATCTTCGTCGCTCTCGAAGAGTTTTTTTCCGTGTGAGGGTCCAATGGGCGTGCGGCAGAACCCCTGGACTCCGACAACTCGCCGTGGCCCCATCGCAGCCGAGGCGTCTAGTCCGGGACCAGCTGTTGTATCACTTCCTACACTTATAGGTAACATTGTAGCATCCAGTAATGTAGCAATGCATGCAAAGTAGCCGCAGTGCTAGTGTGATCATGTCGTATTTATAGACATAATCTTAGAACGTAGAGTTAAACAAGCCAAGTACAAGTTTTCAAGCAACCACTTTTAATAAAAATAGTAGCTATTTGAAATTCTTAATTCCAAGAATTAAAAAAGATTGATTGACAAAACTTACATCATGCATTTATAAATATTTTAATTTTATCAAAGATACAGATGTGTAAAAAAATAAGATATATATGACGAACAGAATATGAAATTCTAATGAGATGATTAAGAACGACAACGTGTAGTTTAAACATGATTCCGAATTAAATAAAATGGTGGAAATTCCAGTATTTTCTTATGTAAAACAGCGATTGTTTACAATGTAACATGAAGTTGGTACAATGGTAATGTAGTATTTATTTAGTATGTTTAAGTTTGCGTGGTGTCGGTATGGTCATTTTCTTTGGTGGCATTATTTCGTCCGTATTGTTCACGTTGCGTCGGTCTCGTGCGCTCGCGCTTACGTCACCCATCCCACGCCAATAGAGGTTGTGTTTTGAGTTGTGAGATTATCGCGCACCGCAAGCACCGGCCTTGCTCGTCCCCTGTGTTGATATACAAAGTGAGATCATACTTATATTATGTTTTTCGCCAAATAACTTCGCACACCTATTTTTAGTTTTATTGCTAAGTAAATTAGATTGATTGGAATTGTGTTTAGCACTTTATTCTACGGATTCTTTAGTATGTAAGTATTTTAATATTGCACAAGCACACCTTATAATGTTATTCACACCTTCAAGCAATAGTGGCACTTAGTGTTTATTGTATAAGGCAAATTTTTATAGGAAAGCGTTTAAAATTTTCTAGGAAGTATCATCATCGCTTAGTAAATAGGTGTTTTGGTAAGAGGCGTAGGCGAAAGCATTGACCCTGTCCAAGGTGAGGGCTATCAGTGCGTGCGGTACACAGTATGGTGTGACATTGGCCAAGCGAGAGCAATTACTTAGTATTGTAGTTATGTTATAGGTAGATACTTCACGAGGATTCTGCTTATGATTCCTTTTACTCATTTTTACAAAAAAAATATTGATTTTTGGTTTATGAACAATGAAATGGTTTAAAGCATTAAATTAAGACTATGCTATACCTAAGCCGGAGTGTCATTTGTAAAAAATGTATTTTCTTAAAGGTATTTTCTTACTAGATGCATATGCTTCTGCGAATATATTATGACTTTTTCATCCAAATTGTTTATCTACAAGATTTTCAGTAATTACAGTAGTTACAATAATTTGTTTATAAGAAAGGAGGAAAAGCTTGAAGAAAGCGATTTTCTGTTTATTGTAAATTTTGCAATATTTGCAGTTTTAACAGGGTTAAATTAACACATCAAAGTCCTTCCTTTAATAAAGTTATTCCTTTTATCCAGGTAAACCACCGCAAGAATCGCGCAGACCTCGTGCTCCAGCTTTCACCTTCGGCCATAAGCTCGATCCACCTGGCACCAACTCCAAAGCTGGCCCTGGACCTGCTACCTACAACACAGAAGGAATGACGGCTAAAGGTGAGTTAAAACCTTAACCAGTTTCCCCACAAAAGCGCAAAAGAGAAATTTTTATACTGTATTGTGCCAGTTAAGAATCGATGGCATCAAATCCATAAAGGACTCGCGTGTTCTGTGGTTGTTTTGCCAAAACTACTTACCAAATCGCCTGCCTACGACAGTCACATCATTTGGGCGTCAAAGCGCTCGTTTAGAGCCTATAAAATCTGACCGATGTTGCTTAGAATAGTTATTGAAAAACAACAAAATTATCTGCATATTCTGATATTGATTCACGTTTAATCTTTACTTCCTATAATAGAGGTATAAAAACATAAACACCTAGGTCAAACAGCTTGACCGCCTAATTGGTATTATATTGATTTTAAATTGCTAACCTCGCCCACTGGTTGGATACCACGTAACTAGTGGAGCACATCCAGCCTGACGACTGTAACGTATGGAGCAATCGAATTTACTTGTTCTTAGCTCGTATAATAGAATCGTGGGCAGCCGACAGCAATTGTCGTTTACTGGATAATTGCACGGGTTACCTATACTCGAGTAAAGCCGTTTATCTTTCTATAGACAATTATACAGTCTGCCGCCCACGAATTATACGCAGCATTTTGTTTGTCTTACTTGAATCTCGATCATTTGCGGTCTTAATTAACTCAGTGTCCACGAGTATCTATCTTTGTACATGTAATAGTAGGCATATTGGATTTGGCTCACTCAAAAGGCCTTGTGGATTCACGGAAATAAATATTTCTTCCAGAAAATTCAGTGCCTTTAGTTATATTTTTGTTTTTATCGTGAATCATGCTGCGACACATAATCTGTAAGTAGGCCATGACTGCAGTCTAATTTGCATAACCGATGTCGTCTGCAGTATTATTTCATTCCTTACCTTAGGCATTTAAAGTATTTTAACTAGTTACGTGACTATTTGCATTTACTCAGTATGTACTTACTGCAGATATCCTAGCTATTATTTTTCTGATTTAAATTTGAATAAATTTTTATGTTACATGTAAACAATTTTAAATATTGTAAATAAACCGGAGCAACATTATGCGTTGGCTAGAGTTTTTTTTCAAGTTCTCTCATGGTCGGCCCTGATTCAACAAATAAGTTGTCATTGAATTCTGTTTGCTATTTACAATGTCATTGACTCAAAACACAAAGCTTAGGTGGAAAATACATTCAATGGTTTTGATTTGGTCTAATCTATACGCCTATTCATGTGAGTGATTACGCACAATTACCCTTCAGTCTGACAGCCATGGCTAAAGTTAATTTCGCCAATATCAACCTGTTTTGGTTACCAAATTAGCAACACTTAAATGATTTAATAAAACCGGTATAAATCGTATCAAGAATGAATGTAATGCCATACGTAGATATCGCGTTCATTTATGTTTATGTTCTTAATTGGAGAATTACTGTGGCATTGGATGATCGAACAGTTGCTAAGTTTCTCCGGTTGCGACTGCATTTGGCTGATGTCGCCAAATAAGTCCGTATGTGCGAAGGTGATCGGCTGTCGGTGAGTCAGAGGCTTCGTGTAGGTGCCGAACGGACCCTGCCTGTATCGGTCCTATACAGGCTCAGTCGCGCATCCAACTCGCTCCACTCGATACTACAGCGTTCCTAGGGCTTGTTCAAACAAGTTGTGTTTAGGATATCAGTGCTTTCGAGTGCAGTGTTTCACTTGCAGCTGAGAGGATTTATTTGGTAAAATATTTTAATATAATTTTATGATATTGTTTTTGATCATTTACTTTGTTAAAAGCTATGGGAATATAGTGAAGTATTAAGGAATTATGAAGGTTTTCTCTAACAGTTGGCAATATAACTGATAAAATAATTTTCATTTGATAGTTTTTCAACTGCAAGTAGAGAATCTACTCTTAAAAATACATGCTTTACTTACAGTTTACAAGTTCGTGCTAAGTTAGCATAAGTCAGTCCAAGAGCTTATTTTGATTTCTTTATTGTTTCATTGAAGTTATAAACACTGCAACTGTTTGTGCCAGTCTTATTTAATCTTATTTAATAAATAAAATAAAAACTAGACATTTAAAGCGACTATAGTTCGGCCGTTCAGAGAATGCGTTCCTGACACCTATCAGTTAGTCAGGACTAGTGATGGGCACAACATAACACTGAGTTCGTTACCGTTCCCCCAAAATAAACCGCCGCATTATTTTAAGATTATTTTCGTTTTAAATTGGCGGAATCATTTAAAATTTATATTTTAGTTATTTAAGTGGAAACCAAAAAAAGGTAATATTCATATAATAAAATCGTTTTATTTATTCTTTGTTACAAAGTTACAATCTGTATTTCTATGCAATAAAGTAAGTACATTGAATTGAATGTGCGTACAGAATATTAATCAGACTCCGATTCGCTTGAGGAGGTGGTGTCTTCATCATCATCTTCGCCTACGTGTATAATTATATTAGGTATTATCAATAACAGAATCAATCCTGATATCTCGGTCAAAACCTTCCAAAATCAGGTTTTTAGAGCTCTACCTCACTGGGACGCCATGGCGACGTCGCAAGCGGCACAGGTCTGGCTACTTCTGGCATCCAAATGTCGCCAAGTCGAGTGGCCATGGCGTCTCGACAGTCAATTGTTTACGTCGTCGCTCAAGAAATTGCAAGCTAATTGGCGACCACATTGGCGACTGTGTGAGGGAGGTGCGCTTTACCGTGTACATTATAGTGGCTACTGTGGCCACGTCGCGTCGCCAAGTTGCCACGGTAGCCAGAAGCCACATAGGGAACTGTAGCTCGTGGCCACGCCTCCAATTTGGCGACGTTGCGACGTTCCATACATTTCAATACTAACTGCTTGGATACGTAGCCGGCGACGTCGTCATTGGCGTCCTAATGAGGCAGGGCACTTAGTCTTAGCGCACGAAACGACAACAAACGACTATTTAGCGTCACAAAATGACGGCCCATGATGCCATTTCGGGGTTACCAATTTCAACCTAAATATAAAAATGCTACTTTCTTTCGCGCGTTCAGTTTGATCATACTTTTATTTTTATATTTCATAAAAGTTATCCTATAGTCCATTATTTTCAAATTCTTAAAAAGAAAAACAAAAAGTATTATTTTATATTATAAGTATAACTGTATAAGAACCATCAACCAGAACAGATTACGATACTTGCCTGTTATTTTTAGCACAGCACTACAAATATAAAGCGCTGACATAACCTTGTAATAGCGCAGTATAGATTTAGAAAAATATTGTTTACCAAGTTATTTGACACTCAATTTGGCACAAAATTACAACATTCATTGATTATTATTGATATAATAATGTTGTTTTAATGCTCAACAATTGTTAAAACGATAAACAACCAGCAAAAATATTTTTATCGTACTGCAACGCCATTACAAAGTTACGTCGTCAGTTCAATCGCGATGTGTCAGAAACGCATTCTCTGAGCGGCCGAACTATATATAAAATGACTATAGCGTCGTCTTAGAATGAAAACCTCGGAAATGCATTTTTTCTCAATATTTTTTTATTGCATTTCTTTGAAGATAATCGTAAAAAATATGGAATACTAATCCTTATCCTGAAAAATGCATTTTTTCTCAATATTTTTTTATTGCATTTCTCGGAAGATAATCGTAAAAAATATCGAATACCAATCCTTATCCTGAAAAGTTATCTCTTGCACTTACGAGGTTTTCACTCTAAGGCGTCGATAGATAGGGTCGTAAAGCACAAAGGGTAGGTAGTCACAGGGGGTTAAGTTAGCATGTGCAATACAGGCGCAAGGCATAGTAAGTTTATGCTGTAAATAGCTTTATACAGATGGACGGATTGTTTAATAGTTGGGGAATTTTATTCTATGCAATAAATATTTCTTTTCGACAGGTGAGGAAAATAAGACAAAAACAGTCGTAACTATTTATTATTGTCTTTCTTTAATTATGCCTATACTGTGTAAAGCATTTTTGAGGTCTATTTACACAAATCACATACAATCCCCTCATATAAAAATATCATAACGGCTGTACTTGAACAGAAGGTTACGATCTTGTCAAGACGTAAATAATACTCATTGAATATAATATAATGTGATAAACAATAGTTATGTACGATGTCTCGCTTGATCGAACAAGCAGGGCGGTCCGGAGCGCCGGCGGCGTCCCTGCACGGTCGCTGGCCGCCGCCGCGCGTGGCTCCGACTCCTGCGCCGTGTGACTACGAGCCCATCAAGGCGGTCCGGGCCGTCTACGATCACGCTCCGGCCTTCTCCATCGGCCTGCGAGTTAGCCCCCCTCAGCCCGGCGGCAAAACGCCAGGTGTCCTCACGACCTTTCCGTAGCATGCTCTGCCTTTGGGCATGTAGTTGAACTCGCTCCTCATTACCTTCATGTTGATTTACTGTATTTGTAACTGTAGGTCAGAAGAGCATGCATATTTCCTGTATAGCTATAGCAGCACATATGCGTTGATATTTGTTGATGTAGTTACATTTAGCTTGTATTTAGGTATGGATTTGCGTCGCTGACTTTATTTTTAACTTGAGTTTGTTTTCATGTATTCTTGAGCTCGTTCAAAAAGATTATTGCTGTTGCTGTCTTTCTTTTATCTGTTATTGTATTTGTCATAGTTTCTTTTCAACTGTGTTGCCGTATTTGTAGCCTAAAGCTGTTCAAGGACCAGTCATTATCTAGCTTTCCAGATATTCATTATTGTTCGATGCCTGATGTCATTTTTATTTTTTATTCATTTGATGTTTTAGTGACACATTGTTTTGTTCAGTTATGATTTATGACTCTGCTTTGTAGGTACTTGTGTACTTCTAGCATTAGGTACTTAATCACGCAATTGATGGACAATTACACGTTTACTAGAACTGCTCAAACTATTGATCGATTTGGTCGATCTTTGGGTCATATTATAACCTTTTGATTGTATCATTTTCAGCCCCGAATACATACTCCATGCCCCCGGTGCTTGGAGAAGCAAAAGAGGGAGGTAAACGCGCTGCTCCAGCGTTCAGTATCACGGGACGTGGTAAGACTTCAGAGTCCAAGATCCCGCTACCGGGACCTGGCACCTACACTACTGACAAGGCATCTGCCGTGCTCACCAAGCGCCCGCCTGCCTACACCATCGCGCCGAGACGAGAGCCGAAACCACCGACCGCTATCGTACCCGGACCCGGAGTCTATTGCCCCGAAAAGGTAAAGCCTAAAAGATTTATCATTATCAACTAACATTACTAGTGGTGTGTAGATTTTGATGTTTTTCAATTAATAATGTTACAAGAATTTACTAACAAAAAACAAAATTCGTCATCAAAACCAGTGTTTGCGTAGTTCATTCAAGGATTTAAAATGTTAAAACCACGGGAAAAGCTAACAGATTTAAAATCATGACAGAATAATAAATCATCCATGATGTCATGTTTTACCTCATTTTATCCTTGAATATTACATTCTTAATAAACTGTTTCATATTATGGCACTCATTTAGTGAAAAATAACTGTGACCAATCTTAAGTATTTTATGTTGTCCCGTCTTTGTTTTATTGCTTGAATTAATCATTGTCTGTATTACCTATGTGAAATAGTCCGAGTCGAGGCGAGGTGAATGATGTCAGCGCGCTCGTGAATTTTGTGCATAAATTAATGTCAGAATTGAATGCTTCCTAAACTCACTCCACGCGGAAGCTTGCTTGCAGTGCCGGCTACGCCCGCACGGAGGGTTGGATTGCTAGTGGGCGCGCATTTGCATCTAACATTTTGACAACATGAGCCTTCCGCCTACTAATATCGACTTTGACTAATGCTTCGCCTAGTGATATCTTCATGTAATGTAGAGCATTTAAACTGGAAACTTACAATACCTACTGGATACTGCCGTTTCACTTTAGTGAATTCAGAAAAAGATTTTGAATGCTCATGTTTAAATGCTCTATAAGATGTGCCACTTACGTCATTGCATACTAACGTTTGGGGGTGGGTGGCAGGTGTGCGTGAACCTGCCGTGGGCGCCTGCGCATACGTTCGGCATCCGGCACTCGCGGTTCGCGGGCCAGGCCGTGCTTCACCCTGCACCCGAAGGGATCGCCGCCTAACCAACATCTAGCTGTAACAACAACTATTCATCCACTTCACCATACGCCGTTATGCTTTGTGGGAATTAAGAACTTGTGATCGTTCTAGTGTATTTATTTATTTTGTGATGTATATAAAATTGATTATTAAAATATTCTTCTAAAAAATCAGTTTAACAATAAAATTATGTATTATCGCAAAAACTAATATTTAACATATCTAATCCTACTTCTAACCATTATTATTTTATTACTGTGGGAAATCGTTGGTCAATAATAATTGCATGCTTTCGCTGCTTCTTCTGATCGTCTACTAACAAGGTACTTATATAGTTTATATATTTGTCTTTATTTTATGAAGTTTTTGAAATATTTCATGGAGAAGAAAAATTAGTTACATGTTTCAATCATAATTTCTGTAATTCCAGGGTAAAAGAACAGTGCGTGAAAAAACTGTAAGAAGCACCATTTCAAGAAAGATGAAGCTTGAAAAATCCGAACAAGTTCCTGCACCTAACGCTTACTGCCCTGAAAAGGCAGATAGATTACTCAGAGAAAAGTCACCAGCATTTTCATTTGGGACTAAGAGCGAAATAGTTAAAGTACATAATGCACCGGCTCCAAACATTTATTCCCCAGAAAAATCTATTAATTCACTCAAACATGGACCTAAGTATACACTGGCGGGGAAGGGTGTCGCCGAGAAGCATGATGTGACTCCTGGCCCAAACTATTATAGTCCTCAAAAGGCTGATAAGATACTACATGAAAGTTCCCCTTCATATACGATGCGTTCTAAGGAAGTGGTTGAGAAGTTTGAGCAAACACCAGCTCCAAATGTTTACTCACCAGAAAAGTCTATACACATGTTGAATGGTGGACCTAAGTACACTATATCAGGCAAAGGAGTTTCTTCTAAATTGGCTGAAACTCCCGCACCAAACAGCTATTGCCCCGAGAAGGCAGACAAAGTTCTGCACGAAAGCTCCCCAGCTTATACATTCAGGATTAAAGAACAAACTGTTTTTAGGAGTGAATCACCAGCGCCTAACGTGTATGCACCGGAAAAATCAATGCATATGTTAGACAGTGCGCCTAAATTTACAATAAGCGGTAAAGGGCATAGTGACAAAATAGAAAATACTCCAGCTCCTAATGCTTACTGTCCGGATAAGGCAGATAAAATCTTGCACGAGTCATCACCAGCGTATACGTTTAGAGCAAAAGATCAGGTCGTGAAAATTGACAACACCCCCGCCCCAAACGTGTATGCACCAGAAAATTCAGTTTTAATGTATCACAGTTCACCGAAATATAGTTTGGGAGGAAAAGGTCACACGCCTAAAACGGATTACGTACCTGCTCCTAATGCATATAATCCTGATAAATCTGATAAACTGCTGCACGAGTCATCTCCGTCATATACTTTTAGACCCAAATTTGCTACTGATAAGCCAAGTGATACACCAGCGCCAAACAATTATGATCCACACTTATTGGATGGAACTCCTAAATTTAGCATGTACGGTAGAGGCCATGATGCTAAGCCATCAGATACTCCTGGACCCAATGTCTATGACCCTCATTTACCTGATGGCACACCTAAATATACTATGGGAGGAAGAGTTCCCGAAAAGAAAGTATCTGATGTACCTGCTCCAAATGCATACGATCCCCATTTGCCTGATGGAACTCCAAAGTTCACTCTTGCTGGCAGGGGACATGAGGGGAAACCATCTGATACCCCTGGGCCAAACAGCTATGATCCTCATTTAACTGACAATTCCCCGAGATACACAATTTCAGGAAAAGGCCACTCTGGCAAACCTTCTGACACACCCGGTCCAAATGTTTATGACCCTCATTTGCCTGATAATTCTCCCAGGTACACTATTTCAGGAAAAGGCCACTCTAGCAAACCTTCTGATACGCCTGGACCGAATGTTTATGATCCACACTTGCCTTCCAATACACCCAAGTATACCATTTCAGGTAAAGGACCAGACGCTAAGGTCTCAGATTATCCTGCGCCTAATAAATACGATCCACATATTTTAAATGGTACACCGAAATTTACTATGGGTGGTAAAGGGCATCCCGGAAAAGTTGAAAACTATCCAGCTCCAAATGCATACAACCCTGAGAAAGGTGATAAGGTATTACTGGAGAGTTCTCCAGCATACTCATTTAGAATTAAATATCCAGGCCACAAACCAGAAGATACTCCTGGCCCCAATTCATATGATCCTAGCAAGTACGACTACATGTTGGATGGTGCACCTAAGTATACATTTGGTACAAAAGGTCCGGCTGATAAGCCATCAAACAACCCCGCTCCAAATGCTTACAGTCCCGAAAAAGCCGACAAAATTCTTCATGAACATGCACCATCATATACGTTCCGACCAAAAATTGATACTGATAAAATCTTCAACACCCCAGGCCCGAATGCTTATAATCCCGAAAAGGCGGATAATGTCACTCATGACCACTCTCCTGCTTATTCTTTAGCCCCAAGAGGCAAAGAAGGTAAAATTAACGATACACCCGGGCCCAACGTATACGATCCTCAGAAAGCTGATAAGATTCTGTTAGACAGTGCGCCAAGATACTCGTTCAGAATAAAGACGAATCCCCACAAACCGGACAATGTTCCTGCACCCAACAGCTACAACCCTGACAAGGCAGACAAAGTGTTAATGCATTCTTCTCCTCAATACACGTTCAGAATCAAAACTGATACCGTGAAGGCCGCGGATACTCCAGGTAAATAAAATAATTATTACTTTTATTTTTAAATTACTAGTTTTCATCGACAATATTACATTTCTTTGTCAATATATTCTAGCTCCGAATTCCTACAATATCCCAACGCCTGTTGAGACTCCGTTATACACGATCTCGGGTAGACATAAGGAACCGATAGACGAGCGGCTGAAGGTGCCTGCTCCGGGTACTTACAACCCCGAGAAGGGTTACAAGTTTATGTTGACCTATTCTCCACAGCACACTTTTGGTATTAAAATACATACAACTAAATTCGCTGATACCCCCGGTGAGTTTACAAGATAGCCTGGAGATAGTGGTGTTACTAATCACAGTAACAAAGCATGGCAGATGATGAACTAATAAATATTTATTTATTATTGAAACAATTGTAACAAAATTATGCAACGGGTTTAACATTTAATGCTGTAGGGCAAAAAGAATACCACCAAGATATTAATCACCTATAACAAGAAGACTGGGAAGAAATGTTGGTAATATTTAGATTAAAAACTAATACCATTGTTGAACTATTTTCAGCTCCGAATTCATACCGCATCCCGTCGGTGTTGGACACTCCGGTGTACACGATATCGGGACGCCACAAGGTGCCCGTGGACGATCGCACGCGAGTGCCCGCGCCTGGCACCTACTCCCCCGAAAAGGTAAATCAAATTCCTATTGCAATAAATACGTCCAATGCTTTATCTAGTTGCGATGTATGTGCATAGTTTGCAAACTTCTAGTACCGAGTTGGATTCCCACGTTGTTACATTTGTGTGTATTTTGTTTTATGTACTGTTAGTTTTGTTATATCAGACTCCTTAGCTTTTATTTACGTTTTACGTTGTACTATTGTACAGATATGTTTTTTGGTAATGTATTTACGCATACTCAATACCGAAATAACACATTCCTACTCACCACATACACGATAAATATGTAGTGATTTTATTTAACAACGCCTATTGATTTATGTTGTATTATGTGATTTCAGGTGCAGGTCAACAGAACGCCTCAAATAACTTTCGGTATCAAACACTCACCTTTATTAGGACAGCTGAAGCCTATTGAGCCAAAGCGTCCAGTTGAGAGAACAACCACAACATCTACCGATAACTCTAGGGAAGTCACTCAAGTGCAAAGAACTGTTATCAAACAGAATAGGGAGCAGATTGACGATAACAGGAATGTCAACCAACAAATAGTAGACTCTTATGAAACAAACGAAGTATATACACCCGCACACCTGACCCAAGTGCGACACGACAGTGAAATTCGAAGCTCCACCGTATCTCCCGATCCAATTCAGCACCAAGAAACTCTTACACAAGAAATTGTGTGGGTTCCAGAGAAACCAATCCGTCGCGGTTCGTATACTATCGAAACAAATGATGGTAATGGATATTCTGAGCATTATCAAAACAGTGAGATCATTCCCGTTGAGAATGGAGTTATTAGGACCGCGGAACAGGGAGAAAGAGGTGGCAGGTGCACTGAAGAGAGGAGTAACGAAGTGATTAGAAGGGAAGGTTTCGAACAAAATGTTGAAAGGAATGTGAGGAATGCAAGTGCTCATGAGAAGAAGCAGGCAGCTACTGAAGAAGTGCGTTCCAACACTGATGTCCAAAAACTTGCCAACGGTGGTATTTCTAAGACAACGACCACAACTACTATTAGAAAGGTAGGAACCGCGGCCAGAACAGCCAACGAGTCGACTGCAGTCACTCGCACCGCTACTGTTGTGACGTCACGCGACATTGGTGTCAAGTAACTCGAGCCGATTAAACATAACCATTTAGCTGTAGTATTGATCCTACCAACATAAACTAAAAATTATCTTTTAATATTCTTGAATGATTAACCATTGTAAGTCGCCTTTGATCTTTTTATTATGATTATGAAAGCTTTATTGTACTAGCTATTAATGCCAGCTATATTTATTAATTTATTTACTATTTCGATTCATTTTTCTATGCGTATTATAGAAAAGTGAAATCTCTTGATTTACAATTTTACTCGTTTCTTTTAAACTTTTTTGAAATTTTATTTACAGTAAAATGTTTTGTTTTACTTTTAACCTTAAGCACTAATATTGTTATACGATGAAAATTTTATTAATAAAGTTATTATTACGTAAAGAGTATATTATTTCAAAATATTTAAAGGATGTTATGGCTATTTACAATAGTTTTACGCGATATTGCGTCTGTTTGGCGTAAAAAAACTTATATTTTAGCACCTTGAGTCAATTTGGAAAGAGATAACTGCCTCTTAACATTTTTTTTACATTAAAATGACAGTGGCAAAAAGCTTTGTTTCAAAAATTCTCAGAAAATAACAGACGGAAAACAATGTCGATATTTTTTTATTTGTCCTTATCGTTCAAAAATATTTACAGTGTGCAGTTGTTATTTTTTATCTGAGTCACATATAATCAGACGGATGTGTGGCCACGGCCGTACGCGCTTCGGAACGGAAACTTTACGAATGTAGTACTGGATAAGTGGACAGTGAACTGTGCGCCCACGCATCTCGCAGCAACAATAGAGTGACAACGGCACGACACAATGACGCCTAGATAAAATGACACGTGAAATGTAGTAATGTGACAAAAAGTCCAATTGTTCTATCTTTTCAGGGTTTCCAGCGATAATTTAAGAAAAAAAAAACACCCAATAGTGATTGATAACAGCGAAGTTACAAAAAAATAGTGCAGTTAAGCTCTCGAAATTACATAAATATATCTATATGTAACTGAACTGAACAAAAGTTATAAGTAAAATGCGCCTAAATTAAGTCAGCTCAAATCTGAAATAGCACACAAAGAGGAATTTAATTCAATATTGTAGTTGTAGGCACCCTTAGGTTAGGTATTAGTAATTCATTAGGTTTAAAAAAAAAACTCAGTTTTCCCGAAATTTTAACAGACACCTTTATTTAGCGAAATTTCAATCTATTTTAGTAAAATTCCTACCTACCTTTTACAAATGGAACCTACGAGTAACAAGGCCCGTATATTAATTTCCTTTTGCGACAATAACGAATACGCAGCCTTGAACATTCCAAGGCTGAAAACAAAGTTGTCATAATTGGAACGATTACCTTTATTAATCAAGTAATAAGTTTCCATGACCTTCTGTAAACACCCTTATTTTCAATGTCGTGTTGTTCAATGTTGAACCTAATGGGGTGAACGGATGGGCAAAATATTTCATTTTCTTATATTATAAATGATTCAATTGTGGGCCATTTAGAGAGCTGTCTCTTCAGAATATCACCTGTACATATTCCGATCTTTTCAGCCATAGGTAGTACGAGACGTACTTTACTCACAAACTAGCCGTGTTACTTACAAAATCAACCTTCCTCAGCCTATCCTTTTCTCAGTGTTGGGGTCAGCTTCCAGTCTTACAGGATGAAGCTGCGCACAGTGCGCACCAGTGTTTAATATGGAGCAACTACCTATCTCACCTCCTGAAACAAGGTATTTGGGTAGCCTGGTAAGATAAGAACTTTTGGTAAGTCAAGTATTTTAGAATAGAAAGGTAAAACAACAATCAGGTTTTCCCTCTAAAAGTTTAGTGAGCAGAAAACTTGAAAGGTTATAGAATCGATTTATTTATTTCGTTTGTGTGTATCATTAATTTAATGACACTTTTACACACAATGGACGGTTAAGTACCGCGATTAGGCTTTTCTTTTTTTATTTCAGACATACCTATCACTCGAAATACTATTTACGTGGCGTCAAACGGCAATTTTTCTTCATCAATTATTGAAAATATTATTTTGACACCATTTTAGATAGATACCTTACATAAATCCATATTGTATTGTATACAATTGTGTATTGACGTATATTGCTATAGTTTGTATGTTGACGCGCCTTCGAAAGAGAACGTTTAAATGTTCAATACTGAGAAAACAAACATTGCTCGCAACATATACTAAACAAATGAACGTACCAATAAACAAGTCATATTCTGAGTAAACGTGGACACGTTTGTACGTGGGGTTCCCAGTTCCCAGATTGCTAAAATGGACGATCATAAACACAGCGCTAGGTTTGAGCTAGCGAATGGCCTATTTTCTAGAACTAAAACAGAAGCAATTGCTAAATTATAATGTGTAATGTGGAACTAGAATAATGTGTCACTAAAACAGAAATAGTAGTCATTGTTGATTAAGCTTCAGCTTCCTTCGATAACAACACAGCTTTTATCCAACTATGTTAAGGCCAATTACCAGCTAACAGTGGGAAATATTTGCCATTTTTAAATGTATGATTTTGAGTCTTAAAATTCGGTACATTAGTGCATTTAAAACGTGATGAATTAAGAAAGCAGGTATGTCCTTCACTGGGCTAAATCTGCTGATATTACAAGATGATAATGTAAGATTCATCCGAAACGCTTAATCCATTTTATCCTTAGCGCTCGCGACTACAATACGTCTTCATTACTTTAGAATGAAACGGATGAAAATAATTTTCGTTACCTTGACTTCTATTGAAAAATTTTAGAATCCATTTAATAAAACACCCTTTGACGTGGGTAAGAAATGCGGCCATGACGTCATTACATTTATGGTTTATCGACACCCTTTTATATAACACCTCACTAGATAGTAGATAGAACTTTAATGCGTACATAGTAGAGTTTTCAACACGGAATGTTGAATCACAAGAAACTAATAAATATTTGTGTATAGAAACAGTACGGCATAAGTGGTTTATACTATAAAAATAAAGGGCGTGGATATTTCCATCACCTAAATAGTTAAGTAAGTATATACCCACCCACTCGGTTTGTTGGATTGGGTTCTTGAGTTGTTATGGCTCAATGTTAGTTTATGATACCTTTATCTTAATACTTTGTGTACGCTAGCCACTTTACTTTTGGGTGTAATTGTCAACAGATGTTTACAAACAAATGGAATTCGAGAAAATATAAAGAGGCACTTCTTGTCTTCTTTGATTGAGAACACAGACTTCAAAAACATCGGTTTTGAATTTCGGAATGTCCCCAAGGAAGTTTTATAAAGACAATCTATTTACAAGATGAAGTTATGAACTAGTCAATGTGGTTTTCAGGACTGTCCGTGGCAAGCTCTGTGACAACAAAAAAACAGTTTATCATTTTTGCAGCACATGTTTTGTGCGTTATTTATCGCAAACAATGGCGTCGGGTGATATCCATAAGTATTCAAATCTCTTAAAAACAGGAAACGCTCGTAACTTGATTGTGTGTCGTTCGATTTTTAATTGGAATAAATAATTTATTGAACTGTTAAGTTTCCCTTGAGGAAATAACATGAGTACCTAGGTACTCACTAATGCGTCTATAAACCACTTCGTATCTAATTAAGAAGAAGGGGAAAATATTGTTTGGATGTACTTAGTAACAGCATTGTTACAGCTTCTAATCGTTGGACTAATTAACATAACGTGTAAGGTTGAAACAATACTATACTTAATTATCGTTCTACTAATAAGATCCAAGAGCAAGAGTGACATTTGACTGCAGCAGTGAGAGCATTATGAATACATTAATGGTTATTACGTAACTCGTAATAGTCGTAATACCAGATGTTTAAGTCAATATTTAAATTACTGTTTAATTACATGATTGCATGTTTAAAGAAAAGAAGCGGGCGTAGGTTTTCATCGACTTCTGGTAGCGAAAGTATATGTACCCGCCTTCTAAATCAATCTCCATAACTTTATCCTAGACATGTTAAACTTTTATTTTATGATGCTTACAGGAAATTCGGCATAAACTTACCTCACATATAACTCCTACGCAACTATTTCCTCATATATCATCGGCGTATCTCATTCTACTTACTGTAACAGCATTGGAGACCCGAGTTTCAAACCTTTTACCATAATTCTTGCCAAATGTTTTTTTTTATTATTGCGCTGGTCACGGGGGAAAGCGAAGAAAATTCTAATGCACTATTTGCAGGACAGCGAGTAAGTGCGGAGTTAATGAAGTAGGTACAATCACGCGACACTGCCGGCTGATTGACGTAATAGCACCAACACACCCCGCGTCCCGCACCCCTGTCGCCCCTGCTTGCCACCCCACAATAAACCAAATTAATGTTTGTTCCCGATAAGCATGTGTAGGTTCGACACCGCACACCATCAACCTTATCGCAGAATCTTAGTTGTGCATTTACATTTCGCTGTCATAATAAAAGCCTAATTTTCGATTATTCATTCAGATTACAGTCAGGTTCGACATTGACAAAGTATTTACATGTAGTTTTAGCGTTGTGCAAAAGCTATATCTTTTCATAATTATTTCAGTACGCATTTTGAGATTGCTATAAATATACTATCACTGAGGTAGTTGCAACTGTCACTGCCAACATAAAGAATTCACTCTCACAAAAATACACTCTCTCCTATCAGATCACTATTTCCACGGAGGACAAAAGACTTTTCCTTATCAAAGACAAAAATTAAACAATTGACCATCTTGCCACCAAGTTTAATTGGTCGCTACCGGTCCAGTCGGCTACATTTGGTTATTCAAGGCCTTGGATGCTGTTTGTACATGTTATCGGATATGGGCCTCGTAATGACCATTGTACTTTAGAGTTGACTGAACTCTGAACTGACAACGTAACTACGTCTACTTTAACTATTTTTTAAGTAGTAGAAGTGACTCGTATGAAACAATTATCTTTGTTCGTGTATGATCATTTAAAAGGTGGTACAATATTTATCATCAAAGGCCTTTTAACCAAAGGGGACTTATGAATAATGTAAGTCTCTTATGATATTTAGGTAAGCCGTTTTTAGCCATTTGTAGCAGACCAGATTACCTATGTGATATGTGTATTCTATCCAACGTAGATATTATTCACGTTTGCATCTATTTGTTTGCTCACTAAAGACGACAATAATGATTTAATTAAGGCATAGTCGTGTAATTGTCGTACATTTACATAGTAGTGGACACTTACCTATGATTACACTGCCACTCGTGTTGCCAATTTATAGTTATTATTTTACTGCGTCGATGTTTCCAATGTTGTTATTAAATGTCAACAAACATACAATTGATACGTTACTTAGTTACTTGTGTACCAGAACTAATGATAACTGTACCGATCCGGTCAGCTAATATGTGCATAACTTGTGTTCCTTAATTTTGTATAATGAAATAACTAAAGAACAATCGACAGAGTAGTGTTAAGGAAACATTAAGTAAATAGTCCTATGGGTAAATACATTCACATTTAATTTCTGTGAATTCTGCGTAAAACTCGTATTAACGCTTTCAATAAAAGAAAAAACAACACATTAAAAAGTACTTGTCGAAAAGCACAAGGTTGACATTATGTTCTGTTGCGTTCAATTAATATTAAGTATAATATTTGTACATTTTGAGGACGTGTGATTTTAACTGAAAAACACTAGCGGCAAGTTTCAGGCGGCATTTGAGTTAGCACGCGACAGGTCAAGGTGAGGCGGCTCGCTAACTGTGGAGGGCGACGCGACCGAAGCGACGGCGGAGGTCCGCACCGCAATTGTCATTTAGACCAATTTGTGGAATTAATGCCCGATGGTGCCACTATATACATATATGATTTAATTAGTGTGATGCTTCGCAAGTAATATTTTCACGTAAAATTGAACAGAGCCACAGCTTTGGGCGTACGTAGTATTTTAATATTCCGCATGTAAGAAACGTTGTGGATTGAATACGAATTCGTTTATTTTAATTCTAAAGAAGGTCAAACACGACGATTAAAAAATACCAATTACAGTTATTTTTTATTACCAACAGGCAAACCCTTGTTTTCAAATATTTTGTAATGGAAAATGTATGATAACATTTTCAGACAGACCAATCAGGGGAAAACAGATGTTGGCCTTAATCGGTGAGATTATCAGCTGTATTTATTGTAACTACCCCCGATACCAATTAAATTAATTGGACCCAAGGGATACACATAATTGAAACGTTACACTGTGGAACCCATTGTGGATATTAGTAATAACGTTGATATAACTAATTAGTCTAAATACTGTAGGTACAATCTATCTAGATTTGAAGTCTAGGATACAGAAAGACTCTAAAAAGTGTTTTTCAATCTATTCGTGCTTTAAATTATGCTTATTTCTATACAGGTACCTACATAATCCTTAATTAATTTAAATTATGTCTGGGATTTAGATATGACTTTATAATTATGAAATAAAAGTGCAGTAAACAACGCTGAGCCTGTAACGAGCATGCACTAAAAATAATTACAAATCCCAACGATTTTATCTCTTATCGTTATCGTAGCGTAAACACAAATGAGGAGATAGCAACCAGCATTTTGCGAGATGTCATATCATGTGGACTCTACAAAGTATATTTATTTCTGATTGCACTATCTAACAACGATAACACTCGGAACATAACATCTAAATTATACCCTGTTAGGTATCCTAAAAGCGTGTACAGTTTTTTTTGTATATTGCATTTTGTTTGAAGATAGGCGTTTTGCGTAAACGTTGACAGTTGGCCAATTGATTAGTTATGTGTAAAGTAACCTATATCCCTTGATCGCCTTCTATAAGCGTGGGGAGATAGTTACTGATAGTTTTGGTTTTTATTTTAGTAATGAATAATCTAAATTGTTCTTTTGAGTCCCCAGAAACACGTATTTCAAAATAGTTGCTTTGCCAATCGTCATGCTAGCTGTAGTTTTGTTGTTTTGTAAGTTCCTTTTGAAGACGTACTTTTAAACCTGTTCAGAATCTTCTGTCACACTCCTGCCTCAAATTGACAAAATAATACTTCAGTAATAAAGATTTATATTAGGTACTAAACAGTTCAATTAAGAACTTACGCAAGCCTTTAAGTGGCTAAACATTATGAACGAAAAAATTGTCCGCTAAGTTTATTTTACTGTAAACAATACGTCTTCATTACAAACTTAGTGTCGAGTCGTTCTATATTTATCCTTCACTTTATTAGTTTTCTACATAATTTTCGTTTAGTGACCTTCAAAAGCAGGTTTTAGTGCGACACTGGCGTGGCTAGTGTTTGTGCGTGCCAGAGCACCTCGTCGTAAATTAAGGCTGGGCGCTGCAAATATTCTCACACATTGTATTGGAGACCAGATAATTTGTATTCCATGTACTTGTAGACAATACTAAAGAGGAATACAAAAAATATGTAATTACTAGACATAGAATAGCAAACATTGTTTTTCCTGAGATAATAATAAAGCGAGTGCAGATTAGGCTAGTACCTAATATTTAAAACTGATGTAAAAAAATGAGTATCCTTTGCAGAATGAATGTCTTGAACAAATGCCTTTTCCTTATAAATGTTATATTTTTTTGTCGATGAAGGAATAAAAGAACACAATTATAATAATACAGACAAAGTCCCTTCGTTTGATTTTCCGGGTACTAGACTTTAATTTACTATACTTAACAATTATTGCTGCAAAGGACTTTAAATACAGTATTTACAATTTATCATTTACATATGTATACGGACCGATAACGTCATTTCTAACTAATGATGAATCAGTAAACGTTTGATAAATTACATTGAATGAAATATTATAGTATTGTTGGTATAGTCGTGACATCTATGTACTCGTAATAAAGAGGAGTATTGGTTTCCGTTTGTACCCTAAATACTGCGAAACTACTCAACCTATTGGAAAAAGTATTTCAGTGTTTGAAAACTAAGTACATACACTATGCCCGAGTAAAATAGCTATATTTATCCAGGTACTTACAGGATGAAGTTCCGTGTGAAACCACGGCAAAACTGCTGGTTTGGTTAACTATTGCTGGGACAGTATTTAGTATGAGTCGCAGACAAATCTCAGCTCTAATTACAGTAGGTACGTACACCATATTTAAAGGTGATTTTTCCTGATCTTTCTGTGTGAGTAAAGTAGTAAGATAAAGTCCGTTCAATCCTTCTCCAATAAAAACATATATTTTTTTCCTTTAACTCATTCAAAAAAGTAAATTAGAATATAAAAATATTCGCATTCGCGAAAATCAATTGTTTACCGGCAATCCCAAGAATTTTAGTCACTATATTGCTGGTAAAAATACGTAATCCATATATGTTTGCCTTCTGAAGAGGAAAATTATTTTCAAAGAAGTCCTGAAAGTCGTGTACTGAAAGTGGCAGAAACTGTTTGCGATTTGGCGCCAAACTTATCTTCGTACAAAGTGTGTTTGCAAATTGTGACTTCAGAGATAGAATACAGGTATGAACTTGTAGCATTTATGATAGTTTTCTTATTTCTGTAAAAATAGAGTATTCTGTAATATTAGAGATAAGATCATGATATAAAAGAAATCGATATCTGCTTTGGGTTTTTGATTTGGATCGGTTTTAACTAGATTGTTCGCGAAAAATCGCTTAGCGTACCTGAAGTTAGTTGAATCCATTCTCATTTGTTTCTACAGATTTTTTAACTACACACATCAAAAGTGTCTAGGGATCAAGCATTTTTATGCGGATTTCTTGAGATTGAGATGTGGCTTTGTAATAAATTTATGATTTTATAAATTTATATGGATCCTTTTTGGTGCATTTCATAATTTGAATCAGGAACTGTGAATCAAATTCGAGTAAAAGATGAAAATCAGCTGTCAATATTTTCCCTATAAACACATACAACGCATTGAAGACATTATTAGTGCTACTGTTTCCCTACTACTGATTAAAACCAACGTTATTATGGAGCGGCGACGTCATTTAAGCAGGGAAGAAATGCTCAGAGCCGTGGGAATGATAGAAGCTGGTTCCCGGCAACGTACTGTGGCTTTAGCTCTGAATACAAGTCAGAGTGTTATCAGTCGACTTTGGACACGTTACCGAAGCACTGGTACCGTAGCTGAGCGCCATGGAGGACGGTATCGCTGCACCACACGGAGACAAGACCGATACATTCAAATCTTAACTCGAAGAGCTCCAACAATAACCGCCATGATGTTAGCCGTGAGGCTTCATCACTCTTCAGGGAACTTAATTAGCGACCAAACAGTCAGAAACCGCTTGCATGAAGTGAACCTTCATTCCCGAAGACCGCTACGGGTACCACCTATAGCAATGCACAATCGTAGGATTCGATATCAATGGGCTCTTGAACACAGAAATTGGGCAGAAGAACAATGGCGTTTCGTGTGCTTTTCTGATGAGTCTCGTTTTGGTATGAGACCGGATACAAGACGTATACGACACTGGAGAACCCCTGGACGCCAACAGCGATTAAAATCCTGCCAGGAAGTCCATCCTTATAGTGGTGGAACCATCATGGTATGGGCGGGTATTTGGATCGGCGGAAGAACTGAGTTGATTTGGATCAGAAGCAACCTCAACGCTCAAATTTATGCTGAGACGATTGTATCAGACGTCATCGTTCCTCTACAAGTGCAAATCGGTCCCTTATTTCAGTTAATGCATGATAATGCACGACCGCACACCGCAAGAGTTGTAAGACAGACTCTCGCGGCAGCTAACATCAATGTCCTGCCCTGGCCTGCTCAGTCGCCAGACTTGAACCCGATTGAGCATGCATGGGATATGCTACAGAGAAGAGCTCTGCCGAATATGGAGGGTATCCAGTCGCAAGAAGACCTTTTTTTGTTGTTGCAACGAACATGGGCGGCCATTCCACATCGTGATTTGGATGAACTCATTTTGAGTATGCCAAACCGATGTTCTTGTGTTGTTAGTGTTCGCGGTAGAAACACGGATTATTAATTGTTTAAGTTACCCAATAAACTTTTAAAGAAAACTGTTATTTCAGTCTTTTTTTTCGAACTTTTGTGTTAGTGTTTCAAATGTCAAAAATCCCTTTATTAGGAAAATGGCAAATTTCTTTATTAGTGCAAAGGTGACTTGGTTTATCGTTACTGTGACAAACGAAAACACTTTATTTGATGAATCCTTAAAGAAAATTTTAATTAATATCAATCAGGAGAAAAGTTATTGCAAAAATATATGTTGATCCCTAGACACTTTTGATGTGTGTAGTTTCGGTATTTCCATTGATCATTTCTCCTTTTTTATTTTTTTTTCTTTTTAGCCTTTTGACATCTACAATCCCGTTAGATAGTAGCCAAATATCACCAACGACCGGTCTTGGTTTTAAATTAGCAACGCCGACTGGAACCTAGAAGTATTAAATGTTTTTCTATTTAAGATAAAATTAAACGTTTCAGGTATAATCTACGTCAAAGGTTTTATCAACAAAATAAGGTCATTGACGTCACCAGTTCTCGTAAGTGCGACGTCATGACTGTCCGCTACTCATTAGCAGAACCGGATCAACGATGACTCATGGACCGTAACTTTCACTTAAATAAGAAAATACCAGAATGTTGCACCGACCAAAGTGCAGCTAAGTTATACAAGATTTAGAAATATTTCAAATCTTTTCAAGTACTATTATATCGGCAGGCTATATCAATTTATTTGAATTTTATCAAGATTCTGAAATTGTATACTCGATGATGCAATTTTTCACAGAATAAAGTTATCAAACACTGCTGTATGAAAGTAGCTAAATAAAGCCGTTCTTTATAAGTGAACTAGAAATAAAAGTCAATTGAGGTCAAAAGTTTTTTGTGAACTAGCTTTATTATGGTTAACATAACAAAGTCTCCGGTTGCAATGATCATTATGAGTGCAGTATCCAAAATGGGCGATGCATGCAGTGAAAGAAAACGTTGGAATTTGAGACGCCTAGGCAAAGCGACAAAAGGGGAAAGGTAGAAAAGGGCAATAAAGACGCTTAGCTGCTGAAAATATTTTTTCTTTCACGAGTTTTAATTTGTTACCATATTTTATGATGACATTGATGATATCCTTTTGAAGTCTTTGAATGTACCTCGAATATTACATTGTAAAATAAAGATTCTACTTGCTTAAGTCGTAAACGTAAACTTATGGGATGGGGAATAAAATGTCGTATCAAATTAGGAATGTAATTAAGTAAGGTAAAGGAGTGTGACAGTGTCTAGACAGCATTTTCAGTACCTATGCATATTAACAGTAATGCATTTAGCAGCTACTGCGGTATTACCCTGAATGTCCAGAGCACCTGTGCTGTCTCTATAATTCACACACCATGGGGTTTCAGCATTCTCTCGGGACCTCGTAAATTAATTAGATTGCAACACTTTAATAAATTAAAAATATTTTTCCCGTTGTTGCTAGTAGACTGGCCATTGTTTAAAGTTTTTATTTTATTTTTATTATCCTGCTGTTCACTGGTATTTGCTTTTTATCTTTACAGTTTAAAAGGTTTGTTTTTAACTGAAGTGCCATACATTTGCCGCGAAGAAAAATTGCAAATAAATAGATTTTCATGTAGGTGGTTCTTTGTTTCTGTTAAAACAATTTTACGATTTTGTTTTCCTTCAATGTCATTTCTTTAAAGCATTGTTTTGAATGTCAATATTTATTTCCAGAGCTATTAAAAGATAATGAGTAATAATGTTACGAAACAGTAGCACTTGTAATCGACAGAAAGGGTGAATCGTCTGGAAATTTACGGTTGTATACGTTATTTACATTTCAAATTATGCTAAGCAACTATGAATTAACTTGAGTATTGTCATGAAAGTGCATGAACCTAAATACCTATACCGAAAATGTTGAATCACCTTTTTCGTAAATAATACTTACATAATAACGTAATCAGTGTGAATGTGGTTTAAATAACCTCATTTAATAATAAAGTGCATACTTTTAACAGAATCAATGCTTTTTTAGTATACAGTAGTGTTAATCACTTATTGTATGTATTCACTAGTTAAACTTTAAATAATTCAAATGACAAGTTAATTTCTTTGAGTTAGTAACTTATGGTAATAAAAGAATGTAAAGGTGACATAGGTACATACCTATTGTAAATAGAAGGAAAATATTGAGCGAGTGTCGTTTAAGTTACAATTCTACAGTAAATGTGTTATTGCCACGCTCAGCGGGCATGTGGTCGATTGTTGTCACTATAAAAACAATTGCCTATCTAAATTAATAATGAATTACAAAAAGTTTCAATTACAAAATACACTCAACAATACATCGTTCACAAAAAATGGGTTCCTAATAATATTGTTGACTTGTCGTTTCTTTATTGCCCAAGAACTTGTCAGTTTTAATTTAGAATTCCATGACTACTTCATAATCAGAAACTACTACGAATTGTTAATCAGTAGTTTGTAGTGATGGTGTGCATGCCGGCTATGTGGGTCTCCTTCGCACATGGTGTTTTATCTTGGCTGCGGTGGGACGGAGCGAGCGCGCGCGAACTCGCCTACTCTATGCCTGATTTGTACATTCCGTCGGAGTAGATGGCGCGAAACGGCCGCGTCATACACCGTGTTTTAAAACCTTATACCGTTTCACGTAATACAAATAGTTTTTCAACTTTCGTCGTAACCTAACCGTGCGCCCGCTGCACAGTTCCTGTCTACCAAGAAAGTTTGCATAACAACAGTGGTTACTGAATTTCACTATGTGATAATAATGGAAATATTTAACTCCATACACAATTACAACGCGTACCTATGTTACAAATCAAAATGACTCAGTGTTTTTAAAATTTGAAGTGTTTGCAGCTATAGTGTTCCAAACTGCTAACCAGTGGAATGTGCGCCCATAGATCTGTTCAAACCAGATACGGAGCATAAAAATAGAACTTTTCTAAGATCCCATGTATTAGATCAGATAGTTTAGTATTATGGGAGACTTTGTTCGCGTGTAATTGTTATAAGTTACAGTGTGAATCGTGAGCAATATGTCATACAGCTGGAGATGTCGGTTGTGTACTGCCGTGGTGACGGTAATGTGCATGATGTCGGGTATGAACGCAGGTAGCGGCTGCTCAGGTTAGATCATTATTTTATTTGGATACCAAGTGGATCTTCTTTCTGACACAAACAGCTGTTAATGGCGTTGAATAATTAACTATCAGGGGCCCGATTCTCCTAATTTTACTTAAGCGACCTTCGATTGACGTTCGACTCGATTCGACTGAGATCCAATCCCGACTCGATTACGATTGAAGCGTATGTGGCATTCCGCTATTTTTTCTTTGAAATAAGCCTTTTTATCCTTTTCTGTCATTCAATAATGAATCATTTTGTCTGCAAATGATTTACGATTGCAAAATGATTGTACAGCAAACTACCGTATAGACCAAAATCATCAAAATAGCAGACCAATCGCACACCAATCAAATGTCAATCGAATACGATTGGTCTTTTATTAGTAGCAGAATGCCCGATATGGTTAAAACTGCTATTACGATCATATTGCGATTCGATTTCTATTCGATTTTGACATTATTAACTTAGGAGAATCGGGGCCCAGGTTATGATAAACTTGCACAATTAACAGTGGCCCTCTGGTCACGTTTACAACTTATTGAGTTAACTCATTTCATACTTATCGGACTGAAGATTGTAACGCATGATGTTCTACGAATTATAAAATACTTTTCAATACACGAACATAAAACTCTTTTGCACTGTTTCCTTATCTCAGTGGTCAGAGCCTTCTCCAACTAGTGGATTCCAAACTGATAAAATGTCTAATTGCCTGCCTTCTAATGAGATTCTTTAAATACCGCCAGTCCCGAAATTAAGAAGATATTAAGATCAAGATTCTTTTTGATTTAGAATTTATATTTTTTGTGAAGTTTCCCGTACCTATTAATTTGACATAGGTACCCATTTACATAGACATAGTTAATTATTTAATTATTATTTTTTTTGCAAAAAATAACCACAAGTTGGAGTAGGCTTCTGCGAGGCAACAACCGCTGACTAAATAGAAAGCTAATTATTGTAAGAACGATCTAACCGCATTGTGTTACTTTGTCACTTTTCCGCGAACCTAATACTGGCATATTGAAACTGTTTCGTTATGGTCACTAATTTGTAACTAAGGCTTGCTACTGATAACAATAGCTCAATTGAGGACTGCTGGATGTATATAGAAGATAGCTTTGCAGGGGTATGTATAGAAATAGTGGATAAAGTATGAAGCTTTGTGGAGGCCGCGTGGATAGCGGCGGCCGTGCTAACAATACGCGTACTTGTTAAACCAGATGTTGTTATTAATATTAAACCAGTCACTAATACCGAAACCATACACCCGAGACTATTGTGAATCGGACGCTTTTAATTACAACAAAGGCGTTCGGATTATTTCATCTTTAAATAACAGTACCTTACTTCGCTTAAAAATTCTGTGTTAATTAAGGATTGGTACACCATCCAAAAAAAAACACTTTATAATTGATACATCATAATCAATTTTAGTTTTTGCTTATTATTACTTAGTAGGTATATGCAGCAATACTGGTACAATTGATTTAATGAGGCAGATAGTTAGGAACATCAATTAAAATTGATAGTCATCATTTAAAATTATGTGATTACCTAAGCAGGAGCGGTTAAAATTAGCAACACCGGAAAGAATAATCCCAAATAACAATGGACTCGTATCTTAAATAATAACAACAAGTTTTTTTGTATCAAGATAAACCAGCGATAATATTATGTAAATTAATTCTAATGTAATCAATATTTTGATATGCAATAGGTGTCCACTAATAAGAGAATAAAAATATATTTTTTGTAGCTTCTGATTGGAACACAATGCTGTCACAAAATGGAAATTAGCAGCCCACGCAATTCTGTGATCATGATCATGATAAGCAACATATTTTGCATAGACAACCTAGGTCCTATTATATTATTGAAATCACCAAGGAGGCTAAGTGAGTGAACAAAAAGCAACGAGCACGACATCGATATTGTCCAACGCAATATTTTCATTCAATCGAATGAATCAACCTCGTAATAGTGTTTATCATTAGTGATTGAAGTTCATGTTGATATACAAAATGAAAACACACGCGGCGTGACACCTAATTTGACCTTTATACCGGGAACAGTACTTGCTATAGAATTTTCAACCTTATATCGTGTTATTACGAGCCAAGGAACTTTTGTAAATGAACATCAACTTGTAAATGGCGCTTATGCACCCAGTGATAGTGCAGACGGTTTGGCATTCTGCCAATTACCAAGGTGCATCATCTCAATTGTATCAATATTATTACAATAACATCAAAGTTATTTACGCATTTACATCCTGCGTTTGGTAAAGCAATTAGTAGCGTTACCAATACAATTAGATCTAGTTTGATTAATAAATAAACTGCACGATAACTGTTGGCTATAAGTATTATTTGAACTTCCCAACTTCCTATTTTAATTACTCGACCGTTCTATGTCCCGACCCATAATCTCGTTATCAATCTTAATCGTTGCTTCATCCTAAATAAGATCAAACTAGCCAGATAAAGATGATCCCAAAACAAAAAACACCTTTTTACTTTTTTTCCACCATACATTTTCCGGCCTGTAGGGAAAAAAAGGTCGGTTGATACTTTGAGCCCTAGGTACTGCATATGTTGAAATCCAATGCGGGCGTTATCTCCCTCATATGAATATCTGGCTCGTGGAGTAGTTCTGTTGGCGGAAAGTTATAAATAACTCAATTCATCTACATCTTGATGAGGTAAATAAAGAGATTCTATGGAATACAGTGCTGATCAGGTGGCCATAATATCAACATCCGCTGTAATTGCGCCAAATTTATATAGAATGATGATCAAATTGATAGCTTAAAGTATCAGAGTATGGAAGATCAACATATGAAGTGGCTCATCTGTAAAATTTGGAGCTATTGACCCAAAATATTGTAAAGGCCAGTGCTGGCTACTCTTACGAAATATAGCTAATACTCAAGAGATTTATTGTACACAAGTGTGTTCACAAAAACAGGTGCCGTTTTCATTCATTCCTCTAAATGAAGGGACGACAATCAGACGGATTTGGCTCAGGGCCGACAACAGGGATTACAAGTTACATGGGTGAAGACGTGATTAAGAATTTCCCAATATTTCAACATTTTCTACTTTCTACCGAGACATGTACTGTGACTTACTGTAATTGGAAGGATGATGAAAATACATTTCTTTTGTTTTGAGGTAAATATGTTATACTGAAACAATGAAGCTGAGTCAGAACGCATCACAGTGTAAATGGTCCCCAGACGTTGTTCCGTATTTGTCTGTTAGCAAATAACTGTTTCCAGTTGTTTGAGGGGGATGTCTTACTAGGGTTATCACAACAAAGAAATTAAAATTGGAACTTGACATCTGAGCAAAATCGACTTCTTTGAATGGATATTCACTTTAGAAGACGATAGTTGATCAGTGCAGTCCCTCTGTTCTCATTAATTAAAATTATCGGAATATTTTTTACACTTTCTTTGTAATAGTAAAATGTAATTGGTTTTTCTAGCAGTATTTTAAGTTTATGAACGTCACCTCTATTTATATCTTGTAAAGACGTACGTAAATCACCTGGTTCACACAAACAAAGAGGAAACGGATTTTTTCAACAGGAAAATCAATAGGCAGGAAAATCGATCAATGGATTTGCGTATAGTAATATACGCTATCCGTATATGGGGCAAGTAATCACTACATCATACCATACGGTCAAAATGTATGGTCTTCTCCCATAAGGGGCAACCTTCCTTACTTCTCGTGACTCACAGGTCATCAATGGCGTCTCGGATGAATTCACGATATTTTATGAGAAACGTGTGCAGTGACTCATTCTCTGTCTGTACCTAAAGAATTAATCATGCCATTGATATTTCATCTCAGTTATTTTTTATAATTATCGTAGTAGGCATTCCTCTAATAGTCATTCATAAATGGAAGGAGTCGGATAAGTCTCGTTTAAGTGGCAATATCCGTTCCGGTTTCTAATAAATAAACACAAGTTTAAGTATTGAGGTTAAGTATTGAAATGATTGTACTTCTCATTCATCAGCCCGATACAAAATATTAATAATTTAAGTTAAAAAGGTAATTGAGCTCTACAGATGAGGCCACTCATTTGTATCCATAAGATAGAAGAGATATTTTTTTTGAGAAAATCAAGAACTTATTTTCACACTATTTATTAAACATCAAAAGATGTACAAAAAGCAATGATAAAGCTATCACATTTTACACACAGTCTTTGATAAGATAACGTGCAAACACATGTATGTCTAAATATAAGACTGACATCATAATCAATCACACTTGAATGGGCATTTTCTATTACTCTCGACTCGGAGGAACTAACTAGTAGTTAAAGTCAAATCATTTAGGTACCTATTTCATTTAGGCCTTTACAATCACTTATGAACGTCAAAGGCGTAGAAATTGACATACTTTATTACAATTGAACTTTAAATACGTTTGTGAATATAATAAATAAATAATCATGTATTTACAACAGTGGTCCACGGACCAACGCCCTGGCAAAGACGTTCCTAAGTTTGGCTAAACCGGTCCAACTCAAGGCAATCATGATATAATCTGTCTTCAAAACTAATAAGTTATCAATTGAATAGTAAAAAATCTCCTAATAAGAAAATTGTAAACAAGCAACACGAGAAGAGTTAGAATGCTTTATTTGCCAGCCTTACCTTCAATTGCGCCGCTTGTAATTTTTGCCATCTGACCTTAAACATCCATCAAGGTCGTCTCGAACTGTTCTATATTTAGCTATATACATAGAGACACAGTCAAATGATGCATAGTAATCGTAATTACACAGCGTTGGTCTTACATAAAAATGTTGCGATAACATCGTAGTTACATTACTTCCAGTGTAATGGGAAAGGTCTGATAGCTTTATTACTTGAGTTATACAAATAAAAAACGATTCTCTGGATCTGATATTGGTCTACTGAGATCCCTCCCGCTGTCGACAAAAAACTTTAGGACCACAGATCTGATTTTTATGAATCTTGTCTAAAAACCAAAGCAGGTACACGATCTTTCCGTCAAAAGTCGCATTTAAAAAGGTTCATCCGTTTAAACGTTTGGTGCCCGATACAAACACGTAGCATATAAACTTATAAAACCTGGAACCACCACTCGTTAGGAAGACGAATCGTTTCTTATTATGGGAACCAGACATAAATGACGTTATACTAGACATAATGACGACCACTTTCTAACATATTTTTGTAATATAGGTAATTGTAACTTATTTAGATAAACTCACTTAGTGTAATTATGAAGCATTCAATATAATATCACGGGCACAGATCCTAGTTCCTTTAAAGTCCAATGGAATTTTGCCTTACCATAAAATTTGCATACTGTTCCATTGCAATTGGTCATGTGCCCAAACTGATGATGAAGATTCATGTACCTCTATTATTAAAGATGCATTAAGACACGCTTTTGAATGAACTCATAAATAATTTTTGAATCATCATTTGTGTTTAGACAATTTGAATATATTAGGTATGCCAAATTAATTAAAGTGATCATAAATTGAAATGATAATCATATTCTTTGCTTAGCGTCCAACGTAGTTTAAGGTTGTCAATAAGGAAAATTCGTAAAGAAATCGAGGAAATAACATTGTAAAACCAAGGATAGTATTTATTAAGTACTACACATTTTTTATGTTTATTTACCTCGCAAAAATCACACGTTTTATTGAAAAAAAAAACCACTTTGAACAGATGCACCTATATGTATAAAAGGACTTATTGTGTGAGATAAGTGGCAAAGAGATTATCATTCAGGTGTCGGGTCGTGGTAAATATGTAGGTACAACCTTAGGTTTGTGTAAGCCTGTAATTTGTCAATGTCCCGTTCACAAATGTGCTCAGAAAACCACGTTGTATTTGAAGTAGTTAGTTATTACTTGCAATTCTCTTGGCATTAATTTACAGTGACATTTCTAGTAGTTATTTATGTTTATTTACTATAGTTGACAATAAACACCACGTAGGCATACCTAATAAAGTACAACACATTCATTTTATAACACTAATTACCTGGGCTATTTATTAATTTGAGTATTATTATATCATTATGCCATTTATAAGAACCACTGAAGTACATAGATAGATTTATTTACCACCTCAATGTTTTAATGTTTCAAAATTTATTTTGATTTCGGAAACGCCCTTCGTTGAAGTTACCATTTAAAGGAGAGAAAATGTTTCAGCAGATAAAAGAAATTCCAGTGTTTAAAAAAAACTTAGTTATAGAGATGATATTATACCTGTTGAACTGAATCATACAAACGTGCATAATCCTCTACAATAAGCTAAAGTTTCTTACAGCGAATCTCCGATATAGGATTTCTATGACACACGCATCAATGTTACACATAATATAATCGTAGCAATTAAATCACTGCCGTTTATGTATTTGTAATACATATATCATAAAATCTGTATGGATAGTTTTATCTCCTCGTGTTATGTCTTATCGTAAATCTATATCTATTTGAGATTGCACTAATATCACGTCCATTGTCTCTATCTAAACACATAAGTACTACTAATATTTTGGATATATTTCCGAAAACAAAGGGTAAACGTTGGTTGGGGTAGTAGATCAGGATCTTTAATAAGTATGAAGTACCTATACCTAAATATGATTCGGAAAATATGGATATCTCTGAAGAAGGTGTGTTAGGATTAAAAATACATTTAGATATTCAAGTATCTTACCAAAATAATATGACGCACCCCTTAAATAACCAAACCCAAAAGGAGTCTTTCACAGCAAATAAAGTTAGACAAATCCTGAGTCAAGTTTATTTGTTGTCTGCTGAATGCATTAAATGGATGTGTGGTTGCTTAGCCATTTGTTTTATTAAATTGTAAACCTAAGTGACGCATGTTTAGTGAGCTGCAAGTGCTGAATCACCTCCTATTTGTATCCTTAGTAGGACTAGATTTAGTCTATTCTAGTTTTTTCCTTCAATGTTAGCAACGTTACACGAGAAAGTTTTGTTTTACTTTTCAAATTATGAAAAAATAAATCATAATACATTCTTTTTCTGATATAATTTTTCGATATTGTTGATAGAGTTAATATTTTTCATTTTTATTTATCGTAAGACAGACTTTGGAATCTTCCATTTCAAGAGGGATAAACATAAATTTTAATTTGCCAACATGATTTCAAACTTCACGTAGTATTTGGAGAAAATATTTTTGTTCCGATTCCTGTTATTTTACAGTTGCATTGTTTAATGAATGTATTACTTAAATTAGCTGACGGCGCAGCTAACTGCATAATTCCAGCCAAGGTTGACTCATAAAGTACTGCAAGTGTACCTTTACTCGTAAATGCACCACGCGTGTATTAACGTTTATAGATTTCAGGACTAATGGGAATCCTTGCGTCATGCCAGAACTGGCGTAGGTGTTACCATTAATAATAATAATATGGTGTAGTAGATGACATTATTAGGCCAATGTGGGAGTAGATAAGCCAGTAAACGTGTGACGGTGGAAGCCACTACTTCATGTAATTGCTAATTACAATTAGCAGTTGCTGGAAAAAATATAAATGTTTGGCTGAGATATACACGAGGGGGCTATGAACATATGCCACTAATTTAAGATTAATAGATGTGTGTGATATGTATAAATATGACCTTTAGTTTATATACAATAAAACTTAAAAAAGTGTCACCCCAAAACTCTTCTCTGTACTGGATAGGTACATATTATGTTTTCATATAGATTAGGTACCTACTTGGCGCAAATGTTCAAAGATACATAGGTATATAGTTTTGACGGTTATGACTCCAGGAAAATAAATGACCTATTTTAAAAATAATTTGTGTTGTTACGAAATAATTTCAAGGAAAGTGTACAATACTTTACTGATACTATATGAACCTAATGCAAGTAACTTTACAATGAATTCAATATTTTCAGTAACATTATATACCTCTATTTACAGCCTTAATTTAAACAAAAATTACATAAAACAACTAACATTTTTTTTTCTGTGAGAACAGATATAAATTATTAGGAGTATGATACTATAACACTAACATTAATTAATTAACTCTCTTGGAGTTCTTAACAAAACTACCTCTGGGAAGGGAAAATAAACAATTCCCCGTAGACCGAGGACAAAATTACGTTCGCTAATGGCTAATAAAATTGATTGTCGTCACTTTTATTACGCAAAATCAATGGACGAAACCTGCAGATGTCGTAAATGGGCACTTATCAAGCTTATTATATTATCAGTGAATTTATTATTGTTGGCACGCGTTTATGATAATGGGCATGACATAAAAATCTCATGCATGTTTCCATAAAGCAGTTTCATGTATGTTTCCGACTTCCGCACTTTCAACTGCTGCCCGATGGCAAGTCCTTCCCACGCCCGAGTAAATGGCATACATATATTATGTTTCTACATGTACCAAAACTCAGTTCGTCAAAGCGTGATTGACAAACATCCAAATCAATAAAATATCGTACTTACAATATTTGAGGACACGTACTAAAATATTGTTCCAAGAAACTAACTCATCCCAATTCTTGAGAGTTTCAGGATTCATAGCAGTTCATCATAAATCCATATGTCAAAAACTCTTCAAATCATGCGCATGAAATACCTACTTTACAAAAAACCGTATCCTGTCGACCCATATGTATCACACATGGGTTTTTATTATCGTTGAATTAGTAACTTTAGTATCTAGCGATACAGTGATGACCAACCACTCAACGCGTTAAAACATGGCAATTACTCATGGATCAACTGTCTATGTTAGGAATACATATATTCTTATCTATATTCATTAAGATATATTTCAGTGTAATTACAGTCGGTCCTGCGCCTGATCTCTCTCCGGTTGTGTCGGATTTCCGTCCCATTGACTGAGTGAAGGAATAGGGAGTACTTGGGCACTATATTGTGTCTGATCTCCTTATATGAGAACAGATGCCGTGACTGACAATCGCCTAGGACGCCATTATCATATTTGAGTACATAACATTAACAGTACATGTTCAAATGAAATATGGAAAAGTATGTACAGAGAGTTAATAAAATCGTAGCCAATTTTCAGCAGCTGATCATGTGAAGAAAAACGATTAGACGATAGATCTGTTAGTCGAATTAACCACGCTATGACTTATATGTAACAGAATGTCCTCCTTAAAGAACAGGATCAGGACCCGACAATGTAAGATTTAACCATTTATGTTCTCCAATGGCCCTTGAACGTCGTTGGGTTATGAATTACCAAATCGGTAACGCACTACGCGTGACCGAGCGCATAATCTCGCTCCATACTTGCGTTCAAACATTATGTTGTATTGTGTAACCCGAGAACAATATTTTAGTATGCTGGGCCGTTGTTCACGACCTGATGAATGAAACCATTAACGTATTTTAGTAGGCTTCTGGAGCCAAAGCATCATTAAAATTTGATGGTCTAGCAATAAATTAAATGATTGCGAAGACTATTGTCTAAATGATGTCATTTCGTGCTTATTGCATCCATTACTGTCCTAAAGAAAGACCAACAAACGCCAATACAAATTAATGGTCTATTCATCTTTTACCTGTCGCTGGTGAAGATTTGTGAACGAAAAAAACCAGATGCGTCAGTGGGGTATTTAATTGCGACAGTAAACAGCAATCTGCATTAATTTTTAGTATGCAATGTAGCATTGATGAATAGTGCGAACGTTATAATTTATTGCTTAGGTACATACATATTAAGATCCACCCTAAATCATAAAGAAAGCATAAACAGTTCAAGATGAGGATTATAGTTTTATTTTTAAATGGTAATATAGGTACTATAAATGCTGCAACGTATGTAGATAATTAAAATAATAGATGAAATATTTTTTCTCATGATAATCTGCTAGAGTGGCGCCATGCGATTGATAACATAATAATTTTATTGGTTTCATATTATTCAAATACAATATTACTAGCGGATACAATATGTAATTACGATTAAACTAATAGTAGCATTCTTGTAAAGTAATGTATACGGTTTATTTTAAATCGATATCAGATAATGCTAAAATTTTCAATGATCCAATCTGGAAACACTTAAAAGCATTTCTGTATTGTACTTACTCATAACTATGATAAACAGGAAGGTTGATGACTATTTCTTATAATTGTTCTAAGAATTATCTATACTGCATTAATTTATCATGATTAATAAGTTTTTATAACAGTAGATAGAGCACGTATAATACAAGATCTGTTATTGAATGAATCAAGTGGTCAGAACTGTTTCAAAGCCCCCCAAATGAGAACTACAAAATACAATTTCATAGATAAGATCGCGATCCATAAATCATAATAACAACGGGTAATGTCTTTTAGTGGGGATCGTAACTCCACGTGGGCCGATGCCGATTTGCTTTACCTAATTCTGAATCGAATCGCGTGACTAGACGACATCGATGTTCGTTATTAGTAAACAAACATGCACGGTGAACCAATTTGACAAAGCGAATCACAAGTCAAACAGCGAACCTTTGTAACAAAGTCCTCGAACCAAGCAACTTTGTTATATTGTCTAAAATGTCTTCGCGGCTCCAAACACTTAACTCATTATGAAACAAAAGGAAGTATCTTGTTTTACAATAATTTTAGCGACAGGATGCACATTCTGATATCTTAACGCAGACTTCCTGTGTAAGTTTACTGTACGGACTGTTTTACCTACTGTTTGACCGGACGACAACTGGTGCATGTTTATTATTAAATAAATATAATAAATAAACATTATTAGACCGATGCAGGCACCGCTGATTGTGGTTATTTATAAACTTACGCTGATTACCTTTGTATTGCTTTTACAGTGGGGACAGCACGTACTTACAACTTATTTAAATGTACTAAAAGTCTTCGTGAAAATCTTTAAAAGTACCTTAATTTTTTGGCAATATTTATGAGCAGAATAAAATCACATATAAGACAATAAACGTTCCCAACAAAGGTGCAAATGTTAAAAAGCTAACTTTCATTGTATTTATGAATGCAGTATTGCGTGATCTATACCACGTGCGTCACGAGTACCATATTGCATCCTGGACAACACAAAGACCCTAGTGTTAAGTCCCGAAGGAAATTATTAATAAACTTATCAAGAAATACATATACGTAATACTACATGTGGGAACTAGTAGATTCAATAAACAGAAAAGTTTTGACGATTTGCATATTTTTTTTAATAAACGATGTTTTACAGTAACACTTAATTTTTTAAGGTTTTGTAATCATTGGCTATGCCTACTGATTCGCGAATATATAATCATTTAAAACGCTTGTTATGCTAGGGATTCATTAAAGCGTATTTAATGAATAATTATTATTTCTTTAAATAGTCAACATTTCTATTTTACTAATTTTATTTAAATTTTATTTAAAAATACCAGTCTCGTGATTTCGTTTGGTGAAAGAAATAATGTTAAACTACATAAAGGCTAACTTATATCTAGAAGGAAAACGAGGTGTTTTCCTTTATCTCGCCAAAGGTGCACGCAAGCACGATAATGCAGAAAATGAATAATAATTTAGCATTATTGACACAAACAGCAGTTCTGTTATTCACTCTCAGAATGGTAACGCACGTGTTAGTTAGGAACCTTGACTAAGAATGTAGTAACACGGTCACATTCATCTTAAAGTATGACGAATTCAATCTTGGTACATGATGTCTTATAACTTATATTTTGGTTTTTAGTCGGAACTTATATGAGTATTTTACTTCAAAGCTTTCATCGACATACAAAAATCAAATTCAAGGAGAACACATAAGTTTGATTTGCCCGATTCCTGAAAGCCTGATAATTTTAATAATACTTATGATTGAGTTTCCCTTAATACTACTCACAATATGACTACGAATACAGTAGCATGTTTCCTTGCAAATCGTACTTATTTCCTGTTTTATATTGTTCAGAGTTACCTTCTACATATGTACTTTTTTTACAAAATTCAAAAGACATTGGTCCTGGTGTGTTACCTTGCGGAATTCCAATACGTTATATGAATATTTTAAATTATTGTTGCAATTTTTACAGCATATAATGAGTATATTAACGAAACTCGAGGTAAATGCGAATGCAGTTTTGTGTCCCGGGAGCAATAATTAGTGAGATGTCTGACGATGAAACATAACATGATTTTAGTATACTCTTTTCATCCTCATGGGATGGTTCTTAGTATTTTTGTAACTACCGTAAGTTCTAGAAACAATTAGTGTTATTAATTTACTTCCAGTAATAGGTACATGATATTGGCGGAAAGTTGTCATCACTTTCACTTAGCGTGATGAGATGACCATTAATATATTGATAAGTTAGCGACGGGGTCCTAATCACTTAATTGGCCGCTGTTTCCAGGGTTTAATACGATCAATTGTTATCGGCGAGGGACATGACGTTGTGTTTCATTTGCTATCCTACTGGTAGGATTAATTTTCCGAATGTTGACCACACCTGCGTCACGCCCTGGACGTGAACACTACTAATTAATAGTGTTTTCGATAGGTGTGCTGTAGGAGGAGTGCGCCGCTCCGCCGTGTCGATGCCGCGGCTCACGTTACAAACGCCATTAGTATGATGATAAGCTCGTCAAGTTGCTTCAGCTTCACTGTCGTCACTCACTTACCTGCTCCATGATATATTACCCTTCGACTGGCTCGTTCCTTGAAATTCTAAACTCACCCTTGTAGAGCCATCGATACTTGCTTATGCGTGAAAATTAATGTGTCATGTCTTGTCAACGATGATAAATTGACAATACGTTTCGCAACAAATTAGGTTAATCAATCGTTTGAATGTTTAAAAGTGTAACTGGTCAACTAATGGTAACAATTAGTTGGTGCATAATGTGAATTACATTACTGGTTTATCGAATTACATATTCACACAGTTATTTAGAAAAATCTGTTCGTATAAAATGCATTGTCGCTTTCAGATGATCTACGACCGATTGGCCCGATTATAAGTCCATGTCAAAAAGAAATAATATTGCAGAAGGGACAAAACTATACGCTAACGTGTAAAGGAAAAACACCTGTACAGATTAAACAACAAGAAGTACCCGAAGAAGTAATCGGAGACTTTCGTATAGTACAGAGAAATATGTCTGGTCTGGTCGATGAATACAAGTTCGGAACAATTCTAGATCTGTTTAACGTCGATCAGTATGCGATTGGCTATTACGCTTGTTTCGACGACACGGTCAACGGTACCGATATACTAAATAACCTTGTTGAAGAACCAAATAACACTGAACATATAACTTTTATTTATATTTACGTTAATGGTGAGATTGGTTTTATACTGAAATTCAATAATTTGGTTAACGTTTGTGTCTGTATCTCATGATTGATAAAACTTTTAGGCTCGGGTAGCTTGTTTGCGCCCATGAGAGAAGTGATTGTTCCAAGACAACAATGTAAAGTTGTAATCGAATGTAGACCAACGACACCAGACATTGAAGTTACCCTGATTTCGGTACGTATTACATAAAAGTTAAATGTCAACGATATTCTAATTACGTATATGCCAATTAAATCTATAATAGATTCAGTTTATAAATATAGGATTGTCAATTAAAAAACATCAGTTAAATTAATGATACTGAAATATACGCTAGTGCTAAACAACCGCTTTTCGCAACTGCATGAAATTAATTCACAAAAAGTAATATCCTAAAATATGTTGTCCTTGTGGCCTGATAGCAAAGTTAATTATGCTGGCTACTTAACCGACTGTTGTAGGAAATAGAGATTGTCTGTTACTGTAATAATAAAATTCACAAAAGTAAACGTTGTCACACCTCAAGCTTCAAGTAACTAATGCTTATTGCTAAGACAAAGCTGATACTAAAGCATGACAGATTTAAATGAATTTGTTTCTTAATAACATTCTTAATATCCAGATTCAGGACATTGCAGACACACTTTATCAGCAATATAGTCCCAAAATCGGGTTCGTCATCGATAGCGACATGCTCTCGGATCCTCTCGGATCGATTTTGATGTATCGCATCTGTGAATTTACTCAGGGACCTGATCGGATAGAGAAACAAGTTGTTTTCCAACGTAGGTGAATAGCAGATGTGTGCGTTTTAACATTTTTATTATACAATTTATACCACATTCACGAGAAAGGGTGTGTCGTTTGCCGGGCTCATTGCGAAATATTACTCCAAGTTATTACAATAACAGTCGTAGTTCATAACTTTTTCTGAATGTGGCTTGTTGTGTTTTTCAATGGAATAAAATTTTAAAACATGTTATTTTAATAAAAAATACATTATAAATTGAAAAACATAACTTTTATATCCTATACACATACTAACCATTATTTATTTGGAAATACTACAATAGTCGCAGAAAAACAGGACACCAGAACAAATAAAGTATTCTCCAAAGATTGGGTTTTTAATGAGAACGTGTAGTAGGTCTGCTTACAAATGCGAAGGACGACGCGGAAACGAAAGCAAAACTGAAACGAAAAATATACGTAGTAAGTAGTGCTACTCCTTGATGTCACCTAACAAGGTAGCGTGGTGTGATGGTTTCATTCACTGAGTATACTGATACTCACGTTCTACTAGATGAGATACTTGATGTTTTGTGTACGGCTTCAAGCTTACTACACTTTCTTTTCCTACTTCTTTGGTGTGTTGCTCTGCGTAACTCCTGTATGCATGTACACGTTTGATAAAATCTACTAACACTGTATTAATCTAATTTAATGTAGGTCTTGATGTTATGTTGCACTTATAATCTAATGTTTTCACGGTGGGTTGATTGAAATATCATTTTTCTTTTTTTTTTCATTGGGTTGTTGTGAATCATTATTTGCCTGCTATGAAAGTTATGGTTCGTCACAGTCACAGCACTAAAGAATTTTGGATCGTACTAAATATTTAAAGTTAATTAATGCTGCTTAATTTTTTAGTGATTAAATACTATTTAGAATGATATTAATGAATTAATTAAAATTATAATATGAATTAACTTATTAATTGATTCGTTTGATTGATTTTGTTTTGTGACTAGGTATAGTCTTTTTTAGTTCTTTTTAAAATGTAGCAATATTTATTTATGGTTTACCAATTTTATTTGCATTGTTTGTTGTTATCGTTTAGGTGTAGTCTGTAGAAGTTTTTGTCAAAAATCGAAATGTAGTTTAAATCTTATGTAATTTAAATCAAGAGACATCTAATTTGAGAGAATTATTTATAATTCCTTAAGATGCTATTATATATCTTAGAGATAGTTACACTATGGAGTAATCATGATCACATCAGCCATGAATATGTTGTATTTTTTTCAGACGTTAGGGTACCACCAGAGCCAAGGATAGAACCTCTGAAAAAGTTTTTTTTAAAAGGAGAATCATTTAGCATCAATTGTACTGTTGATTATAAGCCTGATTCTGTCGTATATTTACATTGGAAGTATCCTCCGAATGTTGCGAAGGTAAGGCTTGAAATTGAATCAAATAATAATTTTGATACTGTAAAACTTTGTTACAATAATAGTGATATCTTGTAATCGAAATATAGACATTCTCACTTCAAAAATATTGACGCTAAAACAACCAAAATAATTATTTCAAAGTACTAAAGGCCGTGAAACACAACATCGTAATATTGTTTTAATTGGCTGTCTAGGTCTAATGGTACGCTTAGCCAAGAACGATAAAAAGGTCCATTCAAGGAGTATTTAATAACCCCAGCAGCGTTTGCACACAACACTGCTGGAGTGGTGTAATGTTCCAAATTTAAAAAAAGCTCGCCTTCAATGCATTTGTTTTCTATTGTGTATAAAATTCCACATTCCCTGGTTCTTTTTTTGAAAGTAAAGATAAAATCTATCTCTTTTTTTAAATAATTTATGCCTTTGTCTATGATTATTCAAGTTTCGAATTGGTTTTAAATTTCATTTTTTATTCTAGGAATCCATAATAGAGTCTTCGAATGAATTTCTAGTGGCTGGAAAAATCTTGTACAAACATATAACAGTTGTAAATGCAACGGACGTGCACAATGGAAAATATACGTGCGTCGCCAGTAATAATTGTGGGGAAAAAGAAAATTCTTCCAATATGATATACTTAGGTAATTTAAATTTCCTATTATAAGGACGAAAACATGTTGTTTATATTTTATGTTGTCCCCATACAATAACAATTAAACTAAAAGTCATCCCATAACGTCTCTAGATTTAATTTTCATATACCTTTGATGAGTTGCAACATGAGTTCTAAATATACCAATTGATTTTATATAAATTTTAGCTGAACCTTTGCTTGATCTGATCCCGGATTCTGACGACAATCGATCTGAGCACAAACAGAGGACGATAAAGCAGATGATTAGGTTGAAAGATTACCCACGTGCTTCCTATCACGCGTAAGTATTGTTGATGTTTGATTATCTTTATCTAAAATACCAATAGGTACTAAAATATTTACGAAAACGTTTAGATTTATTAGATGCTTACAATACAATGATGTGTATCAATCACCTTAAGAATAAATTGAGCTGTTAGAACTAATATCCGGATGAACAAATAACGATACATTTCGATACAACGTGAAAATGGTATAGGTCACTACAATTAAATATAAGATTTTTTTTAATTTCAGCTTACGGAATGGAAAGCCTTTACCTAAAAACCCGTCTAAATACAATGTGACCAGACACGAGCGTACTGGAGATATTATCCTGACCATATTCAATTCGACTGTTACGGACTCCGCAAACTATACCATTGTTGCCTCCAACTCATACCTGACAAAAAGTCACACGTATGATATTCGAGTCATAGGTAAGTTGTAGTATTTTATATAGTTTTCTCACGATGTACTCGATACTTCTAATGGAATAAGCTCAATGATACTCGTAGCATATGAGAAGGAAAATTGACTGCACGTGTGTCTGCGCAAACGCTTGTGCACTATAATGTGTGTGCACAGCTGGCTGATCTCCTTATAGGAGAACAGCCACCGTGGCAGAAATCGGCCTTGGGCATATTTTTATTATGATTAATTAACTAGGTACTGATAATTGGCTAAAGAAGTGAATAAAAATTATTTAGGGCGAATAAAAATACGTTTCGACTGTCTTATGTCTAAAAACCATGATGCATTATGTAATTTGTTTATTGAATACTATCTTTGTTCCACAGCCCCACCAACTGTCGACTTCGGCCCCGATGCTGATAAGAAATACATGAAGGGTACAACGGCTTCCCTAAAATGTGTCGTAACAGGGTACCCATTGCCTGATGTCACGTGGATATTCTCAAACGGGGTTAATCAGACCATGGTAAATTGTTATGCAAGCTTCCAGCCATTAATAAATAAGTATAGGTTTTTTTATTAACAACATGTATGAAATGCACATTTCAGAAAAGCAGCTCTATAGAAACAGAATCAGTTTATAAGGAAACAGCAATATTAAACGTCCCGGTCCACGCGTCTGTGAACATTACATGTCAAGCGACGAACAAGCAAACAGCTACCCAAACAAGAAGGCTCCTGGTCTACGAGATGCCAAACGGCTTCGGCATTGAGGATACATCAAAAACATGGTTCTACCAAAACCAGGATGTAACTATAACATGCATTGCGTCTAAATATGACTTTCGCAGCGTAACTTGGATAGGATCTGATGAAGAAGACTTGAACGGAACTGGTTAGTAAAGAGAAGAAAATCTATCTAGTATTTTTTTTTTTAATAATGACTTATAAATATGTGTTTTTATTAACAGCCGCAGTGGAATACACAACGAATACATTCTCATACATTGCCAAATTGAGGTTTCCTCAAATCTCTATCAACCAGAGTGGACCGTATATTTGTCGCGGCCAGAGGCTAAACGGTGTCTTCGAGACTGAACTGATTAATATCACTGTTGCTTGTAAGTTACCTCTATCCATTAACCTGTTATACATAATATGGATCATAGAAGGCAGTAATTTCCTATGTTAATATTTTCTACCTGTCTATTTATCCACAGCGCTTCAGCCGCCAATAATAAACAATCCTGCAGCTGACGAGAATGTGGAGGTGGTACTTTTCCAACAAGTTGATTTGAATTGTCAAGCCGAAGGTGTGCCTCCACCCAAATTGGAGTGGTATAAGGTAAAATTGAAGTTTTAAACAGGCGTTTATAGGTCACATGTGATTAGAGTCGTTATAATAGTTATTTGTTATACAAGAGTGCAAAGTTGCTTTTTAACCGCGAGCTCAATTTTGATGACCGAGCAAGCGAAGGATTCTAAAATTGAAACACGAGCGTAGCGAGTGTTTCAATAATTAGAATCCTGAGCGATAGCGAGGGAATCAAAAGAGCTCAAGGTGAAAAATCTTTGCACTCGAGTGCAACACGTAACTTTTCATCCCACCTCATCGAGGAAATTACTAAATGCAAAAAACAAAATGGCGCGCACATATGAGTATCAAATTAAAAAGCAGTACCTATTAAAGTTCATTTATTTGAAAACTCAGTTTAAAAATGAAACGACGTTAAAAATCTTTGTAAAAACAATAATAAAAATTACTTAATTAATTGAATAATTATTTTAAGCAGTATTTTATTTGTTTAATATGTATTTGTTTGAAAAGTCTTATCAAGATTGTCACAAATGGAGTATTGCACACGATGTTCTAAATTCAAATCACTTTGCCGCTCTAGAGGATAAAAACGGCTTTTGCGCTCAGATATCAAAGGATAAAACTACTCTTTCCGAGATGGTGGGATGAAAATTATATTTTTTTACAGGATGACGTTTTAATGAGCAACGATACGAATGCAAAAATTATTAGGAACGATATTAGTCGTACTGTGGTTAACTCAACAATTTCGATAGATCGAATCATTGATGCAAACAAGGGTGTCTACCAATGTGTAGCCACCAGCACCGGTGATGGTTATCCAATCGCGAGCAGAACTTATACTATTACACTGAAAGGTATGTATATGTAATTTTGTATCTAGTATATTATAATTTAAAAAAGATATTGACTGTATTAATGACGAAATTTTTATCGCTATTTCAGAAATCTGTGTTAATTGTCTTTAAGTTGCTTTGTGTTGATTTTGCAATTATACCATTTGTATCTTTCAACAGAACCATCATACGCAGTGTACCTAAGCGGGATTTTAGCAGTGATCTTGATTCTAATCCTCGCGGTCATGTATTTAACGTGGAAAGTACGAAAAGAGAAGCGATTCAGAAAAGAACTGGCAGCGGCAGGACTTCTATATTTTAAAGAAGGAGTTACTAAATCTCTTAATCCAGAATTAGGGATTGATGAACAAGCTGAATTATTGCCGTATAACGAAAAGTTTGAATTTCCAATAGAAAAACTAAAACTAGGTAAGATAATCCTAATAATACACGAGCTCAAAATATTTTGTTTCTGATTTTTAGTTCAAACTTAAAGTAAAATTATTATCATGTCTAAATAGAATTATATGAGAAGGTTTTTTATGGAAATTCCAAATCTTAAACATAGCTTGCAATTTATTTGAAGGCATTCAGCTCGGTGCGGGTGCATTCGGCGTGGTTTACAAGGCAGAGGCACGAGGCATCGTTAACGCTGAAGAAACAACCGAAGTGGCCGTGAAAATGGTGAAGAAAACAGCAGACAATATGTATATCAAAGCGTTGGCCTCAGAACTAAAAATAATGGTGCACTTGGGGAAACACATAAACATTGTGAACTTGCTCGGAGCGTGCACGAAAAATGTTGGGAAACGTAAGACGATGTTTTCGCTATTTATTTTGAAAATGTTTCTTTCAAGTGTGCAAGTTTAAAATAGGCGTAAGTAGCACTTGTACCTATATTTTGTCTATGTTTGTTTTGCCAATTTTCTTGTTAATTTTGGCACTGGTAGTACACAAATTGTAAAATTAACAAATTATAGTAACATTATTTTGCTATCGTCATCGTAATTTACTTTACGCAATTTAATGAGATACCTAGTTAGTAGCTCAGAGTAGTTAGCATTAACACGAAAAATAATATTATCTGTACGCTGTTTTTTCGTAAAGTTCTGTTAAACGACTTTTGCTGATTTACAGTTCTGTATTCAAGGTTTTGTTCAATTAATTTACAAAGTGCTGTTGTTATAAACGGTCAATGTGAGTTTACAATCAATTATGTGTTAATTTTACTAATTGAAGGTTGTTTATGTTTCCAGGGGAGTTGGCTGTAATTGTTGAATATTGCAAGTTTGGTAATATACACAATTATATGCTGAGGCATCGGGAGGTTTTCATAGATCAACTGACTGATAATAAGGAAAAGAATCTAGGGAGAGTTAACAGAGGATTCTCTTGCAGTAGTGGTAGTACTGGGTAAGAACTATAAAATAACTTACTTAAATGTTTACAAAATATTTGGTTAGCCCTTATAAGACTTCTATTGTCAATGACACAAGTAAAAAACCCTGTATTTAACTTTGCGTGTTGTATCTTTGATGTTTTTGATATGAAATCAACATAATTACATATGTATATTATTCAAATTCTAGGGCACAGTCAGATTATTTCGGCTCGAGTACACAAGACACCGACCACACATTCGTGAACACTGCTAATACCAATAGATCTACTAGAAATGGTAAGTTATTCCCCTTTATATATCGATACTTGTCAATCATGCGGTGACGATATAACTTTTATTTTTACGATTTAAAGCCACGAATAGGTAAACAATTAGTAAAACCATCTTCCTATTTATACCTGTTAGTTATATTTGCATTTATTGACGTAAACTACCGTACGTAATTCAAAGTACTAACATTTTTTTTAATTAGAAGTGAACACCTATGTAATTATCAATTTCTAAGTGGATATCATCTGCTTCAAAACAATTTTCTTATTTATATTTTTTATTATTTACAATTACTTACGTAAACTGACGTAGGTACCTGAACGTGTTAACATATATTTTTTTAGTTAGAAGAAGCGAAAAGCTACGAAGTCATCAATTTCCAACTTGTTATTTTCCTCGTCATAACTATTTCTTTTTCAATCAAAAGAAATATGTTTGTTTTGCATCATATTTTTTGAGCAACCTGTAGAATATTAGAAGTATCCTACTTATATTATAAATGTGAAAGTTAGTGAGAATGTATGGATGTATGTTTGTTATTCAATCACGCAAAAACAGCTGGATCGATTTGATTGAAATTTGGTATGTAGATAGGTGATACCCTGGATTGACACATAGGCTACTTTTTATCAACACACCACGCGGGCGAAGCCGCTGGCGGAAGCTAGTATACCTATATAAAGTATTCTGGTAGTTGTTCACATTTTTATCCTTATTTTACCAGACAATCCTACACACCAAGTGGAATTACTCGAAGGTATGTTTTGTGGCTCAGCAAGTAATTTTGTACATAAGCATTGACCTACCTCCTGTAAAATACCTATGCACATTAGTTTTATCTCTGTTGTCCGCATTTGCCTGACGTTTAACAACTTTAATTGTTTGAAATACTTCTGTAATTATATATTAATAAATATAGGTGACTAAGGACGTTAACACGGCATTTAACGAACTAATATACGAGTTTTAATTACTTTTGACTTAAAAAACTGTTTATTTCGGCTCATAATCGATTGTAGCTATTTATGTGGTTGGACTTTGAACCGAGACTAAAAGCTACTTAATAATGTTTTCCGTTCACTCTATTATATTATGTTTGCCTTGCGTTATATGTAAGTTGGTGTCTATTAAACAAATATTGTTATCGGTACTTATAAGGATAATGTACACGCTATTAGTTGCATGTGGGTTGATTTATTTATGTTTTAGTTTCAATCATCATACTAAGATATTGAAGGTTTAACAGCCAATTTCTTCATCAAAAGTAAAAATCAAAGTAATGTCTAATGTAAAAGTAACGGTCAAATTCGCTTTTTCTATTAGTTTTGCTGTCACTTTCGCCTTGAAAAAACTAATTTGACCGTTACTTTAGACATTACTTTGACTTTTATATTTGATGAAGAAACTGGCCGTAAGTCACCTTTGTTATTTTCGTTGCATTTCCTCACAATGTGCAAGGATACGAAAGGATCAAAAGATTTAAGGATGAGTCTCGTTTTTGAAAACTGGCCGTTGGTTGTGTGTGTTCCGTTCTTAGTTCTGATTATTAAATGCTGTATAACGTTATTATGCTTTATATTGACGAAGATTTAGTAATTACTTGTTGCGTTTGTACTAAAGTTCTTAACATAAACGAAACAGACCCAAATTAAATTCTTCCCTAATACTGGCAAAAGTTCTAATTACGTCAGTTATATTCAGATGCGACAGTCATTTACGTTATTGCATTATTGAATGGCTTAGGAGGATAATGGTGCATGACCAATTAATCATAATTCTATTATCAGGTAGAATTCTACCCGTGACGTAGCTAAATAATTTATAATTACATATCCTGGAATAGGTTAGTTAAACGCATCTATTTCATTGATTGTCCTGGTTGCTTTTCTAAGCTCATGGTTAAAATGCGAGCCTACGTCACTTGGGCGCGACCTCTTCCATAGATTTATAAATAGGCTTTGAGGCATGTACGTCAAGAGGTTGTTGATCAAAACTTTTTTCTGAGTAGGTACCTATATCTACAGTGTGTTAGTCTGATTGAGGGAGATATTCAAACATATATTTTTTGCAAAAGTCTTGTCATCGCATTTATTTTACATCAAAGTGGTGTGTGCAAGGGTCAATGAATTGTAGGTAAAGATTTGTACTTCATTTTCCTTAAATACTTTTCTCTGCTGTTTACAAATTCACTTCTTGCGCGCGTCACAAAATAAGGAATTTCATCGAATACTGAATAAAGTCAGTATATTCCTTGTTTATCCTGACGTACTGGGCAATACAAAGCTTATAATTAACTGACGACAAGTTTAATTAATCCAGGAATATTTTATAAGTTATGTCTGGAAATTATATTAGCATGTTCTCTTGCGGACAATTACAACATTAGGGGAGATGTTCCTAAAACGGGTAAGCTAAGGGAGATGTTAAATAAAATAACCAAGAACATTACATGCGACTTGTATTTGTACTCATAGGATTGTTTATATAATAAACTTCGGAAAACATAAGATAGTCTTAGTAATCTTCTTCAAAATTCAGAAAAAAATAAAAAAAAATAAACCCCTTCGAAATACCCGCTTTGCCCTCGGAGGGGTCTTAAAACGGGTAGCGCCTTTGGGCAAAGCAGGTAATGAATGAATATGTGATAAATGAATTAAAAAACATATCTTAGCCTCCTATTATCCAGGAAATCTTTATCGTTAATTAGTCTCCTTAATTTTGTTAAACAGTTTTCTTATTTTGATCAGTCTAGATCACTTTTTGACTTTATTAAATGTTACATTTGAAATTATAATTCCACCAGCAGATAATTTTGTTAAAAATCAGAGAAAACATATTTTAATTTCTTTTTCACGTTGTTCCTGTACTTCTTCAGCTATCTGTGGCTTCCTTTGTCTTCGATTAGCTTTCTTTGGGATCAATTGAGGAAGTGGCCCCTTATTTCATGTCGGGTAGTCACCCGTTATGCCCCTACCAGTTTTGCCCAAAAGCACGTTTGAAATTTCAACTACCTTAACCTTAAAATAGTAAACAAGGAGACTACTATTCACAATTAATAAGCATATAACATGTAAAATGATAATACAAAACTACGAAAACCGTATCTTGCACCATATTTGAGTAGTCACTAGCATAATCCGATTTTTTTTAGTAAACTCTGCAAAAAACTTTTTTTACGTCTTACCTCGAAAACGCTCGCTCTAGGCGCGCGAGCCAACTGACCGTGATCGGCAGGGGGGTGCACCGCTCTACACTCACAGGTTCACACTAAGACCTATAATATACGAATGGCAAAGCCTACCCATTTTAGGAGGGGTACCCGTTTTAGGAACATCTCCCCTAAGTTACATGCACACTTATAAAATAATATGACATAGCACATATAATATAATAGTAAGATCCTTATATAATACACCTATGTTTAAAAAATAAATACTCTGATTCTGAGCCATAATGAGAATATCTACTTTTTAAGTAACGAATAAGTCGGTGGCCCTTTTGTTGGCCAGTAGGTAGACTAAAAATACGAAAATCGTTGGAACGCATCTATTCATTTACCTTTTCGACTGAGCTTTTGACTCACATATATTAATCAACTTTTTCATTAATTATTCCAGCATCAGAGAGCTACGTGCAACCGGAATGGCGATCGAACTACGAAAGCGACTATTGCTTTGACGGTCGTAATCCACGACCGCTGACCTCTCGTGACCTGCTCGTGTGGGCCTTCCAAATCGCGAGGGGCATGGAGTACCTTGCTAGTAGAAAGGTTAGTACCTGTATTTAAGAGATAATGAAATGAGTATACAATCAACCTGTGGAGAATAGTATTACTGAACCTACTACTTTGTCTACTGGCTGTACTTGCAAATTAGTCTGTGAAATTAGATCAGTTTCTCGCAGTTTATCTGCCCAAACCAGGACCAAAATATAGCCTATGTCACCAGGCCTATCCTCGGCATACAGCTTCAAAACAATGAAATAATTTTTCAAATTGTTTCAGTAGTTTCCGTCACAGATTACTAAATAGTTCGTTGCCTTTACAGTACACACAACCGAACAAGAAATATTTACCCTTATTAGTATGGATTAAATCAATCAAACGGTTCCTACATTGCGTATAACTTACCGGTCTAAATCATTAATCTTACGTTCCAGGTTCGACACGGAGATTTGGCAGCAAGAAACGTGTTGTTAGCCGAAGACAATATCGTGAAGATTTGTGACTTCGGTCTCGCTACAAGCGTTTACAAAAGCGATGAATATCAACAGAAGGAAAACGTGAGTAACACATACGTATTTCTCGATAATTACCTTTTATCCTTCACTATATTTAAATAGGTTTATTATTTATATTGAGGTTACCATAAATAAATGTAAGTTTTACATATTCCTTAACGGAGTGTTTCTGTATGGCTATCTGCTTATTTACGGAAAAAATAAATTGGTACTTTGAACTTAAGCATCAACCCATTGTATGTACTTACATACATTGCGACGAGATTTCATAATAATGACGTCTGTGTAGTAATTTTGTTTTTTTTTTTCCTTTTAATACTCCTTTTAGAAATACCTAACCATTTTATTGCCTACTTACCTGTTAATACTCTCTGCAGGACTCTTTGCAGATTTGTAACTACGATTTTGACTTGATTTATTTTGACGATCTTTAATTTAATTTCCAGTGTCCTCTGCCCTTCAAATGGCTGGCAATAGAGTGTATGGAGTCTCGCATATTTTCAACACAGTCAGACGTCTGGTCTTTCGGCATCGTCTTATGGGAACTCTTCTCTCTGGCTAAGACACCTTATCCGAACATGGGACCTGCCGATCTGCTGTCCTGGCTATCCTCAGGGTATGTATTACCACCACAAATCGCTTACTTAAGTTGCAGACTTGAGGAAAACCTGTGTTTTCAAACCACAGATTTCATTGTAAGAGAATTGGATTTATTCGAATCATTGCAGGGTATTAACGACACCAAAATCTAATTTATTGTATATAGGTAATCATCATTTCCGTAAATTGATGACCACATTTTAGAGTCCCAGATAAGAAGAGCTGGAATTCTCAGTCAAACTTTTGGGTTGAAGTAACTAAACGTTATTATATTTATATTTTCTACATTGACGACTTTCTTAATATTACAGAAATCGCCTGGCTAGGCCAACGTACGCAGACCAGCGGCTACATGACGTGATGCTCAGGTGTTGGGATCAGAAGCCAACCAACAGGCCCAGCTTCAGTGAACTGCAAGAGATTCTTGGCGGCTTTTTAGAAGATAATGTGCGAAACGTAAGTATACTGCTGTGCATGGCAGAATCACAAGAAAAAGGGTATATTACTATTTTAGTAGGTACAGGAAAAAGTATGAACACCGTTCTTATTTTTTAAATTAAAATCTCTTTTGAACCAAAAAGTAGGAGGTTCTCAATTTGAATATTTGTTTTTTTTGTACTTGTGCGTTCTAAGGGTGACGTAGCGGCTACCCGATGAAGCAAATGGCCAGTTATCCAACTAACATCCTTTGTAGTTCTTACTTGTTTGCGCAGATGGCGTTGTTTGTCTGAAGCAGAGCTATAAGCGCACTGAAATGTACCAGGCTAGGGAGTTTTGGTTTTACTTGCTTACAGCCAGTTTCTTCATCAAAAGTAAAAGTCAAAGTAATGTCTAAAGTAAAAGTAACGGTCAAATTAATTTTTTATATTAATTTTGCTGTCACTTTAGCCTTGAAAAAACGAATTTGACCGTTACTTTTACTTTAAACATTACTTTGACTTTTACTTTTGATGAAGAAACTGGCCGTTAATGTTTTTGTCTAATATTATATATCTGTTTTGGTGGAAATTTTATGTGTTCAATGGTGATTGTAGGATTCGGAAGGAGTTAATTGTTCGTAATTAATGCACTTGAAACATAGCTTCCAGAATCAATGATACTTTTGCGTTTACAAAGAATTTTAAAGTCAGATAAAAACTGTCAACAGAACTTTGTGAGAGAATAATCCAGTTTAGTAGTTGATCTCCAAAGGACGTGACGATGAAATTCCAAGTCATTTGATATAGTCTTTGAACTGCGCAAGGTTCTCCTATCTTTAACATTTCATTAGATTTTCATTAGATACGCAACATTTTATGAGATACTTTATTGATTAGATTTTTTCATCTTTTACAGCACTATGTAGACCTAAACACGGCATATACAAATATGAACCCGAACCCTGGAGGCGAGGACTACCTCGCGATGGTGATGGCTCCAGACTATAACAACCTCACCACTCCCAGCCCGCGTCACGAGTACGCGAACGACAGGAACTTCTTCCCTAACACGCCTACACAAATAGGTAAGACTTTTTGTCACTTTAACATCTTGACAATATTGAAACGTTCTTCTAACCTACAGACAGACATGTGTTGCTGGGGAGTTTGTTGCGCCACTTCTTCCCAGCAGAAACACATAGGAAGTGGTGAAGGGTGAGCGTTTTAGGGGCTGTCTTTTGTAAATTCCTGACGTTCAAAAAGTGCTGTAAAATTTAAGTTTATATGATAAAATTTAAATTTTTGGAATAGGGTAGTTCATATATAAATAATAGTTATTTGTTATACAAGAGTGCAAAGTTGCTTTTTAACCGCGGGCTCAATTTTGATGACCGAGCAAGCGAAGGATTCTAAAATTGAAACACGAGCTTAGCGAGTGTTTCAATAATTAGAATCCTGAGCGATAGCGAGGGAATCAAAAGAGCACAAGGTGAAAAATCTTTGCACTCGAGTGCAACACGTAACTTTTCATCCCACCTCATCGAGGAAATTACTAAATGCAAAAAACAAAATGGCGCGCACATACGAGTATCAAATTATAAAGAAGTTCCTATTAAAGTTCATTTATTTGAAAGCTCAGTTTAAAAATGAAACGAGGTTGAAAATCTATGTAAAAACAATAATAAAAATTACTTAATTAATTGAATAATTAATTTAAGCAGTATTCTATTTGTTTAATATGTATTTGTTTAAAAAGTCTTATCAAGATTGTCACAAATGGAGTATTACACACGATGTTCTAAATTCAAATCACTTTGCCGCTCTAGAGGATAAAAACGGCTTTTGCGCTCAGATATCAAAGGGTAAAACTACTCTTTCCGAGATGGTGGGATGAAAAATATTATTACTGTGTATGTAGGTATTCTGGTCCATATTCAAATACCTGTATCGGTTCTACTACTTCACCGTAAAAGCGTGAACGGCTTATACAACTATTAGTATCATTTATAAGTCAGGATTAAGTAGTTTCAACATAAAATTACATGTATAGATGGACACGCTCCCTTATATTTCTGACTGATAACTAGAACTTTCTGATTTCGAACAACAGACTCGATCTTGAAATGGTATGACAATTGTCTTCGGCAACAACAATACGCGGGATTGAGAATTGGAAACAGAATTGCGCAATGATTCCCACTGTGCGAATTTCTATGTTCATACATATCTATCGATTTAAGCATCTATGAATGATCAATCACAGTACAGTACAAAGTCTATTGAATTAGTATTAATAGGCAAGAAGACTGCATTTCATGATCTTATGGAACATGACATAGGTTTATGAACATTGAATGATTATAATATCTAAAAATTATATTTAACTTTTCAAGCTGCTGAGGTTGTAAATAAAGGTAGAGTATTACCTAGGATCATCCTTTGGACGTCCAATAAAATACATATTATTAGGTCCATAAAAACCAGCAACAAAGAGTTTTTCCACTTTTTGTTTCCAAACACTTATTTTATTTCCTTTCATCAGACGGATCGGATAACCCTATATTCTGACTACACAAAAACACTCGAACGGTAAATCAAAGCATGAATTTGTCGTGACTAACATTGAATTGTGTTGGTCCTTTCATTGCACTCGTACACTCTACACCGACAACTAACAAACAAACAATTAAAACTCGTGTGGCATACCTTACTTGCTGACTTGTGGTCAAGTCACACTGCACACCGTATTGAAAATAGAAGCAGTTTTAGCTACGAGAAAAAAAATGCTTCTAACCGTGTTTGCTGGTGTGACTTAACCCTAACCTACTATTAGTTAGAAGATATTTCTGTGTGTGACATGGTGTTCTTTCCTCGCTTTATACAATACTTGCGATTTGTTAACTTTGATTCACAATTTCAGACGAGCAAGGCTATCTACAGATGAGTCCAGCTTCACGGCAAAACAGCTACAATCCTCGAGCTCAGGACCCCAAATTTGACTTCGACGCTCGTAAATTCAATCCGAGGGTATCCGAAGCAAGCAGCTGTGGTTCTGAGTTAACTCCGATGCTTACCTTGAATAACTTACCTGCTAGAAGCGGCTCAGAATCCGACCACGAAGGTAACTCTTCGCCTTATCTCAATATGTGTCCTAGGATAGATGAAGAAACTGATGACGTATTTGAAACAAACCAAAAGAACGCGCTGAACACGGCGGTCACAAACCCCACGTACATCTCGTTAGATATCGGCGACGAAAAGAAGCCGAAAGATATTATTAACTCTTATATTAACATACCGAACGGTCTAGTCAAATAATTTCATTTTGTGTTACAGAATAAGCTAATCTCATTATTTACATAGTGTCTACTGTTCTTATAATCTGCGTGAATGTAAAATTTTATATCTGTTAATTTTGATCTCTTTACTTACTCCTGATGAAAGATGTATTTCTGTTTTAATTTTCTTTTATGTGATTTTTTTTCTTTTCTTTCTTTCCGTAATTGATTATTTCATCTAGTGAGCTTATTTGTTGTATCTTCATTCATGTTAATAGGTTTGTATCCTAGGTGTATTGTGTGTACAGAAATGTTGACTTTTGTGTAGACTGATTGGCTCAGGTGGTTTACAAGCTTGCAGTAAGCGCGATGTTGCTACTTGATTGAATATTTTAAACTTTACGAGTTGTAAAGTTTTTTCTGATTGTCAGTTTTGGACAAATTAAAACAACAAATAATAGCTGGTGTCGGTGACCCGGTTACACCGCGCGTGTGTAGTGAACGAGGAGACGTATGATGTGATATTTTGTTATAGGACATTGTAATTGGACTCTACGTATTGTATGGATGTAGTCAGTATTTATGTTCTGCGAAACCCACCAGTTACATATAATTGTGAATATGTTTTATATATTCTTATTTGTACAGAAAACATTCCTATTTTGTATTTTTTTTCGAATAGAAACAGTCTTATGATTTATTTTGCATTATACTTGTTATTGTTTTATTATTCTATGTGAGTTGTAGGATATATTGATTGGGAACTTCCACCAAATGCTATATTTATGAATTAATATATGAATGTTTAATGATTGTGGCGTCGATTGACTACTCTAGTTCACGTCGTTTAGATTGCTTTGATTTATTAAGTACATATTAAAGCAAGTAATTCTATGTAGGTAGCCTTAATGTAAGATTTTAATGCAATTAATATTTACTTTGCATAATGTGTATATTTTCAAGTACCTAATGTTAGAAATAATATGTATTCTTCAAATATTAGATGTTTTTGTTACTCAAAATGTATTGCGTCAAATTACATTCAAAGTTTACTGTTAAATGTACAAGACTTATTTGGTATGAAATTAATTTTCTTAAGACCATACCTGTAAAGATTATATTTTTGTCTACTTTGAATACTTTGCTGTAATCCTTGTGTATGAGAACGTGAATATCTTTTGAAGGCTAAGTAGAAAACTGTTGTTTTTGATCAAAATATATTTTTGTTGTACAAATTATGTAGATGCCATATATAAAAACTCAGTAAAATAATAATGAAAAATATATCAATGTGATATTAATATAATTTTATTATGGTCGTTTTATTTCTCTCACCTTCTTATTTCCAAATAATATTTATTTATAAGTGCGCTATTGATATAGAGATGCCTAGTGGCAAAAACGCGCTATCCCTTAAAGATTTAATGAACATTTCGAGATCTCCTGAGTAACAATTCCTGATATCTGACAATTTATATATTTCCTAACTTTTTGTGTTAAATACTATAAAAGGTAACAAGTGTTATCGAGAGTCTGACCTCCAAATTTTCTGACTTTTGACCATCCATAAAGAATGCCAAAAGTTTTCAAACGACAGTGAGGACCCACCATTGTAACGTGCAACAATCATGGTATAGACATGATGATTATTATGGTCAACCATCTACGAACCGACCGCAAAGCATTGCTTAACCTTAAGACCTAAGAAGCTGTAACTTAGCGAAGAGCTCCAGAACTTATTCAGACATAATATTAGCACAAATATAATACTGAGAAGCGAAATGAAACTTGGAATATATTCACCTTAATTGTGAGCACACAATGCTACGTGTCATATTATACGGACGCATAGTCTCATACTGTATGCAATATGGGGAGATGGATTTCGTGACAGATTTCAAGATGCAGGCATGATATGAGTTTACAATGAAAACGTACAAGTAGCTGTAGGTATTCAACATACACAGTTACAAAAAAGTAGAAGTACTTGTCGCTCTTGAAGTTTGGATGTATTACCGTTAATTTGATACTAAATTGTGATTATGTGTTTTAAGGTTCAGGTTAAGAGCTTCCCTAAGACTAGGGTCCCTATCTAAAATTCTCATAAATACAGGCGATAACAATGTGGTCTAAATTGTTTCAGCCATTTTCTTGTGATCATTTGATAAGTCGGAAATTCCTGTTAAAAGTATATTCGATTTCGATTTTGGATTTTACAAAAGTCAAGGTATTGTATGTAGTGTGTCAATCAACTATTATAACAAAATGCTACATTTTTCTTCTCTCAAAATTTTTTGCTTATTGTGCCGGAAATTAAAGAAAGATATGGCGTGTATTGAATGTGTTGCCTGTTAACTTCCTGCTATTAGAAATCAATACAGGGAAAACTCTGCTCTTAATTATAGCTCGTAACTACTACATAGAAACAAACGAAATTTCTATAACGAGAACTAAAATAATATCGATTTAATAACTTCATGAAAATAGACAGAGGAAGAGAATATAAACACCAGCTATATGTAAATATTTTGTATTCTAACTTGTTAAATTCGAGAAGGAAGCCCAAAATGTTATCCACCAAATTGATATACTTATGAAATACGATTGAGAACAAGCATTATTCCGATATCGAGTCGTGTAATGGCCCATATTTTTTAGAAACATTTTCGCTTACCTATATTAAAAAAGAGAACATGATTTTCGCCATCGGAGGTATCAATTTCACACTTACTTATTGCCAATTCATCGCATCGCGTACATTTTACAAATTACTCACACCAGGTGCCTCGGTCTCGTTGTATATGAGCGTTTTGGCAACTGCGGGCTCGAATAACAAAACGGTCTCACATTGACCTCACACAAACCCTATGTAATCTAATTTGGTACGTAATATTATGGGTAAGAAGCTAAAAAACAAAAGAACATCGATCTCATCTTTCAAGTCAAGCTCGCTTTGAAACCCCTCGCTAGACGTCAATGCTATATATAGACTTAATCCTTTTCCATTAAGGCTTGTCTCGCTTATTTAACCCTACACTACTCCACCGACATGTATCTAAACTACTTACCTATTGTACTTCTTCGTTACATAGGCATTGACATGTTTTCGCGGGCGCGCATACCTACGTAATACCCAAAGTAACAAATGAGATGTAAATGTGTGTAAAGCATTAAAGGCCATGTATGTATTGTTTATGTTTAAGCTAGTACGCCACGTCGAATCTAATTAGCACACGGGCATAATAATAGTTCACAGACGCACACGACGAAAGCATTTCGTAGCATCTCCAATGTCTAAACGTTTCAACATCCAAATTGAAGTTGCGAGAAAGTTCTGAATACGGTGAACGGAGAACCGTGTCTCGAGACGCAAACTAAAGTAGTTCTGATTACGTTCACCTATTCAGATATGAGACAATAGCTTGACATCACCACTCGTTCTCTTCTTAATAAGGAAGATGCACACACAGGCTACGGTTCTGAGACATCAAGAGTATTCAGCTATCCATCGCCACAACCAAAAAATCGTCCATTGCTGGACAAAAGCCGCCCCAAGCTGAAGGGATGTGCCCATACTATTCGTACTGGGCATGCATGTTATTGAGACAGCAATAAGTAGTAACTCCAAAGGATAAGATGGTATATTCAAGTGTTTTTCGAGGTATTTTAGTGTGGTTTTGTGTATGACAAAGCTTTAAAAGTTTGAAAAACGTTCTCAACAGAGAGTGACTTCTTAATTAATAAACTCTACCCCTTGTAAGTTTAAAGTACGTATTGAATGAACAAACAACTACTGACCCTTCTATAAGTATTCCTTCAACTTAAAGTGCTCCCAGCTACAATCGATGCAATTTCATTTTAAACATTCTATGTGAAATTAGTTTAGCATCGGCAAAGCTCTAACTATGCTGAAAGTTAATCTGTTTTTACAAGCAAATACTTTAAGATAGGTAGTATTATTTTTTCGTTCTTTTCCAATGTAAAGGTCCTTTGTTTTCATCATCACGTCAAGCTATTTGTCCACTGTTGGTAGATAAATCTTGGAAATAAATATTCATTACATTAAGAAGAAGAGGGTCCTGCCGTTTCTCCTAAATACTGTCGGTTATACTAAAACACTTTTCTGAAAAATCTAAAAAGCTTGTATTCTCTGTTCTTCCTAGTGAGTACTTGTATCAAACTGATTACATATTCCTTCGTCAGTGGATGGGCTCATTTCCAAGCTGCGATACATCACACGTAACGTACACTTGTATTTTCACCAGAATTTGCATATTTTATAATTGGTGTTACGTCCTTTTTAATTTAGTTGTAAATTAGTGTCGTTTCACGAAAATGTGTTGTGAGTCCGCGAATAAAATGTTATGTTTCTTTCTGGTATTAAATTTTGCTAGTATGTAACAAGTTTAAAATGTTGTGCTATAAATTACAGTAGCTTGTTTATTGTTGGAGCCAATGAAATGTTAATTTCTTTTGTTCATTCTATGTGGTTCTATGACAAATTGTTTAATTTGATAGAGGGAAGTATAATCCAATAAAACAGATTTAATTTAAAACGTATTATAATTGTGATAAAAACTTTTGTTTCTGGGCAAGTATTGATTCCAAGACATTTACCACGGCTTTCTTTCCCTGTAACAGAAAAAAAGAAAATACAACATAGTTAGTTTCCAAGTACCTAACTAGTAGGATGGTGGGACCTAGTTGCGCAATGTTCAGTTTTAGGACAAAATGTTTTCGTATAGTAGGTATAGAGAATTTTAGAGAAGCATAAGATGACACTCCAGCTACTTAATTTTTTTTTTGTTTTACCTACTTATCGAAGTTGAAAATAAAACTTTATGGATTCAAAACTTACATATTCACAAGCTTCCATGAAGCTCTTCGGAACTGCAGTTAGCATCGAGTTAAAATTTTGAAACATCTGAAAAACACATCAATAACTTAAGCAAGAGCCCAAAATCATAACAATTGTTTATTTTATCCTAAATGTCAGCTATACATATAATAGGAACCTACATAGCTGCACAAATTAGAGGTTGTTTTGTAGTTCTACTATAAGATAACATAAATATCTAATACACGATCTAAAGATTGGTTCACGCCACGTGTACAAAAGCAGCCATATGTAGTGTAGTTCGCCCTACTAATATGCTAAACGAAAGTAACTTTGTCTGTCTGTCTGTCACGCTTTCACGTCTAAACCACTGAACTGAACTTTAATAAAATTTGGTACAGAGATAAAGTTGACATTGAGAAAGAACATAGGATAGTTTTTATCGAGGACTTTTGAGGAATTCTCTTGGGAACTCGATATAACCGAACTCTATGCAGGCGAAGCCGCGGGCGGAAGCTAGTTTTACAAATAAATAAACACGAGTTATCTTGAATTTTCAATATTAAAGATAAATGAGTAAGAATTTAACCTAGCCTTAATTATTTGCTAAGTGCGTAATAATATGTGTATGAACTGGCAATTAATTCCTGCTCGCTGTGAAGCTAAATTAATTTTCTATTCATCACAAGACAGCCTTTTATAAATACTACATGCGTATACAAGCTTATTCTACACACTCAGCTACACTCACTGTAGGGATTCACAAAGTATCTTTACTATCTGTTAATACGTAAAACCAATTGTTTTTGGAAGTTTTATTATCGTCTTCTATATCTCACTAATTTCACCTAATTCGTATAACAGATTTATTCAAATGAATAAAGACGCACTGGCTTTTTCTAAACTTAGTCATTTGACGTACGCAGTAGTTCTTTTTAATATTTTCTGACTAATATGAAGTGAATAGTACCTAATTAATTTCCGCCCCAAAGACGACTCACTGACCAGAAAATCTTCTCGACAAGAATGCTCAGGGATTCAAAAGCCTAACTTAAGGCATGCATAGTTAGATTAGAACATAACTTACTGATTGCGTAGTTGTAGTAGAAGACGTCGATATGGATGAAGAGGAAGACGATGATGCAGTGGCCGCAGTAGTTGCTGCAGGGGCAACCGTCGCATTATTTTGACACAAACCCACCCCCACTAAAAAAACTATTACTAGGAACACAATCTGTACTGACGCCATATTATTACACAACTGTACACTCAAATCTTCACACATATCCTTATATACTTACATTTCTGACGTCCGAAGATACACTTAAGTATATAATTGAAAATTTTTCATGCCATCGCTGTAAGGCCACTCCGCATTTTGCTCTAATGAATATTCAGTATGTGTTTTGTTGGTGATTCAAAACTAGTCTAGAGTAAAATACTGAATTTTGTTAGCGTGGCTTGGAAATTAAGTAAAACTTATTGATTTTTTCAATATTGTTACCTACGTTAAATACTATTTAAGTACCTATATTTATTTGTTATCTAAGACTATCAATTCATGTCTATCATATTTTTTTCGTCAAGTATATTCTTTATTTTTTTTGCAGTAGTAGGAATTGATTTCACTAAAAATATAACTTTTGTCAATGTATTTTTGAAGCGAGTGAGGTGCTAACATAACACTACAGTAAATAAAACAGGTTGGTTTGCCAAAAATCTTTTTTAATAAAACTTTTTATGAGCGAAAAATGCTCTGACGACACTGTCCATAGTTTTCGCTCCCTGCAAAAAAAAGATTAAAAAGTATTAGAACAGATTTAGAATCAAATCAAGGTTTTTTCATTTATCTGATAAAAATATAAATATTTATTGAAAAGATCAAAATAATATTTATTCTGCCCAAACAATATTCGTTCTACTGGCAGTTTTTCGATTCTGAATGGCAAAAACAAACGTTAAAGTTTTTGTACACATAGAATGTAAGGTTTTCTAGTTCTAACTTTTGTATAAATCTAGTAAATATTATCTGGAGAAGCATAGGTATATTGAATTAAAAATATTTTAGTAAGGTACATAGGTAAGTAGTTCTTTATAAAATAGACATTTGCAGACTTATTGAAATACTCACATATTTTAATGCCTGTACGATGCCCAAGGGGATTGAAACCACCATTGCGTTGAAGTTTTGGAATGCCTGGAATATATAAACAAAAATAATTTTATTCTCATTGGCGGGGGATTATTGTTCCAGCATTTAGTAGCAGCGTACCTAAAACTGCCTCTGAAGGCCACAGTACTGTGCGGTTCTGTGGAGAGTTACTGTGAGCATTGTCTTACCGTGCGTTCTCTCTTTCTAGCAATTAAGCTAAGTTTGTTGTACAAATAGTACGGTTCTTTGTACTTTATAGCCTCAAAGAGTAGGAAAGCCAAGGGCAACTTGCGGCGTGACTTCATCCTAAGGATGGAGTGTTGATTAATAAAGGGAGTGACGTGAGTTCTTGGTGGTGTTTACACTCATCACAAATGAAGGAGACACCAGTGAAATATGAATTAGTGTTTCATAAAAAAAAAGTAGGTATTTGATATAATAACAGATCTATTCTGGGTATGCTGCCTGGGTTATGAAGTAGGGCGTTAAAAAAGGGATACATTGGAATCTTTGAACTGTATATAATCACTTACTGATAATGTAGCTGAAGACACTGGCGATAGAGAAGTGGTTACTGTTGCTGATGCAGATGCGGTAGTAGGATTTGGCGCTGCAGTGGCGTTGGTAGCATTCTCTTGACAATAACCAACACCAAATAAAAACAGCACCACAAGAAACACTTTAATGCACATTATCGCCATACTTGCTCACAACTGTCCTAAAAAGTTTCCTCACGAACCTTATATATGTACGATTACTTGACAACCGCGACTTATTTCAGTAAACACAGATAATCTCAGTTGCATAGCGTGAAATTTTTCAAGGCATCACTTTGTATGTAAACTTTAAAGTTTGCTGTAATGAATATTCAGTAAGTGCTGTGTAAGTGGTTCAAGACACGAGTCTAGGGCTTATTATTGGGTCAAGTTTGATCCTATTGTGTATTTTGTACTTGTTAAATCAACTTAAAGTGTTGAAAACAGAATGTTTGGAGTTTCGTCGATTATTACTGAATCTTAATACTTTGTAAGTAGCTAAACATGTAGGTAGTATACCTGATCAGCGAGAAGAGACTATTTTTGCACATTTACGATGAAGTTGAATATTATAAAATCTTTTCAGCCAGTATTTACACAATACGACCGAAAATTCAGTAAAAAATATTTCTACGGAATTGTAGATTCACAAGTAACGTAACGTCAATTAAAAAAACAACAGAACGGGCGTGCAATATTATTATACAAATGAAATGGCAGATGCGCGCATACAGAATGCAGGAAGAGTCAACACAAAAGAACATTGTGTGCCACCTCGTCGTTACGAGGACGCTACCTTGTCCCTCAGGCTACACCTACATCATTCAAAATATTTGCTCCACGTTCAGGAGCATTTTAAACAAATGACGACATACTGCACTTTACTATTTCAAATTATGATTGGCATGCTTAATGCGGTTGTAAGAGATTTGCGCTAACTTGTGCACCCGCTGCTTTGAAACGCGATACTATATTTCATATCATGAAAACCTGGAGGACTAAGTTTTGATAGGTACTTATTACACTTAAGTATTAGCTTTGTTGGAAAAGTTAGCAATTACATGATGCCTTCTTTTGTCCAAATAATTTGGGATTAGCGTGGCTTTTACTTTTTTTCCATCTTTCGATGTTATGTAGTCTTAATGAACCTCTATCTTAACCATGTCATGTCATGTCCTTACACAATTCGTTCATTTATGTATGTACATGAATCTTTATCTAAATATAACATTATGAAATTTAAATAAAAACATGTCTGCGTTCATATTACCAAGCTCCGAGCTCTTCCGAGACAGAAGATTGATCGCACCGCTTGCTCACTGAATGTTTTAATTTATTCTCGTGTCTCCAAATAGAAGGTGATTTACCAACACAAAAATATCTAATAAAAACGAAGGTTTAAGCTTCTTTAACCATACATATATGCAAGAGTATGTATATTTCATAATAGGTACCTATTTATCTCTTCTTCTATCCCCGAATTGAAACTCATTTTATAATGCAATGTAAACAGAATTGCTAACGTTATTAACACTACGCAACTACGGCGGCAACAAGATTAATAGCCCTTTAAAAGCGAATTGCCGTCAAATAATTACCTGAAAACGGTTTTGCCGAGTCGCCCCACGAAGTATTAAGATCGGTCCGATTAGCTCTCAGAAAAACATCGTGAATCTACATAGTGAGTTGATTAATTTCTATACTTTGTATTGGTTGTTCGTTGTGAGTATAGCGTTTCTTTCATATCAAGTACCATTTAAAATATAACAGTTCATTTATTTTTAAAGGAAATCATTTTTGTAACTTTCAATTCTGAATTCAGATTTTTGATGGAAATTCTTTTATAACTGACATTATTTATTTAAGCGGAAAGTCAACGAATTTTATAACATCTCGTTCCAGATAAAATGAGTGACTTTAAAGGGTTTGTGTAAAATTTAATCGATAAACGGAAACGGTTCAGCTCTCGAACTGAGTACGTACTCAAGTAGCCATTGACCTTTTTTAGCCTGAATTGACGGCACTTCACTACATACAAATACATACATTATGTGGGTATGTCCATTGAAATCTCTACCTACGCCATTCTACACCGTTAAAGCTTTCTTTGGTCGAACTTGAGAGATTACGGCTGAAAATGTATTTTTCTGGAGTTTTCGAAAAGCTTCATTTTGCTGAACCATGACGTTATAGCTATAAATCTTCAGGAGTGAGAATAATAAGAAGCTATTAGCGAAAAACATCTCTGTTTTGATCTTTGTTGTACGTATACAGGTGATCAGTGTGGTTACACGTATTTATCAAAAACAGATACGACACATATTGTCAAGACGTTATCGACAGCAAAATTTTAAAAGCAGCGAGTATTTTCATTGCGAATTACGTGGAAAGCCAAATTAACATCAGAATACAACACTCCAACCGAAGGTTGACATAAGAAAACTCCATTTCATTGAATAATAAAGCGTAACGAATGTCGCAGGTACGGAGTGGTTCTGACACGTTGGACAAAGGCAATCACTAGGACGTGGATACACAGAGAATAAAGAATGCCCAAACTAGTGCTGTGTAACTAACGTAGTTTGAAGGTGGCTCAGGCAGTTCGTGGAGACGCGAACTAAAGCGACTTAGTCATTGTCTCGATCTTAATCCCTTGCTTCACTAGTGTTGTGGCATAGGTGTGGGGTGTATTCGATTTATTTCTACTTTGAAATACAAAAAACTGTTTTTTTTTTCTTCATGAGGGGCAGGGTATCTTTTGAGTATCCTTGGTACAGAAAAAAATTGAGAAATTGGAGTTATTATTCACAATTTCGGAAAACTTGTTTTAGATGACATCTGGGTCCTTTGACACGGCTGACTGTTTTATAGTTTCTTCATAGTCCAATTATTTCAACCATAAGAGTTAATAAAAGCAGAACAAAATATTTTGCCAAAGGGTTTATAGAAGCTTTTCACATGTGTGTCGAGCAAACATTCTCCAGTATGCATTCCGTCGGTAATTTGGCCAGGCTCTTTGATGCAAGCAAGTAAGCACACCGATATTTGTTAATAAAGCTAAGTAATGCAAGCGTGCAGGAAATTAAAGTTTAGCTAGAACCATATTTTATATGATAAATAAATTCTATATATTATAAGCTTTGACTTCGAGCAACGTATGTTTTAGCAAATATTTATGAGAGTATTCTCTATATTTGCCTAATGTAACTGTAGGTATCTATTTAGTTTAAGTTTAAAATTATATAATTTAATTTTGATAACTACATAGCATTGTAACGGCTAACAGTAGCGCAAGATTCGATCGACCACTCTGTCATAGGGCATTACTACGAAGAGAATTTCATTATGAGAGTTTAAATCAGCTTGTTTTGCGTCTTTTTTGACTAACAATCAATTCTAAATCCACAGGAGCTACGATAGAAAAATGTCATGAAAAACTTCCCAAAATCCAGAACAGCACCAATAAACAACATGAAAACCTCACTTTTTATCAAGAGATAGTACTTTATAATTTTACCTCACAGCACTCTCTCGGATGGCAGCAAAATAGAATTATCAACCGTTTCGGCGAAAAACTGCAGCGAAATGGCTTTTAACGTTTTTTTCGTTCCGTCGAGTCAAAAGTTAAACCGCGATATTGAATTTTATTGTAGGTACCCCTTCAGCGCTCACTGAAAACCTGATAAGTGGTTGGTTATACTTCCAACATTAAGACGATAAGAGTCCATTAATAGAAAGGTTACCGGTACGAACTCTTAAAGAAAAAAGCGAGTCGAACTGCTTTTTCAGTTTTATTTTATGAAACGTGCTTAAGATTAAAATACCAGTCATTACTCAGTGAACTATTCAGAAAATAGTGCTGGAGTTCCTCTGAAATGTTTTAGAGCTTTAGAGCATACTAGTATTATGTATTGTTTGTAGCGTTGTAGCTTAATCACAAGTCAGGGGCTAGCTCACTTGACTTAAATATGCTTAGCAAGATCCACGCAATTTAAATACGGAAATGTGGTGGGTGTATCCCGACGCGCCTTGCTCAACTCGCATCCGGATTCACAACCGGAGCGCGAGCTAAGCTTACTCATATTTACACGGGAATTACCTTATTACTAAATCGACGCTTATGATAAAAGAAAGCAACACCTGAGATACATGAAACTTACTTGAGACACCATACAATCAAATGAGTTTTGAACATGATGGGTTACTGTTGTCAGTTAAATTCCACAATTTGTTTTTCTTCACAGAATAACTACCTATCGAGAAGCACTTCTTTGTTAATGGAACAACAATCGGAACTCGAAATCGATAGTCGTACTTTTTATAGATGTTCTATTGACGGAACGGTATAAATTGAATCGAATACAGGCGAGTACAACAAGCGCTAGTCATGCTTACCCTGTAACCCGCGCCTATTTAAGGCGGGACGTAAACTCGTAACACAGTTTGAGCAGCCCAGGATGCTCCAGGAAATTCTCCTTGCCTTATCCTTTCACGTAGAAAATTAAATGTCTCGCGGTAATATCCGCGGCCCTGCCTCTGGTTTTGGCAGTTGATCTACTTGGGCGTCGTACCTGCTTGCGGCCGACTTAATGCTATATAAATAAATTGTTCTTATCCAATTCTAGAAGCGGTATTCCACAAATCAATAGCATTTTTCTTGTACGTCCTTTCTTTAGAATACGAAAGAGTTTCGGGTTGGATTTTAAAGTGAGCTGAAAATTCGCTCGGCGGGGAGTGCTATCGTGTGAGAATACAGTTGCCTTAGTGCAGAATAGTGATTATATTTGATAGATAAGTTCTACGGAAAAAGCTATTAGCCGCTAGTGGCTCACACAAAGGCTTTCTATAGGCAATAATGTTGTGAAATATTGAGAATGTATTGCCGGCTTTTTCCTCAGAGTTTATTTTTTAATAGGCTTGAAATAAGTTCGATAGCGTAAATGGTCAGTACAAAAAATTACCTAGAAGTAAAAATATGGGAAATACATGAAGCATTATATATAGTGTAATAAAATATAAAAAAATAAAGTTGGCCCGGCAATGAAGGCCGCAAAGTCAACAATCTATGCATGATATTTGGGTGATGCATGATCATTGGGAGTTTTGGGAATTCCCCCTACTTTGACAAAGATTACAAAACCCTTATTAAAAACAAAGCATATTTTATTACATTATACTGCAAATTGAACTTGTATCCCGTTTGTCGAAACATTTACACGTGTTTTATGAAATAGCAATTAGGTACATACTCATACATGAGTTACAATAAAAGTAGGTAAACATTTTTACTCTTTGTTCGTTTAAACAATGACAGCCTGTTCCGTTCCAACCTAATTTATATCAAAGGGCGTTTACTTAGAACTATACTATTTAATGCGTCTGATGCTGACAATAAGTCGACCTCAGACACGTATAATGAAATAAAACATCTTCTAAATAAGAAACCTTTTCGTTTTCTTTGTACAAGGTAGTAAGAAGCTTTCAACAATGTGTTGTGATTGCTTGTGAGCTAATTCTGCGTAGTCTTTTGTCTTTACACGAGTAACAGGTGGCGCTGCTTGTATGTATGTGTAATATTTTTTACAGGAACATGATCAGTTTATAGTTTCCATTATCGATGTAACGTTCAAACCTACAATTATTTACTTACCATAAAACGAGTCTTACTCAACTATTTGAAAATTCAATAGTTTATTTCAGCAACTAAAAAGCCTGAAGCTTCAAAACAGGAAAGGAAAACAGATAAAGGAAACAAATAAGTACAAAAAGGGTTAAATCGGGAATACTTGAGCAAAGTTAAAAATAGTAAACAAACGAAGCTTATCATTCTAGACGACGACTGCGTTTACTGCTCAGTCGCTGAACTCGTAAATTCTGTTTAAAATGAGTCTAATTTAATTACTCGAGGTCTGATGGTTTAATTTGTGATCTCTTTAGATCCCAATTCGCCCAAGCGTACTGTGGAAATTACTGCAATCACCAATTCAAATCATAGTGCGCGTGGCCACTCAAAATAATTATATCGTTCGTTCTGGGTGGCCTGTGGGCAATCAACACACCTAAAGTAAAATAGTTCGCTGTCCACGTTTGTTGCTAGGCAATTATTGTTGCCTTTCGACGTTATATTATGTTAAATCGAACCCACAGCAACCTACTTATGTCTCATGAGTATATGTCCTATAGTTTATGTCCTAAAATACTAACTCAGTTCCGTATTTTCACACAATTAAAAACATATGTATTTGCATTGGATAAGTCCTTTCAGTAATTTATAAAGTCACAAATATCGGGTATTCCGTTTTCATATAAGATAATGTCTTAAACATTTATTTCCAAAAGCTATTTAGTCAGAAAAAATGAATGTAGGAAAATGTAATCTAATTTAGGTTTGTCGCTGTCTCCTTTGTGTAGGTATACCACCCATAATGTAAAGAAGACGGAAAAAGAAAAATGTCTCACACACGATATTACATAATATTTTCCCATTATTAATATTGATGTGACGTATTTATCTAATGATCAGCATGAGCCGCTACTCATTTGAAGTCATATCAAAGTCTCTGAGATCAAACAACTTATCGTCGAGCCAATTCCTTACAAACATCTTTTCTTTTAAACCAAATGTTATCTGTAGCTTTTAAATTGTTCAGTAACGTACCTTTAAATAAATTTTGAACCGCTGAGGTTTGGGCGGCGGTTAAACTTCATTAGGAGTATTGTTCAAAGACTGTAATTTCACTTCAGAGTTCGCGGTAAGTGTTATATTGTTACGACGTTGGCATGTGATTATTACGAAATCATTATTGATTAACGGGGGTTGTTGTTTGACGTTGCTTAGAAATGAAGTTCGCCGTCTCTCCAGGAGTATTGCAGGAACTAGAAGCAAATGGATTAGGAAAATCTATTAGCTGTGTTCTAATACCAGTATGACGTCTTAGCTAGTGCGCTTGCAGGGATAGAGATTGGAATACCTTTCTAGGCAGCTCATGCGACTATCTTAGGAAATGTCAGCTGTTTTGCGTTGAGAGAGATTACTATGTACCTACAGTGGACATTTACTGTACCTATTGCGACATTTCTTGGTATGGGTAAACCTCTCAAGTCAGGGTAGACAAGCTACGAAAGTTTTATATAAATCTACAATACCCGAATATCTGATTTTTAAATCTCTTGTTGAAATTTAATAAAATGTATATTGCATTTCACTGTAAAACCGAACCGTTTTTGCAATATTGAAAAAATCCTTTTCGGGGTATAAAGTAAAATATTCAATATAGGTACATGTAGCTCTGGAAAACTCGTCGCCTCAAAACTTGTTTTCATTGTTTTTCATTTAAATATGCGAAACATGGAAAAAGAAATCAGCTGTGTTATAATATCTAAGTCCTTAGTCTTTTTTTACTAGTTGTCGAACTGGTAGTGTTCTGTAGTGCAGTAAGTAATATTCTTCCCTCTTGTCCTCGCGATATTGTTCCGAATGTTTTTAATAATAGGAGTGCTTACCATCTTCGTCAAACTTGTACATTTCTCTTTTAATTCCTCATTGTCAAACGTCTGAAAAGATTTTGTCGTATCTTGCGGGATTTTTTGTTTCGGAGACTGGCTCAACTTCCATTTAATTAAAAAGTCCTGATTCGAAATATGCAGGATATGTAAGTAGGTATATTTTTTAATGTTTTATACAAGTAAAGTACGTGCCAAAAGAATATTGGTTACTGTAATTTATTAGTAAATCAACTTCAATAACAGATTTTTATTCCTCAACCTACTAATAAAAACCTTTTATTAGTGGCAGTGACTAGGTATTATTTTTGATGCGAATTAAAATTAAAAACTAAAAGTAATAAAACTGAATATCTATTTTTATTGAATAGACAAACGATCTACATCCTGCCCTCACTGTACAATGTGTTCCCTATATCATGGTTTTATTAGATTCACAAATCACACGCACAAACACACTCCGAACAAATATCTGTAGCTCATAAAATATTTGTGTAAAGCGAGAATCAAACACTACACATACACGACCACTCTACAGAAAAGTTATTTTTTTCCGTTTCATTATTAAAGAACCTGCTGTAACGTATGTACTAATAAATTACAGGTATCTTGTTTATGTTAAACGTTACCTCATCCGCTTTCCACGTAATAAAGTTAGCGATCGCCGCTATGCCACGTCACTGTACCTAGCTATGAGGTTATAATGGACAACGGGCTCATCCTGTTTGTTTTTCTTGCTCACCTCGTTCGGTATATGATGCAATGCGGATGCTGCATTTGCATAAAAGCGTCCATTATCCACAGCTTCAAACAAATAAAAAATCAATATCCACCAGTGCACGCGTTTGTATACACCACAGTAAATATAACGCGTTTTCAATTCATGATATCAAAAATGTTACTTGATTTTACGAAAAGCGAATATAATCGTTATTAATGTGTTTGTTCATATGGTCTAAAATGCGTTATAAATATAAAATGTGTCACGCTGCAAATATACACAGCGCAGCTCTGAAATACATTGCACCGTCTGTTGATGGCTGCACAGATTGTTTGGTGTTTGAGTTAATGCTCCAAACAGGTTATAAACATTTGCATCTTTTCAATTTACAATTCGATTGGCGCGATTACAGGTGTAGGTGTAGCCGAACGAGCACGTAACAAGTCAAATTCAATTTGGAAATGTGTTTCAGCTGGAATACTCGTTGGTTTTACTGCGTTTTCGACTGAGCGAGGTGAACGATAAAATAGAGTGCCGCTCCTCTCTACTTTATCGTGATTAATTGTTTTCCTTTAAGGGTTAATTTGTTTTAATTGTCTGTGGGTGTGACTTCTGTGCAGGCTAGTACTGTGTGTCTTGTATTCATCAAACGGGTCAACCGACAGGACACAAATCAAACGAGGTCGCTGTGGCTGTCGCGTCAGCACTTGCGAATAATGCCTTGAGCGGTGACAGGTGATAATTTATGTATGTACCGTTATATGCAAGGCCAAAGAGCGTCTTGCATGCTTTTGTTCATAAAAACGCCAAGTAATTTCATTAAGACCATAACATTACTAAACAAATACGAATGAAATTCAGAATATTTACCAAAACAATTATACTTGCTTGTGACTAATGCTATTCGACTGTAGTTCACATAAGCAGAGCAAAGTTAATAAAGCGAGTAAAGCAAAATGGTTCGTTGACTGTAATAAACAATGCCTAGTAAACCTCAAATTGGAGCTGCAAATGAAGAGCATATCGGTTCGAAAATGACTCATTTCAGGTGATTAAATTTTCCATGACAAATCACTGGAGCACACGCGTCGAGCGTCCGTATGTAATGTTCGTACATTTATATAAAATTAGTGAGTTGTAAGAGCGGGTGGGGCGGCAGCACCTGCTTCCGGCCACCGCCGGGGCACTAACTCAGCGATCCCGGATCCAACCGACGCTACATTTAATTCTTTGTTATGAGCCATGAAATAGGCGGGACGGGACCGAGGAATTGTCAGAATGAATTGGGTTCTTTGGTTTTATTCACGATTCAAGGGATGTGTCGCGAGATGAAGCTGTTTAGGTTTATTGGTCACGATTTTTCTGAGAGTGGCTGAATCAATTTCAGAAATGGTGGGCAAGGTTATGTCAGTTTTCCTTTGAATAGAATAAAATATGGTTTTATGTATAGAAGAAGAGACGAATGAAACCATTAAACAAATAAAGGTAACCAACAATGTACAGAACATTACAATAATTACAAATTGTGATTAGGTACTTCTTCTAAAATTGAATTCGAAATAGTACAACAAACACTAGATATACCAGGAATCCAAAATAATTAAAGTGCTCAAGTCATAGAAGCAAAACAACCATTACTTATTAATTTTCTCAGAATCAGTCAGACTTTATTATGATCTCTTTGAAGGAATTCTGGAAAGGCTGAATTTAAAAAGAAGGTACTTACATAGTTTAATAGGGTTTAACTAAGCGATAAAAATTAAAGCAGTTCGTAAAGTAGTGAACGACGAAAACCTTTGAAATAATTAGGCCTGAAAGTAGTTTGCTAACCACATCTTTGCTTCTAAAGTTGGTATTGAAGGTGCCTACCAATTCTTTTTTGCTATTTGAAAATAAAACGTCTATGAATCAAAGCCTTTCCTACTTCAGAACTAGCTTTCAAACTCATGGTAAACTACATACAGCACGAATATATGACAGCTTTCCCAGCACAATAAAACATGCGTAATGCAACAAACGCTGAACAGCACAGAAACCAGGGCAGTAGTTAGCAGTCTCATAATGTTCCATACACATGCACGGCAGTGTAATCCTGCTTAAAACCTCCTTGATCCAGGTGTCGGCCTACTCGCTCATTTCATAGCCGATCCCCACACTACTGCGGTCCAACCCGCTGCTGCTGACTATTAACTTAATTTCAATTCAACCTTTTTTCTTTCGTTAACGCTCATATTGTTTTAGTAAATGTTTTACAGTTCTTTCAATGCGGATATTGATTATTTAATTTATTGACTTTGTATAACGTGATTATTGACTTTGAAAGGGTTGTTATTTGTTTTATGTTGTTATTGAGTTTGGAAAGAATAATGTTAATAGACAGGAGGAAACGCTTGCTTAAACAGTTGAAAAATAAATTGTAAAGTTCTTTGTTTATGCTTTCACAGAATACCAGCCGAGCTTATCCAGCATAGATTTCGTAAAGAGGATAAATTATAATTTTGAATTTTATCCTGATGCTTAAAGTAATTCGGTCAGATAAAACTGCGGAAAAATTCAGCTTTTTAATAAAGAAGGTTTAGACAGCCATGGGCGCAGATCCAATTAGAAGGGGCTGTTAACTGTAGTCTTTATTTGACGTTTGTGTAGGTACAGCCGTTGCTCGCTGTAAACGAATGCAAAAACGTCAAATAACCAACAGCCATAAAAATACACTACAATAAGCCTCCTGTTTCCAAACAATATTTCACATTTCTTCGTATCGAGAAATAGTTGTAGGTAAGTAGTTGTATCCTCATAAAATAAATATAAAGTTTCGATGACAAAGGAAGTTAATGATAGAAACAATAAAAATGAAGAGCACGGATCAGATTGTGGGCAATAAGAATTAAGAGTTGGGTGCGGGACTGTGGGTCCGCAACCGCTGAGGCAGTGCCGAGCGCGCCTGACTCCAGGTGCCTCACAAGACTTTTACACTGCACTACTTTATTTACAAGTTTGTTACGAAAGAAGTCGCTTTGTTATAAAGTTATGACGTTCATGCCATTTTTATGTAAGAGAAGTGTAGTACTTGAATGTCCGGTTATTGTTTTTCAGGATAGATTGAATATGTCATGTTTGATGACAACAAGTATAAAAAAGAAATACATTTGAGAACATGTAAATATTATACGATTATCGGTAAAACAATTACTAATCTTAGGAATATTCTGTTTCCCTAAAAGTATATATTTTCATCATAATTACAGCATGACAGGAACCCACAATTACTGAATTTTGCAGAGTCCAGAACATCTTATACGAAGTACAATGCACACAGTTCTAAAAAACCTAAAACATATGACCAGTACCTACGTAAGTTCGTAATAGTAACTGATTAGTTCTCGCGAATACCGAAACGAGCATTTTCCCCCAGTTGACTCATACAGGCTGCATCGGATTGCAAGTATAAAAACAAAAAACGAGCAGACATCCCCTCCCATGGGACGCAATGGAATGGTCACTGCAACAATACTCGTACAGGTTTTTGAACTAATTTAATATTGTTATTTTTTGTTCGAGCTCAAGCGAACAAAGGGAAATTTTTACTTAATTGGGTCATGTGTATTTACATTCGTGTTGTTTTTCTATTTCTGTGTACACAATAGTTTTCGTAATTTTACGATATCTTACAACATTTCCAATACACTTACTATCTATAGTTTTAAAATGCGTGTTTTACTTTGGTTTCAGATATCAAAAATATCAAGCTTCTACAAGAATATCGCAGTTCAATGAGGACGTAGCACGATGAACATTTAATTATCCTTAACCTCATTAACTCTGAACATGACCTCTTCCGGATACAAAAATAATTTACTTTTAAGTAAACAACTTTATCATATTACTAAGATATATAGAGAATATTTTCACTAGCAAAAATATTTACGATGGTCAAAACTTGTTTAATTACTTATTATTTTAATTTTATTATTTATTGATAAACCAAACAGTCAAATAGTCCTAATTAATGGAAGGACGAGTGTCATTGACCTTAGCATCGTCACCTGTCTTAATCACGCTGTTAGAAGAGACATGGTGGTGACGTTTCCTCTTACCATCATACTTTTCTAGAAAAGAAAAGTCTGAAAATCGTAAAGTATAAAAGCGACTTTCTTGCGAAGGTAACCGACGCCCGGTGTTCAATCACAAACCTTATTGTATTTTATTTTGTCTCGTCTTGGATTTACTTCAAAGGACAAAACATGTTACTCTGAACTATTTATTACGACTCCTTTAAGTAAGTATTTACTTTTGTTTTGGCCTTATATGTTCAGTTAGTTTAGTGGGAACAGAAGCACTTTATTAATTAAATTTTTTTTTATCGAAAAATGCGACATACCTACTTCTTATTACGATAGTTTAATATTTCTTATTTCGAGATATTATATTTGATACAGTTTATAATAATCCCACCCAAAACAAAAATGTGAAAGACTGCCAAGTTCGATAATATGGGAATGCTTCGCCTATAAAAGAAGTGAGATCTGAATAAGTACCAAGTTCCATACACATACCTCAGTTAAAAATAGTTACTTTTTAATGATGTTACTTGGCAAGTTTTCACACACCTTCTTATAAACCTACTAAACGCAATGAATCAAGTATTTAATTTTCTATTAAAACTTGCCAAGTAACATCATTAAAAAGTAACTATTTTTAACTGAGGTATGTGTATGGAACTTGGTACTTATTCAGATCTCACTTCTTTTATAGGCGAAGCATTCCCATATTATCGAACTTGGCAGTCTTTCACATTTTTGTTTTGGGTGGGATTTCATTTATTTTTGTAAGGTTGTTTATTTTATTTTTTTCTTATGATGAAGTTAGTTAAAGGAATGTCTCATTTATACTATCTTTTAGATTTTTTAATATGCACTATGTTTCTTACAAAGAAATGAACTAGATTAACTAAATGGACTAGATTTACCAACTGTCTGACATGACATGTTATCATATATTATGTTCGTGGATCACAGTTACACATTCGTTATTTTCGAAAGTGATTCACACTTGGCCGTTTTCAGATTTTTATTTTACTTCTAACTAAACTAAATACAAACCATTCGAAGATATATTATATAAATATAGATAAATTTAGTTCGTTTTAGTTCCTTAGGGGTATAAAGGACGATGGGCGTTTTGGTACCCTGTCCAACAGTGTTGAATCTAGTACCATTGCGTAGGTCTTGGCAAGGCAAAAAATGTTTACTATGACGACTAGTCCGAAATCCTTGTCCATTTCCCGTGACATCGACTAATAGAATGTGTAATGTTCATAAATCATCAACGTAGATGAAGTTCTTAAATCCAACTGTTTTGAATAAAAACTGGTAAAGTAAGAAAAAAACAGGAATTTGGCCTTTTTAGAATGTTTGCCTGCCTGAATGTTTGATTGATTTAAAAAAAGACTGTGCAAACCTTTGCAGTTCACGCAGAACCAGCTTATGTATTTGATGAAAGTCTTTCAGTATTTAGAATCAATTGAGGTTAAAAAGTCAGGAGACGATGTTTACATAGTCCATATTACGACTCAATCTTGCTCCTCAAGAGGTGCTGAGATAATGGTGAATTTCTTCTTAAAAAAAGATGAATAGAAATGTTTTGAACTTTTGTCAAATCAGATGACGATTGTGTTTCCGTAGTATGACTCCATAGACTATTACAACCTTTAGATTATAATAGAGTGCATCGATCAATGTAAGATGTCTGTTAACTGAGTTTAAAATTATTACACTGACGACATAAATGCCTCTTAATGAATTTGCATATATGGATGACATATTTGTTTCTATGTCGATTCAATTTTTATCGTTCCTGGATCGGACAGCTAATTGAGGCAAGCTCCATAGTTTTTATTATTCTTCACGTAAATACCTTTCTAATGATATATAATACGCTGCTGTTGGAGCGGGTACCAAATCCCATACAAAGTGCCCATTGTCCTTTACACCGGGTATAAAACACCTTCATTATTTTGAAACCGACTCACACTTGGCCATTTTCCGATTTTTCCCTTTACCTTGACATAAAGACCTACCTCCATGCCAAATTTCAAGTCAATACGACCATTGGAAGTGGTCTAGGTTTTTGATGAGTGAGTCAGTGAATCAGTCAGTCAGTGAGTGTATAGTAAAAATAGCGATTTTCTGACGTCAATATCTCAAGACCTACAATAGGTATATTAATGAAATTTTGTATTTTAGATAAGTGAGGGGGTCTCAATAGATACTAGAAATTTGATATGCGTAAATAAAATAGATTTTGAGTTACAGGGGGGTCGAATTTGGCCCGAAATGGTTCGTGTAATATAACCCACGGCCGGTGTGTGGCTTTTTTTTGCTCGAACTTGGCGGACACACTGCCGTGTGTCTAGATTAATAGCAGTCCCTCAAAGTACATTGACAAATATTCAAAATGTAACATGAATAGACTGTAGGTACCCACTCACTGTCCTGTATATTTACTATATGAGGAAGATACATGCATTTTCAATACGCTTATATTCTATGATCATTCAAAAGCGATGATTACGTATATTATATTCAACATATTTATGTATATTCGTCCTATTTTGAACACAGTATCTGTCATCTATTCATTTTCAATCAGTTTCAAAGGTGTACAGTAAAATCCGTATATACGCCCTCATCATCATCATCATCATCATCAGCCTATCGCAGTCCACTGCTGGACATAGGCCTCTCCAAGTGCACGCCACTGAGATCGATTTTCGGCTTCTCGCATCCAGCTCATATATATGCCCTCATCGGTACAAAATGGGAATCAATCGAAAAAAAGGGGAAAAAACCTTTATCGGAACCTACAACAATGGCTTCGTTTGCCCACAAAAAAGTTTTAATTTTAATAAACTTTAAAAATATCAAATGTTTTTTTTTAATTGGTTATGAAAAAAAGCAGGTTTCGCAGTTGCACATCCCTATTAAATATTATAGACTTATTATTCCAACAAATGGAGAATATTTTTAAGTAAAATTACCTATAACATATAATAGGGTTCTTTCCATTTTTCGAAAATCTAGTTAAATAGCTTCTAAATAATTTAAAGAACACCCCTCCTGTAATTTTTCGTCTTAAATCTCTTTATTTTTTATGTTTTCGATTTCTTTCTATTTTTCTTAAAACATTGCCCAGAAAACGCTCGATCACGTGACTATGACGTCATACTATACTATGCGTTCCTCCACACTTTAACGCACATCTAACGAGAAGAAACTAAGAAGAAAGAACTTATTGATTTTGAAATTTTAATAATGTATTCTTATAATATAGATACAAAAACAATTATTTTAAACATTTACCACAAAAGAAAATACCTCAAATGTTTTAAGTTGTGTACGCGGTAAAATAAAACTGTGCAAAGGAACGTAAAGTTTGTTTGTTATTGAGGTTATATTTGTGTCATCTTAGTTATTAGCAAAGAATTGAGCGACCATAAGACTATCAACTCTCTTAAATCCTTTCTCCATAAATCTTTTCTAACTTTCTATCGCTCAAATACAAATAAAAACTGAATTAAACAACACATCAATTCTCCGGTTTTACCTGTCATAGACTGTCACTGTCAAATGTAAAGTGAGTAAAGTGACGACATCGGACTCTATTCGCCGTTTTCAAGGGCGTGACGTAATAGACGATAAATTTAAATTTCATAAATTATTTAAAAATTATGTGGTCAGTTATAAATAATATAATATAGCTTATCGTGTTCCTAATTTTGTGAACTTTCGGTGCATATACCTATTTTTAATTGACTGAATACTAGGAAACAACCCTATTTCGTGTTGTATGAAAATGTTATGTGTAGGTATATGGTATTCAGGTATCTGGAACGGTAATGTTGACTGAATACCCTAGCCCTGATGTTGTTGAACTTTTCGCCAACGCCAACCAATTATGACTATGGAAAAGGAAACTACAATGATTTCTAAAATAAAACAACTGAAAGGGTAGCTGACCACATGTCTAAAATTTCAGTGCCTACTTAAACATAAAAGTTGAAATGGACACATTATTTTACATAGGAGTTTCATTACAGAAGTCATAATCGGTAGCCGGCTACTGATGGATTTGCTTAATAAAACTCATGAACTTTTACTAAAGTCACATTGATAAAATCAACCAAAAGCTTTGGAAAAGGATAAATATGCAACCAGGCAGCATGATCCTCCCTGACAGCTATTGGATGATTTTAGATGCTTATTTTTTTATTTATTTACATTTGTGCATTGCCGTAAATATTACTGCTATCTATGTATAAAAAATAAAAGAGCTTAACATTTTTACGTCTGTTTGACTTATGGTAAAAGTAATTAAACGTGAGTCTACGCAAGAACAATGATTGAGCGAAACAATTTTGAAAATGTAAAAAACTTGTCAAACAATTCTCATAATGTGGGTTCGGTGAGTGTTTCCTTTGAGGCGTAAGACAAAGTTTTGGGTCAGGTACGGCAGCAGCGACACTATCACATTTATCACATTAACGAGTCACTTTGTTCTCAACTAGCTTCCAATTTAATTAGTCTTCCACTTTCTAAAACTATGGAAATCGGAAAAGAATTACGCATAAATACCTTTAATTTACCATCACATCTTCACTTTGAAGTTTTTCAAGCAAACATTTTTCCTAAGCGTGTCTCATATTCTCCAACTAATATACTTGTTTTCTCGGAAATCTCTCGCGGATTAAAAGTTGGAGTAGAAACGATATGCTACCTGATATCTCAAATAAAGATCATTCGCCTGTATCATAAATAAAGTTTTGATGATCTGCTAAATTGCACCGGTACGAGTCTAACGTGTAGTGATCGTTCCGGGCTGTCGGACGCTAAAAGCCACACCCTAGCTATTAAGATAAATTTATTGTCCTTTGCCGCTCGGTTGGCGGTAGTGGCGGTGTAGCTGTTACTTGGCTCCCAATGGCTATACAAACGCTACTAGCGATGGTACAGACGTATTATAGTAATGTTTATTGGCGGCGGAGTACGTCCAATGGCTCCGTTAATCAAAGGCGTCGTGGCGGCGCAGGCGATGCTGCGGTGGACGGCAGCTCGCCGCGGGCGCCACGCGTCATCAAACCTACATAAATCCTAGCACAATTACCGAGACTCTAGCCGAACTGTGAATGTTTGCTCCCAATATCGTTAACGTAAATGTTATCGAACTCGATATGTAATTACAAGATGATGACATAAAGATATCTCGGTGGATACATTGCATATGGACAATCTCACACAACTACACCCTAAAGATCAATATTATAGTCATTTTCTAATGTGAATCTATAAATTGGTGCACGGTTTTCGTATTGGTTCACCTCGCACGATATTAAAATAAAGCTGGATTGTTTGCTGCATCCAAATGGCTCCATAACTTTTGGAATCTGATACAGACAATAGACATAGTTCATGACCAGCTTAAAACGTTCGTATGCATATTCACCGGCTTTTATTCTGAAAAACACGAGATAAAGCTATAGATTAAATTTGTATAACAATACAAATACTGTTTGTGTATTCGCGACGAGAGTGGTCATGGCAAAAATATCGGGTTCCAACGCCTTTGTCAAGTTATGTTTAACATCAAACCTGCTATTATACGGGTGACATCCTATTGTGATGGGTTTTGATATGTTACCAAATGCCCAAAAAACATATTTTATGTTTCCAGACAAAACATCGCCGCACTTCACAACAACATCAGCAATCCACATTACGTATTCCAGACAAAATTAATTAAGTAGATACCTAAATCTTAATTACTGTGAAGGACACAACGAAAGGGTTAACAAACAAACTTGTGTAGTTTCTCATGAAATATAAATGGAGTTTTAACACGTAAATGAGGAGAGTGCTAAACAGTTCAACTCTCGAAGGTTAAGCCGGTTCTGTAACCGTTTTCGATATACGATATTTTACGTAAAAGGGGTCGGGTATGCTAAGTGGTCGACAGGGCAGGACAGGACCGCGACACGCGACATGCGACATGTTTGCGGCTGTCGTGCGGTCGCACGCGCCCTGTTCCCGCACACTACACCATACAACACACGCAAACATCTATGCACCACGTACTCGCTACGTATTTCAACAGTACGCTCAGTGCCAAATTGTTATTGTCCGCCTTTATAATTGACCGCGAACATGAACGGATGCTGGACGACTGTTACTTTTATTGCATATCTCGTGACAAATTACGTATCTCCGAGCTGCTTAATTGACCGTAACAAATCTCTAGTATGTAAATACAATATTTTTCACTCAGAAACTGGAACTGCGCATTATCATCCAAAGTTGAACAACTTTAAGTGCTCGTAATTTACGTCCAACTAAATTTTATTTCTATACTTTTATTTTCAGTTTTTGGGATGGAAAATTACGTTAAGGAAGGGGAAACATTACGAACCACTTTAGAGGCTCGTAATTCGTAATAAGTGTCAAAAATAAAAAAAGTTTATGACAGGTTTATTCCATCGCCATCGCCCACATACAGTGTATAGGGCACGTTCCAGCTAGATTCTATTTCCACTTTCTTTTACACATGGCTTTTTATGTATATGACCTAATCAATTTCATAACTGGGGTTTTTATTTGTAAATATGTAGACATGTATTAGGCTAAACTTACGTATGTTAAAGAAACCACGAGACTATTCATAAAATAGCTATTAAGTATAATGAGCACCCACAGGAAATTAGGCTTTTCTCAAAACGGATGGCGTGGGGGAACATCTTCCCGTTTGGCAGACAACGAGCCATGATCCCCGCATCGCATTAACTTGTCTCTAAAACATATTGAGCAGATTCTATGCTGTTTCGATCAATCGCCCGTCTATCGGTTTTAACTGACATAAAATAACGATAAAATATTTAAAGGTATTAATAAAATATAATATTTGAACGAGCGCACGCAATCATGCCAATGACTCGTTTACGTTCGGTTTTTACAACTCGTGAACGATGATAAGTAACCGTTGGTTTTTATTGAGTTTTCCGATTTCTCTAGTTACTGGATCTATCTACATTAGATAATACCTACGGATTTCGTACGCTAGTAAAAAACCAAACAATATATTTTTTGGCCATTGTTTATTTTCTAAAGCTTACACCCCGCTCTCTTACATAGGAATAGGGGCACTGAACTTACAATAGGATCAAACAAAACCGCTTTTGTCATAGATATAATAGTCGTATCCGTATTAGACACTAACAGACGAATATCAAATCGGGCCGAGTCCATGGTTTCGTAATAGCGCTTTTAATTCGCTTTACTGCAAACCCGTTTGCCAAAACTGACCGTTTCATCTAATGCTGCAACAATTTAGCAAATTATAAATCAAATATCAGGTGAATTGTTGGTAATATTTGTTATGAGCCGACATGCGGTGGGCAGGGCGGCGTCGGCGCCGTCGGACGGCTGCGGCCGACAGCGCGCCGGCCGCTCCATTAGCCACTACACACGTGTTGCTATTTGTGCGGAAACCTCGTTATCGCACCCGATGCGCCACTCACACAATTCTTTCACTATGAAAAGAAAGAAAACCTATCAATTTTCGCGCGTGTTCACACGCCTGATGAATACACCCATTGTACGGGTATTTGTGTGATACGTTTTGACAGCATCAATGCAGAAGGATATGAACATGGATTTTGAAATTTCTTTCATAATATTGTGTTGTTTTGAACTTTGAACAATTGAAACAAGATGCCAAGTCCACTTTAAAATAAATATTTTACTTTAAAACTTTGCTACAAATCAAGTACTTTGTCGACTATTGTCTAAGTTGCCCTTCCACAAACCCAGTATGAAGAACTAAGTTAGTATCTTGTCCGTTGGCTAGGCTAACTTTAGCGCAAACACTAGTTAAGCTGATTTGATCACAGTTTCATACCAGGTTACAAATAGTGTATGCTATTGGATTCTGTAGTTTGTATCCAAAGCAAACAAAGTGTTGGGTATTTGCCGCTATTTGTAGCAGATGCAAGTAATTAATCATCGGTCGTGTCATGCGGACTACGTAGCCAGCGCCTCGTAGGTGACACCATTTTCCTCGTAGCAGTCGTTCGGAATATTGAAGCAGCCTCTACTATTTTAGGCTTTGGTGTTACAGTATAAGGTATGTACCTACTCGTATAATCAGTGTATACAATCTCAATGGAGAAGAACGACAATTTTAAAATTTTAAAGGAAGGATATAACGTATGTGTTAAATATAAATAGTTTATATTCACTAATGTTTCACCCACGGTTAGTAATTTCGGAGCTGTTAGGGTACAAACATACCAAAACAAATAACTTTATAATATTAGCATTCATATATGTATGTTAATTAAATAGCATTATCATACATGGATACGTTATTCGAAGTTTATGTTATGAGAATGTTTTATAGCTTGGAGGTATCTAATTTTCTGCAGCCTTTATATTCAGCTAACCTTTGATATTCATAAATGTTTGCTCAGGAACTGAGATGCACTCTAAAATATCGGCTTACCTTTCTACTGAAACGATGAAGTAAATGATTGCTCGATTTAATATAAGCTAGTAGCGGGTAAACTAACCCAGTTTAAAATTATTATCTATGCATGATTAGGTATGGATAGAGATCGGTTATAACTGCCTCAACAGAAATGAAAATGGCGTAACAAACATTACAGTACATTCTAATCAATTCTGCCTCAAAACATAATTTACATATTATGCTTGAAGTATTAATTAGTATTTTTATACGTAGTGACATTATTTCACAAATCCAGAAGATCTATTTCATATTTTTAAATTCAAAAGAAAATAGCGAACTGTAATAATTTAAAAACCTTCGTAAATATGCAAGCTTTAGCAGGAGGTGACAACAAACAGATTACGTGCGATACCCGTCGGCGTGCTCTCGTTCTAGGCATTTTAACATAGAAAAGGGTTAAGCGAATATTACGCTCTAAGGAAAAACGCCACCGTATCGATAATCTCCAGGGAAGGAGGAATTCAAACGGCAGTGGCTCAGCATAAAATACCCACATTCCTGGTTAGACTGGAAGCCGACATTCTCGTGGCTGGAAATGAATGTTTTGTTAGCAAACATGGCTCCTGTGCACACATAATTATACTCAAGGTGATCCTTGACATTCATCGCTCAATTATACGGAGAATGTACACAATCTATTACGACTGCTCCAGCTTTTTGGCCGCGGGGCCATTGCACCCGTTCCCCTCTTTGACTTATAATTTGCGTGGGATCAGGGGCACCTGATAAACTTTGTTTTTCTTTCATTGCCAGATTGCCAGTTTCTTTATTTATTTCCGAAACTTGGAACAATCTACGCCGTGTAAATGTTTTGTTGGTTGATTGTTAAGAAAATTGTATCTAATCGAGCAACTGTCGTAAAATCTACTGCAGCAAAGTTTTAAGTGTTTATTATTATACTATACATGCCATAGTCCGTCCTTTGGACAGTTATAACTTTCTAAACACGGTAATATGAACAACACGACAGAAAAATGAACACTAGTTGTTTGCCATCACTGCTATCATTAACATCTTCGGGAGCTAGACAAATAGACATGTAACTTACGTAGTGCAGTAGTGCAAAACCTTTGTTTTGACCATTTTCTCATATACTAAGCATGAATATAAATCACACATTATGATTCGAAAAATCGTCAGGGGATTCTTAATAAAAAGTAAAATAAATTATTCCTTCAGACCGTGATTAAGTATAATAAGCTAATAAAATATTTACAATATTTACAAACTCAAGTAATTTCACAACTTATACTTATATCGAATTTTAAGTAGATGCGAAGAATTTTAACATTTAAAACTCTCTGCTACAATTAGGTTAAAGTAATTCTGGAATATACTTATAAATCTTTTCTCGAGTCCTTGTTAAATTATTAAATACGTGTTCTGAATATATTAACAGGACTTATTATAGGAAATAACGAAGTCGTACTTATTAATTTAGTTCACGAGACTTGTTTAAGTACACGTGGTAAAGCGACAAGCGTAGATATTGGCAGCATTAATTTGAGATGAAATTGTACCATATTTACAATTATGTAATGAATGCTGTTTCATACTTACATATTTACTTTTTAACAATTTTATAAGAGGAATAAATCCTCTCATGTTGTAGGAATTCCACAAGCCTAGCCTTGGGGTCGGCTTCCAGTCTAACTGGGTCCCGCTGAGTACTAGTGTTGTAGCGACTGCCTATCTGACCTTCGCAACCCTGTTATATATTCCATTAGTATTCCAACTGTTGGATCCAAATATGACGATAATAATAATAATTAGGTACTTACTATCTACTAATTACTAGTCTTTAAGCTTATTACAACCAATCAGATTAAACATGTACAATGTATCCGAGTCAATAGGGATAATAATTACCATTATTTACTACGTTCAGTCAATCAACAGTTTATACAAAACAGTAATTTTAAAAAAAAAAAAACAATTGCGCATAGTATCACTTTGTACAAGATAAATCCATAGAGGAATCTTATTATGTATCACAAAAATACGTAGTTGGACGTTATATGTCAAGTTAATTGCTTAAAATATGTGGTGTAACGAGCAGTATGCGCTGACTTGACTGAACTTTCCACTAAGCCGTGTCACACTCGAAAATTTGTGTAGAGCTACTGACACCCAAGTAACTCGGAGAAATCACACAGCAATTTGCATAACGAGGTGCATACAGGTGCTCTGGGCTCTTTGAAGCGCTAATTCAACGCAACTGCAAATGAGCAATGCTATCCTTCATTAAATTAGCTGCGCAAGGCAAAGACAACTTGTCTATTGACTCAAATAACAAGCCATTGAAGACGTGGACCACAATATCAAATCAAGCTTCCTCTTAATCTAATGATGTTCAATGGAATGAAAAGGTTATAATTAAAACTTTAATCCAAGATATATAATAGAGCTAATACTTTGATATGATTTACTTCATAATCATTGGATAACTTGATACCACCAACTTGACGCCATCTGCCTAATCAGGCCATTTAATGTGGATTATTAAAATGTGCCGCGGCGTTCACAAAAATCTGTAATAACGTACAAAGAACGTGGCAGATTGGAACATTTTTGAAATTTGTACTTAAAATGCCGCGCTTCATTTTAGCGAGGCGTCGAAATCTGTTATGTAAATATGAGACCGTGGAACCGGAAAATAAGTTTGGTGTTGTGCCCTTTTGATTTGCAGCAACAGTCGGCCAGCGTGGAGGCGGGCTCGGGGACCAGAGCACCCCGCCGAGCTCCGCTGTGCGCTCTTACTCCACCTAACAATTTTGTTTGCGCACAACTCGCCACTTTATGAATAGTAATCAAACCTCCATCCTTCATTCATTTATCTCGCGACCGACCAACGATGAAATGTAGATGAGGCCTTTCTGATAAGCTCCAAGTATTTTGTACATTTACTTTGTAATTATATACTGTGGGGAATAAATGATCGGCTTAAATTATTACCCGGGGCTGTCCGATAATATCCAGGATTATGATTCATTAGAAAATAATATTTAAATGTCAATGACGAACAGGCCCGCCGCTAGCTGTTTGTTCGCCCGCGTGCAAAACCGATTACGCCGCCCTACGACTACATATTATACTGGGTTTTGTCAAAAAATATATAAGGGGGGGGTCCAGGGGGTCCGGACCCCCCCGCCCATTCATATCCATCTTACTTTTCCAACAGAAAAAATATGTGCAATCATTACCCAAGTGGCCCCTATGTATTGAAAGATTGTGATTAATGGGTAGGTACCAACATAATGTATATGTCACCGTAAGATTACAAACATCGTTAGATTACAATCTATCTCGAGAGATTGTAAACTGTCGAATTATTGTAAACCGTAACACCTGATTGCAATTTAACGCATTATTTTTCGCTATATTATAATCTATCGATGAGAAATTGTCAAATTGTCAACTGTCCGAAAGCTCTCCCTGATTGGTCAGTCTTTTTGTAAGATCGAGAGCGATGTAGAGCGGTCAAATTGTCAACTGGCGTAGAACGGAATGCATCTTGCGCGCTGATTGGTAGAACGTCAAAAAAGACAATGTTCTTTGCAACTCCCGGTGTCACAGCTCTTTGACGTGCAAAAATAAGTGACGGTTTAATTTTTTATAAAATCAAAAATTGTACTTAATTTTTAAGACTCAAATTACACACAATTAAAAATTGAAGTTAGTGACGAAAACGAATCGCTGCAAAACCGACTCCACGTAGTCTTGTCTGCCCTACCCCTAGAGTGCAATTCAAAACCGCGTAGGCGCGGAGGGGCGAGGCGGCCTGCGAGCTGAGGCGCAGGTAGTTTCAGCGCTCGCCGCCGCGGCTGAGGCTGGCCGGCTCCGCCAGCCAGCAAGCCGAAGCTGCGGTGGTGAGCGTGAAAATCATCTGCGACGATAAGCTCGCATGGGACCGCCGGAGCCCCGCAGCGCCGGAGCCGTGACAGAAGTTATGCTTGCTGCATGTTGCATGCTTACTTCCATGCTGGGTCAATTAATATGGGATGTGTTATATTTTAAACAAAAAACTCAGTAGGTACGAGTTAAAAAATTAGAAGGTAAATAAATATTTTTATGATGTCATTTAATAGTATTTAAGAAGTTTACTGTTAGAATGCATGCTACAAATTTAGATGCAAAAAAATAACCATCATGCTGAGTTGTATTTAGAGTGGAAGATAACTCGTGGCTAAGATAGTATTATTTAGATGCTCGACGCTTTATTAATTGTGGCTGACTTAGTAATTTAGAAGGCAACATACATTTTTGGGGGCGAATAATGATATTAAAAAGAAGCCTGTTTAATTAGCACCCCTTTTATTTTATTTTTAAATATTAGTTTGTATTTGAAGACAAAATACCTAACTGTATTTTTATAAGAGTTATTTTTATATAAATTTAATACTTGAAGAATTTTTGAAGAGCATTTATTTTATTTAACTGACACCTCTATTTCATTCCTAACTCTACGGGAACTCCATGGGAACAGAACGGCTGGTCGTGATTGGTCGATCTTACAAAAAGACTGACCAATCAGAGAGAGCTTTCGGACAGTTGACAATTTGACAATTTCTCATCGATAGATTATAATATAGCGAAAAATAATGCGTTAAATTGCAATCAGATGTTACGGTTCACAATAATTCGACAGTTTACAATCTCTCGAGATAGATTGTAATCTAACGATGTTTGTAATCTTACGGTAACATATACATATCAAAGTGCTTAGAACAGATTATGGGTAACTTAAACTAACGAACTTAAATATCTGTAGCAATGTTTAATTTCAGTAAAATATGTTATTAATGGTTTTTGGTGGGTTTCCCGTTGAAAAAGTCAACGCATGAGACATAGTTCATATGTAAGGAAGCGCGAGCGAAGCGAGTGCGAATTTTTTTTAGTCTAAGGACACAAAACAAATAAAAACCACTGTAAATTAACAAAGCAAAGTCAAAAAGTAAGATATGCACAGAAATGAAGTGCAAATGTACATGAAGCCGCGAGCGAAGCGAGCGCGATTTTTTCCTTAGAGTTTTCATGAAGTAAACATATCATAAAAAGCCAAAGTGAACAAAAAGCTATAACGGACGTGAGCGAAAAATGATTTTTCAGAATTGAATGCCTCAACAATTAAACAAAGATAAATTGCGATCAGTGCCGGTTTTTACTCTACCAGCGCCCTAGGCGAGATTTCTACGGCGCCCTACAACCGCAATTCAAACCCATACGAAAAACAGAGACGCATGTAGTTACCGATTGCGCGAGCGAAGCGAGCGCGAATATTTTTTTTTATAGTTAACAAGTCGAAGCAAAAATTACGTAAAATGTAGCCCAATCGTACATAAGTTATTGCTGGTTGATGAATGCCAAAACACTGGAACATGTCTTCTGATTGCGAAATTTTTGTTATATTTTAGAACTCAAAACAAAAATTACTTAAAATTTTGCCCAAACGTACATAACTCTTTGTTGATGATGGCGCCTATGTATTAAAATTTTGGGACTTAAAGTAGGTAGGTAGGTAGGTAGGTAGTTAGGTTTGTTAGGGTAGACTAAAAAAATCTTGAAAAATAAAAACAACTGTAAAGTGAAGGAAGCCCGAAAATGTTTGAGTTTTGGATCACTAAAAGTCCTAAACATATATAATAAAAAGCGACTGTGAAGTGAAGAAGCCGCAAGCGAAGGGAGCGCGAATTTTTTTGAGTATTGGGACATTAAAAGTAGCTATATGTGATAAAAAATTGAAGCGTTTAAGTAAGGAAACCGCGAGCGAAGCGAGCGCGAAAATTTTTGAGTTTTGGGACATAAAATTAGTGTTTCTTCGAGAATTTCTCAAATTTAACGCGGAATTAAACACAAATTCGCTTCGGCGCCCCTGAGCCCGCGGCGCCCGGGTTATTCGCGCACGCTGCACCATAGGTTAAGATGGCCCTGATGCTATCCATTCATTTGGGTACAGTTCTTGTAAGTTGCAATCTTTGATGAAATTTAAAACAAAAATAGGAGTAACATTCTGATCAAGGATTGGTTGGGGGCGCCTGCGGCGCCCCTTATATCCGGCGCCCTGGGCCGTAGCCCAACCACGCCCTACCCTAAAATCGATACTGATTGCGAGCGCAGCGAGCGCGAATTTTTTTGGGGATGCAAAGGATGAACCCGTCAAAATTGATAGGGGACGACCAAAGCGAGGGCGGCTTTTTCTAAAATTTTATTGCTAATCTACTCATCTATTTTTAGTAAAAATATGTTTATTAGGTAATTATAGTTTAATTGTGCCGTATGGGTTAATTTTGCCGCCCCCTAATTAGTGCCGCTCAGGGCATTTGCCCCCTGCTCTCTCCCCCCACGCTACGGTAATGGTTGATCTTAAATCTTTTTTAATAATTTTTAATTTTGAAAATGATCAACAGATGTAACTGATACCGGCAGTGTAAGTTATATTCTTAGCGCTATTGCTGTGTTCGGAAATATTGAAATCAAATAATTGGTAAAAAGATATTGTATTTTTTTAATATTACGTGATAGGTCGCTCGATTTGCCGCCCCCTAGGACGTGCCGCCCGCGTGCGGTGCACGCGCTGCACGCCCGCTTACGGCGGGCCTGATGACGAATGATTTATGTAAGCGGTAAAAATATAAAATGGAACAGATAGGTAAGTTCTGGATTTAAAATTAGATTTTCTTTGCACAAAGAATTGCTCGGAGATCGAGTAAAAGCTGGAGGTATTTCAGCCTGAAAATGATAAATTATTCTGATAAAGATTTCACTTCAATCAATAGATGGGCTATGTCTGGAGCTGTGACACAGGCGAAACATTCTCGTTCAAGCCGCTTACAATGTTGTAATACATCGTATTGTTAGGTAATAACATTTTACGATCAAACATATAAGAACTGTAGCTTTTAGAAATGTATTCCATAAAATTGTTTAATATTATAAATATTTGCCGACAGAAATCAAAAGCTTTCTATTCACTTCAGTAAATATAAAGCCGATAATATACATAATTTTTACCTTGGAGAGATCGAACAAGTAAATTCCTTAAGTTCTTAACTAAATTCCACAACTGCGGCCCACGCTCCGGGAATACCCTATTGTGACACAAAATAGTGCGCGCACTCCATAGACATTTTGACAGTTGTTGAATAAAAAAGTGGGAATAGTAAAAAGTTTTAGAGGAAAAGTACTCACAAAGAAATATACAAACGCTCTTTATTTTCTTTTAGCACCGATGTGATGTGACACAACTCCAGCACCAGGTTATTTTTCTTATTATTTGGAATATTTTTTTACTTATGTGTGATCTTATTACACATTTCTATGGTAATACATAAAGAAAATCATATTTGTTGATATGAAAAAACTGCTAGCACTTCTTTTGTGAGATTTCATGCACTCATACATAGAGTTTCTTTGAAGGAGTGATAAGTTCTTATAGACGCTTTGGGCTTTTAGAATAAATGTTACATTATATAGGATTTAGTGAATATATATACCTAACGAAATACAGGCTAGTAGATACGTAATACGGATACAATATAATGATTATAGACTGATCAACTAAGCACCTAATTTAGCTAATACGATTACGCACTATCGATATTTTAACATGGTTGCATTAACCTCATTTACATGAAATAAGTCTAAACGATTAGCTAATTAACTACTTTAATTGGCTATACGTTGACTAAAATGTTCAAATAACATTTATTTACTAGTGCTGGATAGCAGTGAATGGATTCAATATTTATAGGACACGAAAAAAATCAGATGTCACGTTAGGGATCAGGTTACAAAAATGGCTTTACAATCAGCTAAAAGCTACGTGAGTAATAGCTGGTCTGCGACAGATGTCAATCTGATTCGTCGATGGTACGTTGGACATCTGTCAGGTTTCTTGTTATCGCGACCCTCATCTTTGAAGAAATTACGTTCGTGCATCCATGTCGGTGGCAGCGGTGACACGCCCCCGCGTGTTCGATCGCCGGGCACGTTAATGTGCCCACATCACATCGCCCTCGGTTAACGTGGCACACATACGCCATTTGCACATTACTCTCTCATGTTTATACCTATGTACCCAATGGTATTATTTCCGCCTAATATAACAGTATTAATAATTAAACCCATTTCCCGTAATATCGCAGAACCTAAAGTTATATGGCGTTTCGCGAGTTCCATATACTCTTGTTGAAAATCACGCGATATTATTTTACTTGTGTTGTTTAACCATCCTCACGATGGAGATCAGATCCTTGACCCAGTGCTTGGAAATAGAATTCACGAGCAGATAGTTGAAGCCGTTTGCTTTCGCGCCATTATATGACACGACCATGCACAGGCTTCTGAGAAAATATTATGAAGATAGTTATACGAATACTCCGTGTTTAACTTTTAATGAGTTTCTGAAATAATTCTAAAGACAATATATAAAAAAATATTACTAAAGGTATATTCTTGGAGAAATATATTGGAGTACGTGAACATTGTATTGTTCATACAGGAATGAATTTTAAGCAGTGCGCAAAAAAAACTGGTGGTCCAGAATCGTTAACAGAACATATCTGCATAATCAGTAAAAAAAATTTGTTCATTCTTTTGTCCGCCCTAAAATCAGCAAAATATGGATACCAACTATTCTTACGCGCGCCGAGCGGAGCTCCGTCAGTAAACCGGTTTCGCGTTGCCGCCGTGCATACTATGATGACTGTGACCGTACTATCGGTTATAAAATAAACATCTTTCGATATCAATAACTTTTTTTTTTTGTACTAAAACACGACAAAATAACAATATACGTATCTATAAAACTTATTTAACTATAAGTTGACAAAGTTTGCGCACTGGATAAAATTCATTACTGTACAATTACGAGTACTGACGTCAGCAGTCTGTACGCAAGGCACTTACCGCTTACAATTAGCACATTTGTGTATACGAAGGATTTATTTTATCCTATAGAGGTAAACCTATTAACAACAATAAAAGATTACCCGAATCTGAAAACTATCCTTTTGTTATCTAAGGAACGATTTAACACCACATTTATCTGATTACTAAGGTATCGACACAATAAAGCTTCTATAAAGCGAGATTTACACAGTACTAAGGTACTTGGGAACTTATTTACGAAAAAAATACAAAGGAAACCTAAAAAATATATGCTATGCCTAAATCCGTATAACGCTGGCAGCTTTGCTCTTTTGTGTCGTTGATTTATTCGACTTAACTCTGTATACTACACTAAAGCTACTTTAAAAAGTTACTGCGTCAAATAACCCATATTTAAATTTTAATAACTGAATAAATAAACATCCCGCGAAATGAAGTCTATAGAGAAAAAAAATATGAAGACGAGAAAACATTCAAGAAGCGTCTACAGTTGAAAAATATAGCTCATTAAGGAATGTTTAGCCAAGCTAATTTAACTAGGGGCCTTAGACATCTCCGGGGAAATTACGAGCTTTGTGCGTATGTACTCTCTAACTTTTAGGACGTCTTTGTTTAGAGTTTTGATGATCAAGAATTTCATTAATCCAGTCAACTATCTGCAAAAGTATTCGCGCGATTTGTTAAACCATATTGTGAAAGTGTACCACCGAGTGCTGCAACACAATACAATAATCATGTGCGAGAGCCAGATAAAGGTAAATCGGTTAGGTATTTGAACGAATGAGACCGGTTCCCGGTAATTGTACCTGTCGTGTGGACAAATGTGCTGTCCAACGTGTGCCAGATAGTCAGTCTAACTGCCGCCATTAGCTCGAGAGATAATCTTAAATTACTATCCGCACACTCAATTGTTGCGTCACGCTAAATGTGCACTGTACTGAAATATTTGCGTTAAATAACAGTATGCCGATATTGTGCGTGGAACGCTAATTGACATTTACGAATAGGTGTACATCATTAATTAAAGCATAATGTAACTTATTACAATTACCAGCGTGTCAATTTTGAATGATAACGAACTAACGCAACCGTAATTAAATGTGGTGAGGCAGGAACACTAGCGGCATGTAATTGTTAAGTTACAGGAGTCTCCGGTTGCCCTCGTATTGCTTATGGTTTGCGACTAAGGGCGGTTATCACCCGACAAAGGGCACGAAATATAGATACAACCTGTTATCTTCACACGTATCCCCGTTATTTAGTGCCGAAGTACACTACTTAGAACAAAGCAAAGCGTAACTTAATATAAAGCATGTTGGGATGTCCACAAACTTAGGGAGAGTTTCAAAGACGATCCCTTGAGTCTCCTTTATGCAAATCTCGGGTAATTTCTTTGGTGAGAGTCACACGGGACCCTTTGCCAAGATTGCGTTGACTTTTCAACCGTGCGATACCTACGTCTTGTTTTATATTAGTTTACATAGGCGCGTTACGTCAAAACTAGAAACAGGTTCGGTCACAATGTAGACCCAAACCGATCGATCCGTTATCCCTACGTCGAATGATGAAACGGTTAGATTACTTAAATAAACATTATTTTCCTAAAAATGTCTTTTTTTTAACTTAAACATAAACAAACTACTTTCATAACATATTTTCGTTAGAATAACCTTACAAGATAACTGTCATCTCTATTCAGAACTAGAAGACCGAATAGAAAGGGTAAATGTGGAAATCCTAAATGTATTTATAGGCGAATAGCAGCCGTCATTTGTATTGTTAGCCCGTTGCATACCAACACCGACCACTACAATTCAACACCGCAATATGATTCTAAATGTTGACCGATGTAATTCCTGAGCCGAATGTGGCTGAGATCTGTACTAACATAGCTCGACTTATATAGTTAACGTACTTAGTATATTGAATATTGTGCTCCTAAGAAATTCTCTGTCGAAAATAGAATATATTGGTTAAATAATTAAGTATGAAGTCATATAATTCATTAATGAAGGGCTCGTTTAAAGAAGCTCTTTAATGAACCTTTCAAACATTCAAGCTAAAGAGAACTACTGGGAAATACTTAAATAAAAAACCTAATGATTTTTTTTCGTGGAAAACTACGAAACCAAGAAGATAAGCAGATCTCTGAGCATTCGGTAATTTGGTTTCGTTCCGCATATTAGTCGATAATAACAGATCCAGATAAGAAAAAAACTATTATTTCATCCGGATCTATTTACCTATTTTAACTTTTCTCTTAGCTTATTTTCTCTGACATGTGTTTGTATCGCTACGCAAGTATGAATATGAAAGTTATGAAAAAGTAAGTTAAGGCCAATGCTTGTTAGTAAGTACTTCATTATGGGAGATAACTTTATCGACAAATGATTGCGATGTTCCGGAAACTTGGTGTGCCTTGTTAAATGAAAACATTTTCATTATAACTCATTAAAATGTAACTTGAGTAGCTTGAGTTACGAACGTGTTATGATAACACATTTGTATAGTCGACATTATTGTAAACATTTATCAAAACATATATTAAAAAACAAATGCCTGCCTGAAAAATCGTATAATCGTATGCCTGCAATGCAAAATACACGCGAAAAACATAGCCTTTCTTGGCAGAAACCCTGCAAAAAGGCACATGATGTCATCAACTTACCAAATTAGTTTTTACTTTTTCAGTAATAATCCTAGTCTAGGAAGGTAGACGAGGCACCTGATTTAATTAGACATTTAGACTACCTCCATAGACACACGTAGGTACCTATATAATAACCCGTCACCACTAACGGGTGGGATGTAGGTATCTAGTCAAATGCAGCTCCAATTAGTACGAATGTAGTCATATTGTTATTAGTTTACTGCTCAACTGCAGTTCTACGACGGTTGTTAGGATGCATTTTCATACGAATAGGTGCAAATAATTCAAAACTGTACCCTTTATTGCTAAAGTAGATTTTTCTGCATATTGGATTTTTATCGTTTATTCATTTAGAAATATATTGATTACATTTTAAATATTCAATATAAATAGGTAGATATAAACAAATATAAAAATTAAACAAAAATTTTAATTTTGTTTAATTTTATTTCAGACTTTTTAGAGACCATATACGAATTATAGTTTTAACAATATTGCAATATAATCGTTTCACACTAATATAGAAGCGCCCCTTAGTGAGTTAATATCGTAAGACTTATCTTAAACCATGCACCAATCAACTACGAACCCATCGCTGAAAACCGCATTGAAATCGGACAATTAGTTATAATATTATTGCAATATTATTTTGCACTAATATTGTAACGCCCTCTAGTGAGTTACAGACGTAATTTTAATTATTTGGGAACATGCATTAAGCACGTACACATTGCTGATGAAAACAGAATTGGAATCGGACCTTTTGATTATATTGCAACATTGTTTTGCACTAATATTGTGGCGCCCCCTAGTGAGTTATAGCCATGACACCTATCTAAGAACATGAACTCATCGAACACAAACCCAATATTGAAAACCGCATCAAAATCGGATCATTAGTTTAGAAGGTAGGTGGGAACATTACTTTGCTGTTTGCACTAATATTGTGGCGCCCCTTGGTGAGTTACAGCCATGAAACCTATCTAAGAACATGAACTCATTGAACACAAACCCGTTATTGAAAACCGCATCAAAATCAGATCATTAGTTTAAATAGGAGGGAACATTACTTTGCACAAACGCACATCTCTCACCCTAAACGCATACACCTGCTCCGTTCCGTCGTGGGTAAAAAAATAGGTGGCCACCGTTATCGGGCACAGAATTTGCTTGTTTTCAATACAGGCAGGTACTACTAATTCAAAGCAATTATTAATTCATTAATATAATTATTAATTCATTATTATTTACCTAATGTATTTGTATAATTACAGGAGAAAGTAAAATTACCAAAGGTAAATGGCCACATTAACAGACTATGTTAAGCTTGTTAGAATATGTAGATGTTTACATATCTGTTTCTAGAAAATTAAGTATAAAAAAATATTTCTGTTTAGTTTCGTGGTATACCCAAAATTATTATTTACCTACAGGGCACGAGAAATTATTTGTAATTATTATCATTTCTACGTAAATTTTTATACATAGTAAACAACAATTAGTGCATGTCATCTTTTTTGAAACAATTTGCTCAAACTGATAACAATATTATAACTGTGTTAATATTGCAGTACACTTAATTCAATTTATATTTTCCCATGAGCTTTATAAAAGTGATTCTCTTTGCCTGTTTCATAAACGCAGTATTAATATAGAGATATATTCTTTACAGCTGTTGACTGCTGCACCCGAAGTGCCATCGTATAATAAGCTTTATATTACGCCTCTTTATGTATTTGGCTGTATTATTCATGGCCACATAAACGCACTGAACTCGACTACACCTCGCCAATTTTGGAGGCTGTAAAAATTATGCCACAATATCTTTTATGTCATTATTACTCCCTTTCATAATATTTTCACTAAATAGACCACTTCATGAATTTTAGACGTAGGCAGAGTCCAAAACCGATCTTTAAAACTTTCCACGAAAGTCCAACTACGCTGCTTTATTTAGGAAGAACAGAGATTAGCGCAAACTTCGGTAGGATTTTAATTAAGTTTAGTTAAAATTAAGAGTTACGTCACATTTCATAACTTATCTTTGGTGTAGTTTAATTTTTATTTTTTCTGACACCAAGATCTATTTATATTAATTAATAAATTTAACAATCGCATAAATTAAAAGAAAAACTGAGTTCCTATCTATGGAGAAAGGTCAAATACTTTTCAGTTTCACACACGGAGCAAACTCGCTCACAGTTTGCAGCTTACGTCAACGTCTCAATTACACGATAAAAATGTCATACTCATACATTTTAATATTTTATTCTCAACTCTTCGAATTACTTCGCAACTTTTCCAAGTCCGCGTCTTGAGAAAGTGGGTGGCATTCAAAATCATTCAAGCTTTTATTTATGATGGGGCTTCAAATTGAACAATTAAAAACAACTGCGGAGCAACTAAATAAATATTGCAACTGATGCGCTAACAATACCATGTAATCCTAAAACTATTGCGTAGGCGATCCATCACTACGAGGCCATCAATCTCACTCATTTGACTTTTACGCTGGAATAAGCAGCATGCATTTAAATCCAGCTCCATAGTCATAAATAGTGGCTGGGTATGAGATCGTCGAAGCGACACACAGTGATTGAGTTCATCTGTTCACCAATAATCATTCATGTTTCATCGGCCGTCTGGTCATGCGTCAATGAGGAAGCGATAAGGTACAGTGGGCCGCAGAGATAGGTCACCAAAGGAACATATTGCACATGCAATTCAGTGGCGATCCGATAGCGCCTGGCGACGACAACACTTACATGCACCTATACACCATGTTACCTACGTATCCTCATTCTATACGCTGACTTCGTGTGGTTTAAATCTCTCACAATTTGACAAGTTTGAAGCGGTTTTAAGAGTTTGTACCCGATGCCCGTGTTTGCGTCAGTCAGAGGTTTAGCATACATAATTATGTATTGAACCTTCGTCTTTGTGGTAATAGGCATGATGACAAATTTTTAAATTCCTTTGTATAATGTAGGTATACGTCTATTTTATATGAAAAATTATTAATTTTAAGAAAATGCGAAGATTTTTTATCAAATAATTGCATTTTTCTCTGTCCACTTTGAATCCGGCGCGAAAACGCTTGTCAGCGTCATGGTGTCACTTGTGACGTCACGACTGAAATTACAAGACGCAAGTGAACAACGCTCGTGCGATAATTAAGTTTTTTGTGTTATTAAATATGAATTCGAAAGGGCATAGGTGTTGTGGGGTCAGTTATTTGTGTACGTTCCTCACAATACCTACAAAAATACGAAACAAGCGGCTTAAACTTGCAAGGCGAGATTCAAAAGCAATATTGCCCAGGGTACAACTTTATTTTTGTGAAGATCACTTTGATGTAAGTTATTACGTAGTTCTCTAGATTCTAGCATAGTTTATAATGTAAATAACTATTTCGAGGTTAGGTTTCATCTCTCATTGTTTTTTAATTAAACTAGTATACTTACATGGAAGTTTTAAGATTTCTAAATTCAGCTGAACAAAAATCTTTATTTGATGCCAAAAACTTTCCCAGCATTATGATATCAATTCTAGGCTGCATATCAATGCTAGCGCTGTTTGCATTGATAAATCCGGGCTCCATAACTCGTGTTATAAACAACTAATTAATTAAAAACAAAGATCGCAGTGGAAGTTCACAATAACGAAATGTGACGTTCGCGCGCTTTCGCGCGAGTTGTTTTGAGAAATGACGTCACGAGCTCTGATTGGTGTTCAAGATATCATGGCGGATTGCCTTATTTCGTAATTTTATTTTATAAAAATACATATTAATCACATTATTAATAAAGAAAACAATGCGCGTTTTATATACCAAGCTTCAAGTTTAATTTAATAAATATATTATTTTAATGATTTTTGATTACTGTCATCATGCCTATTATCACATTATATTTCAGCAAATAAACACATTAAACCGTGAAACTTTAAATATAAGACACAAAATTATGTTAAAATCTCAAGTTTTCGTCATACTGTTCTTTACACTAATGAAGTACCTTCTTCTCATTAGTATTGCATTTCAAAAGATTTACTTTTCAACAGAAAAACTAAGGTTTTTCCAAGGAACATCTCAAGGATAATTTATGCTCCGTTGCTTCTATTTTGATAATCAGGTGTACGAGACTAGTTAACGAAGATCTGTATCACGTACATACATAAGGTCTCATAGTTAAGCGCTTCTAAAGTTTCCAAATTAAGATCGTAGTGGGCAAGGGCGCATACTGCTTTAGTTTATAGGGAGAGGCCGTATAGCGACTAACAACTTGAAAGGCGCAAACTTCTCCACAAGTTTTTAGTAAAAGCCTAAAATTCCCGTGGGAAGCATGTTCCTAGAATCCACGCTGACAATGTCCTTACTACCCGAAATTTAGTTTTAAAACATCGTTTTATATAAAACAAAAAAGATTCAGTGTAAAAGGCTGTCTCGTTTTATTTTTGGCACAACACTCCAATATAATTGGATTTATTTTTTCAACTTGCAAATGAATAACAATCAGTTTAAAAGGTCGTATGGCATGCAGTGGGCCACGAAATTAATTTGCTACATCCTACAGTCGTTGCTGCAAAGCACTCTAGTAGGTAATTTATTCAATGGTGCGCTAAGTAATGACTCATTCAAATAGTTTTAAAAGTATAATTGTGAATTATCCAAAGTTGCCGTTTTAACCTATTTAGATAATTAGTAAATATCTATGTCGATGGATTTAGAAGATCCTTCTGCTGCCACTGCATATTATTGCCTACTGTGTCAGCCAAAGTGTCAGCATATAATTCTGGTTTAATCTTGTGACCATCAGTAACAAAAAAAGTCCATTACAAAAAATGAGAGCGAGAATGCATTGATGGAGCAATGATACGGCAATGATGCGTGCCGAACCCTCACGGTCGACGTCCGACGTCCGGCGTCCGGTGCCGGACGAGCGATGACGATAATCTGTGCCCGCGGGACTGCCTCGATGATCACTCACTTGTCATTCACGGCTTATTCGAATCGCTGGATATAGCAATCCCAATCTCCCGATGAGAAATGTGTGGGGCAGGTGCTGGACTCCTCTATTTTATCTTTATCGAATAAATTTTCCTCGACGCTTTTTTCTCAACCCGTATTTCAAAGTATACTTTTCCTCATGAGCACGCTAAATCGAAATGTTGTTTATCTTTTACATGAGTGACGTAATCCGATGTAGGGTTTCCAGATGATTCAAGTATTCTATTAAAGCCACATAATCAATCTTCAAGAAAATCTGAATTCTGAATATACTTGCCGTCCTTGATAAATATCGTAGAGAAACATATTATCGAACTTTGCTAGAATATTTACACTCCTATTAATGTTAGTTTGAACAACAGTTATAAATGACATACAACCACGGTTTGCCCATAAGGATGTAAATTTTCCTTCTGATGATTTCATTGGGATACAGGATAGTGCGACCCAGAACTTAATAACGGGTCGGGTCGGGTGACAACCTTATGTTTGTTGAGAACCTTATAGATAAGTACAGTCTACAGCAAAACGAAAATAAAATACAGCCACCAGGTTTGTTTGCAGAAAATCAAACGCATATTCTCATGCAGCATAAATATAGAAACGTCACATGCAATATTTCCTGCAAACTTTATTATATGTGAAAGTGTGAAATTTTACAGAGCTCACTTGTGTTGTTGAATATACCCACAATAATGCGCAAAGTTTTGCTTTACTGGGTCAGGGGGCTTCTTGAGAGCTCGGCAACACGAATATACCTCCTGCGTATGTATGGAATAATTTTGAGATGTACACAACAGGAAATTACCTCTATGTAAATGAGAAACTTTTGCGTGTGGCTTTATCATTATCCCTCGAACAGCCCTGCTATTTTGTGGGGTGAATAAACACTTCAGTTGAACAGTGGCCACTTTGACGTGAAGAGAACTAGCTAACCCAAGTACCCCGTCGCTACTTTAATAGAGTAATTCCCCAAAACGAAATTACAGCGGACATAAATTTCACGATTTTAAGAAAAATTTGGTATCGCACCTGTGCTACGTAGAAACGAAAATGAACGCCATTATCCCACACCATAATCTTAAATCACTTCGGCTTAGTGTTTCGATTACAGACAAAGGTTCGAAGGAAACCCACATTATGATGGTAGTTGAATAATTGTATAGATAAGTGGAATTGATGGCCTCCGCTTTTGTTCCTGGCTAACCCTGAGGAATTTCGAATTCTCGTACGTTTTGAATCGGAAAAACTGTAAAAGTGCTTTGCAATTTGTTAATTCAACTACACTTGCAAGAATTAAATTCGGGTCAGCAGTTCGGGTTAGTGCAGTTAAAGAAGATTTCTAGAACAAAGAAGCTGTTACAATTGTTTTGGTGGAAACTAAAATTATTTACAATAAATGTTTTATTAGCACTTTAGCATTATATTGTCTTAGTCATAAACACTTTCATTTATTACGCGATAATTTCATTGATCTAGCGCAACTCTAAACAAAATGATTGCTTCAATCAGTTATTACAATAAACCAACATAAAAAGATGCGAAGATATTATTAAACATTTTCTGCAGACCAGTATTCATTGCTCACAAGTGTAGGAATAACTGGCACTGTTTCATAAAGTACAGTCATTGCAGTCGTACCACGGCGATAGAATATTAACAACTGATAAAAACTATATTTAATACGTACCGAACTATCTTAATTACGAAGCGGCGTCACTGCGAGAATATTACCGAGTATCTAATAGATTTAATTAGCTTAAGTGCCATACCATTATGATATACCTTTGCAATGTTGCTACCATGTATTCGCATGAACTGTTGTGACAGTTTCTGCATGATTTCTACCTGAGTATTTGCTCTTCGCTTTGTAGACTATATACATTAATCTCATATTTTCATATACTTAAAAATATCGACCCTTTCTTATTTAGACTTCTTAACTATGTGTAGAAAACAATCAGTCATTGATGTCTGTAAGATTGTAATGATGGCATCACGGAGGAGAAAAGACTAGCGGAGATGCCCTAACGAAAAATCTCCTAACAAAGCAGCGCGCCAAAATTCGGGTGAGCGGGGGACGAGGAACGTTACTGTCTCCACCCGTGCTCCACCCTTATACGCCTTTTATGGGAAGCCACCCATTTTTTGTAAATCCATCTAGCGTGGAATAGGATGATTAAAATCTAACCCTAAACTAACATCGACCACTAGTGACATACTCAAAAGTAAAGTAAATACTCAAAATTAATAATTCTTTTAAAATAGTAATTCAATTAGAAAGTTTAAAGAAGCATTCATTTGAAATGAACGAAGAAAAAGAGACAGATAAAAAAGTTAGAAAATTAATTGTTATATAAGTATTATTTTGTGCAGAGAACTTGCCCCACAACAATTTATTTACTCCTCCAGAAATGAAATAGGTATTTAGGAACCATTAAACGGAGACTCGATGAAAAATCATTTTTATTCACCACGGGTCTAAAATACCCCCATGGTGTAATTTAAGTATCAACTTATGGCATTGTGTTAGTTCGTCTACTAGCCACTATGGCATCACAAGCACGAAAATTCGTTCTATTTGTTCTAGAACCGTGCTGCGATGACTGTTGTTATTTTCGATGTTGCCACATTACGAAATTCACCAAGAAAAATGGGAATTAAAATTATAGGGACAGTGTTTATCAAATTAGAGTTTTCACAACTGTATCATAACGGCGCATCCACTAAATAAGTAGCAGACTTTATGTGAGTCGGATGTTGCTCTGAGTAAAGGTACATCCAAAAAGTATGTACGGCAAGAGAGATATACCTATGTAAAACATTGCTGATCTATTCTAATATTATAAAGAGGAAAACTTTGTTTGTTTGTTTGGTTGTAATGGATAAACTCAAAAACTACTGGACCGATTTTAAATATTCTTTCACCATTAGAAAGCTATATTATCTGCGAGTAACATAGGCTATATTTTATCCCGGTGCGGGCAGTAGCTCCCACGGTACGCGGGTGAAACCGCAGGAAAACGGCTAGTGATGAATATAAATAAATATACATCGTTAGAGTTATGATTAATTTTAAGATAATTGCAGCTTTTTTAAATAAGACCTTTTTTAAGAATGGGTGATTGCATTTTCGATGTCTGGTAGCACTTAATTTTGTAACGGGTCTCTCTGTCTTGATGAACACAATTTTACTTCAAATACACGTAAGTCGACTACTTACCGAAAGATGGTGTTTTTATAATATTCAATTTTCATGATAATATATCATATGTTTTGGTTTGTAAATAATCTATAAAAAAACTTGTAGGATGCAAGGAAAAATTAAGCTGCTTTTTAAGGCAAAAATTGGTACCAATAATATACATTGATACAAGATTGATACGAAAATAATACAAATTCACTTAGAGGTTCTAGAAATGCAGCTATTCGACGACAGATGTCTCTAGCAAAAAAATTGTTTTAAAGCTAAAATATTACTTACACGTGAAATATTATCCTATGGTATGTTTGAATTTGGATCCTGTATAATGATAGCGCATTTCATCGTTTTAATCGAGTAACAAATAAAATCTGTTGAAATTGTGGTAAAAATACAACCATGACAAGATGTCAGTTTGATGTAAAGGACGGTATATGGGCGGTGTCCAGCCACGCCTGCCGTGACGTAGTCGTGACGTATTTGACCTACCTGAAGGCGCGTGACCTACCTGCGTTAGGGCATCTCCGCTAGTCTTTTCTCCTTCGTGGATGGCATACATTCAGGTTACAATTGCACCTCTATTAACAATTATAAATCTATTCATCTTCCAAATTCGCAGTGTAAACTCACCTAGTTGACCTTGTGGTAAGAACATCTGTCTGTGTCATAATGTTGTGTTTTAGAAATTAATTTGTGGCAGTGTATCCTCATGCCATACATTCGTTGGTAGGAGGGAGTGCAGTACACAATGTGGATTCCGTGTGGGCAGCTCGCTGAGCGAGGCCGCCGACCGCGTGCAAGCAAACAGCCCGAGAACCCTCTAGCTTTCCCTACTCTACTATTTACCTTTCTCTCTACAGGTATCATGTTTACCTTCTTTTGAAATGTATTACAATGATTATAGACTGAAATACCATATATTACACCAATCATAATTATCAGCTTCAACACTTCCTATAACTACTGTAAAAAGAACACGGTTTCATAACTGTGTTTGATATCATGTTAGCATGAAAGGTATCTCTCCTAGGTAAACTTGACTATGCTAACAATCAGATATATTGCTCCGACCTGAACCACTTCATAATAAAATGCAAAGAAACTGTAGAAAAGGATATTCCTGTTGAGAGACAGATGTTTACAAGCAATAAAAATTGTTGGATGGTTATTGAGCAATAAATAATAATAGAATCTGAGCGGGACCGGGCACGGCGCCGGCGGTGGTGGCGACCGACGCGACGGACGGTGCGAACGCACACAACTTTTCTCGTTATGTCCTTTGGAGATGTTTTGAGATTTGCAGCAGGTCTGTAGTGCATCGGGCACAATGGTTCCTTTCTTATCCTGTTTGCGGGGACACATCTATTTGGACTTTTTGCCGAGGCTGTGGAACAGTTGGTCGCGACGCACGTACGCTCGCTCGTCGGAGACGCGCTTAGAATTCAATATCCCTATTTCACGTTACCGTCTTTTGCACATACATAAAACAACGATAGGTACTTACTTGGGCTTTGTTTATCCTATTTGTTGATGTTCCAACTAAACCGATATTACATACACATGTGTTAAACAAACTTCGGCTCTGACTACTCGCAGTTGTGGGTTATTTATGGCAGTCGGCAGCTTTCTGAGTGTACAAGTTCTGTACAGTTGTCACGGATAAATTATTTCATGATCTAATAAATGTAAAAGCTCTTCACAGACTCCGCCAATAATTTATGAGAACCAACATCTGAGCGAAAGACAGGTGCATGATTGACAATGATAAACGGCTTTTAAAAGTTTTTGTTCATAATAATTGGAAGTTGAGAACAACTTTTGATAATTAGAGGCGACGGGCTTTTGCAATTTAGATTTAGAATTAAAATAAACACTCAAACCATGTATGCAAAAGTAATATCATTAAAACTTCATAGCGCGATGCTTTTTATACCTCTTAATATGCAGCTATGAAGCTCTAACTTTGCAATTTAATTACACTATTCCAGTAATTGTATTCAGTCCGGTCACGGCGCGGCGGCTCGTTCACAGATCGCTACTCGCAGCCGCCGCATCATGTTAATGTGCCTCCCGAGGTAGATTATCAAAGTATTATCACCCATACCAGAGATGTTAACTGTCACGGAGATGCCACCACACACAGCATCACAGGACAGGTATATATTACGTTTTTATTACAAGCCAAAGTAAATGGGGCAAAAAGTGAAACTTAGCGTGTTTCATTATGAAAACAATCCAAGTATTCTTTTGTTATTGAATTTGAAACTTTCAAACAAAAATAAGCGCCCATTATTATCGAATTCAACTTTGTTCGAACTTAACGGATGAAACGTTGAAAACAATAATTGGTAAGAAACTTTAGGAACACGAACTTATAAGCCGAGTGATCCGTTTTCTAATTCTAACGGATACGTTCCGAAATAGTATGTATCTTAGATAATTGTTAGTTGCTCGTAAACTATTTTTATGTGTATTTTATCAAGCAATTCGTGTTCATGGCAGACGAGAATCGCAGTTTTCGCAAGAAATAGTTAATGAACGGACCGTATTGATATTTAAGCAACTCACGTCTAGTGCTTCTCGTAAAACGTTTATACGCTTACATAAAATACGAGTTACTAAAATTAAAGACTGTGTTTAATACCCATTCAGCACATAAACTGGGACGTAAGTACGTTTATCTCGTTCGAAGAGATGCTTAAACGGCTAATTATTTTTTTAATTTAACATGGTTTCGCTACATATAAATTCTACATTTCAATAAAACAAATACATTGAAAGGTAACGTTTTTATAATTGGAAAAATATTGAAGAAATATGTTTTATATAAAAATGATTGAAAACCACTAGTAATTTCATCATAAGTATACATAAGCAAAATGTTATTAAAACCATATTTGTATCTACGGTTGTTTGAAGAAGTATTTTGACAAAAAAGCGACATCAGGTGAAGTTGTAGCTCGCACTAGTCGCCGGGCGAGAGGCGGGCGAGGCCGGGGGGCGTGCACAATACATGTGGGCCTGAAGCTCCTGCTTCATCGCAACTTGCCACAATACGACTTTCCAAACCTTTCTCATTTCGTTTTTGTTTCGCTCGCGTCGTTGTTGTCGCGGCCGCAGATGTTCCTACGAAACCGACGGCTCATCTACGGATTAGTACCCGTTAGGTTTTCGTATTATGTGCCCTACATTACAAATGGAAACATTCAGACGGCTATTATTTAAGTATCGTTCTTTTATTCTTTCACATATTTCTTAGATAAGAGAATAATAATACCTCCCACGTTTGTGTGTTTTATTATCATCGCACCAGAATTAGGTACAGGGTCTAATCTACGGTGCGGTCAAGAGTCCACAGGGAAGTCTGTGTACAATAAGGTGTGTTTTTTACATAAGGCCCTCGACCTACCTGCCTGCTGAAGGTTGAAGTACTTAATTTAAATACCAAAAATGTACTAAGAGTATGCTTTTACAATATTTTTAGCAACGATGGATGGTTTAGTTTAGTTAAGTCCGTTTTCAAAGAGCTTTATTGCAATTAAAAACTCTGCCTTTTCCCACAGTTTCAGGTTATTTTGTACCAGAAAAGGTTGATTTGCTTTTTAATTGGTGACCGTTTTAACCGAATCAGCATTTGTAAATTTACGTTGTCCTTCAAAAATTGAAGAGCTCAGGTAAGTATTAATGAGAGGCCACTCGTGTTACAAAGTCTGGCCGGCGCACTCCCACCGAGAAAATTACGCGAAAATTTACATAATAGAGAATCCGTGGCTGCCCTAGTCCTTTGAAAGTCGGAGCTGCGGGTCCGCTTCGAGTGACACCGACGTACATTAAATTAACATCTCTCTTACTTTGTTTGCGAAGGCTACACCGACGGAACCTAATTTGCGATGATAAAAAGCTCGCACTAGCCTCTACGTGTCGCTGCATATTATAGTTATGGAAACTCAAAGGATCATCAATAGCATTGAGATTCATGCATCAAATTAATTTCAAAGTGTGGACCAGGCTTTAGTTCATTAGAGATATAGCTTTGAAAATACGCAATATGTTGGAAGTTTTTATTAGCAATCGTCGTGTTTCAGCAGGAGTGCTCAGTAAATTATCGAGCAAAGCGGCTGAATCAGCGGAACTAAAAACGTAAATGCAGCGGTAGTCGCTGTAATTGGGTAACCACTGCGCATCATTAGGTAATTGCAGCTGCGGCCCGCAGATCCCGCTCTCGCCCGAACGCTTTTTGTTTTCGGATTCCCTTATTCCGTGCGAAACATGGCTCACATACTTATGTTCGCTTGATTAGTTATTATTAAACTAACAATCGCGGTATCTGATTCTGCTTTCTCTGAGGCTAAAGGTATCTTTTTTTAATTAACTTTTTAGTTATATACTTTTTAGTTCAGCACTGGGTGTTAACACTCACTGGATGTGGCATCATAAAAGGCTAATTATAATTCTTTAAGTATCATGGGAGATTTAAGCCAGATTGAAACAATCGTGGCTTAACTCAAAACGTATGGTCTAAAATACCCTAAATTGATTGGCTAAATTAATTTCTTGTAATGTTTTATTCATTTCTGCACAGATGCGATGCAATTCTTACCACCTGAAACCAGCAAAACTATCATTTAACCAAAAAATACATTTTTAAATACAATTCCAGAATTAGGCGAGTACATTAAACCCCCACATTAGTATGTTAGTGATCGAGTTGTGAGCCGTGCAAGCCCGTTGTGACGTCACAGGCCGCGCAAACGTTGCTGCACCGTGCACCGACACTACAATTAGATAACCGTTAGTACACCCACTGCGTACCTAATTCATCTTACTCGCCTTTCTTTCATTTTCTAACAGAACAGATAATTAATGTCTGCAGAATCAGAAAGTGCTTAAAGTCTAAAATTCTTTGTGAAATACTCAGAAAAATTAAATGATTAAAAAAGCGTTGAATTCTTTCGTTTAAAATTTTCAGAAATTGACTAATGTCCTTAGCTAGAGAAGGAATGACGTACTGTGTTCTAGGTTTCTAGGTATATCAAAACAAAAAGCTGTATTCACAAGTAATACTTACTAAAGCAGACTGGCAACGTACGTCTTTGACTATATTTTAATTAATACAGAATGAGGTCATTACTAAGGCAATAGGCTATTATGATAACCAAATCCAATCGAACGTCCAGACGGCCCGCGACGACATAAATTATTCCATATAATTGACGAATATAATTAAAGAGCTTATCTTATAAATTAGCCAAATGTTTAATATTAGATACAAATGATAAAAAATAGATAGGCAGGCATAGATTTGTAAGTTAAAATTGTTCATAAGCTTTAAGCCCTTTAATGCCTTTAATCAGATCCACAATTTGCCCGAATTAGAATCCAGTATCTCATCGATACTTGTCAAGCTCCAGCGCAATGTTGATAACAACTAGTTATAGCTCGGAGCTATTTCCGTGCTCCCAATAATCCGAAAGATATCTGATAAGCGCTTAATAACCTAAACCGCACCAGCTAAATACCAAAAACGTTTCGCAACAGAGTACCAATCAACTAATTCGTGACGTTAAAACGTAATTAATTACAATTAGTCATTATTAGGAGAATATTAAAGCGACTGATATAATGGCGTCATTATTAGGCCTCTTGGCTGCGGACGAAGTTACATTAAGTTTGCTGTTCAGCTTAAGTTAGCTGGTCGCCAGTCTCGGCGGCTATTACCCCAGTCTTACTGCTATATACAGATGTGTCTATCGCGATCTTCGTTTACTTGTAGATTAGTTCGAATTGCCTTGTTCAGTTCAATGCTTCGAGTAATACGTATTGCAAACAGGTCCTTTTAGTCCGTGATGCCTAATGATATTCTGCGCTGAAAAGCTTAAGCCGTTTATTAACGCCAAGTGCAGGCGTGCGTTAACCGCTCGGTATATTAACCACGGATTATCTATGAACTATATCGTATTTATATTAATAAATGGACTCTGAATTTCAGAGTGGTAAGTATAATATTTTATTCGTGGCTTATTTATTACAATCATAAATACCGATGTTTTATCCCTATTACTTTTCAGTAAGTAGGTTTAGAGGTATCCAAATACATATTACCCTTATTAATGCAGCTTTAGGTGATAATAAAATGATTTCGTCCGCTGTTAGTAGACTAAGCGTAAATCTTATTAAAGGAGAGTAGATCTCTATTCTTTGCTTAAACAAAATGTGTTTATAGGAAACTAGTTTTTCAGTCTATGGCATTCAACCAGCACCGGAATTTGTAGTGTGGCCTTATGTATGTATGTACGGTGAAGGTATAAGGTATTGAGAACACAATTAGTAGCGGTAGACGTGCGGTAGCAACCTGTCACAGTTTATAGAGCATACCACCGACTATACATATACATATCTAGCCACCAGAAGGAATTAACCCAATATACCAGTATCTGGTCTAAAATTAAGAGGACAGTTGTATACAAGAGACAGTAAAAATCAATACATACAAACAGACGAATGGTAATAGGTCGGGTGGTAATTGGAAATCACACCGAACAACACCTGTAGATGATTCGCCATACAGGACATGTGACACTCTACACTTTATGAGCCACGAGGCGCGGCTCCGGGACACTAAAACAACAACGAGCATTTTATCATACAATTTATAGCGGCTCTTATGAACTCACAAAACACTTGTGATCGAGGCACAGCCAATAAAACTCGGCGATTATTCTCCCCCCTAAAATTGATCCAAATCAATTTATATTATTTACACGCGTTGCACGGATATAAATTGAGTTTTTGTGTTTTATGTTTTCCAATTACCCGCTCGACCCTTTTCACATTGAAAGTGTCCTGTGTTTTATTTTGAATGTTTGCTATGAGTAGGTAGTGGATCAGATGGGTCTTATTTAGGTAACTTGTAATAAATAACGTGACACAAAAGTCACGTACCCTCGTTAATGGATTTTAATAATAGCTTAAGTAGGTGGGATAATTTAGTTTTTTAGTTTTCAGAGATACGGTGTTCTGTTATTCTCTTTTGAGTTCGATGTCAAAATAAAAAATAATATAGCTTAGCATACGAGTAGGTATGACTTTGTATGTGGGAGGTTTTATCTTGAATATTCATAAAGAAGTTTCGGTAGAATGTTTGAAAATGGAACATGTATGAGTAATTATTGCGATGTGCGCTCGTTGTTTTATATCAATTTGTGTGTAAGTTCAGTAGTTGGCCTCGGTGAGCACGTCTAGAACTCGTTTAATTAAAAGGGAATCTACTCGTCTAGTGCAGTTAAGCCCGTGTTTGCTCTCCATCTGTGTTCCCTCGCCACACTTGCCGGCCGAGTAAACTAATACATTATGTACTTACATTACATAATGCATGTACGTTTCATATAATAACTTTGTTCGTGTTCCATTATTTTACTCCTTTGAGTTGTATCGTAGTTTATTAATTGAGTACAAAGTTTAAACAATGTTGTTATTTTGTAGTATTTTATTTTGCGCTTTATTTTTCATCATTATTAATACTGTATTATTATTAGATCTGAAGTCAAAGGACCCATATATATACAAGGACAATAGATTATATTTATCTCTTTCTGCTAATATGATTAGAGAGAGACGTTTCACTACGGACAATTTGCGATGCGGTTGGCAAAGTGCCTGAGTCTCTGTGCCATGGTCCAAAATTTTGATTCGCTTGCTGTGCGAATATTAGTATAACAGCCATATTAATGTGACAATTGTTCGTATGTATGACCATTAACACGATGCCGTACTCGTCATTCTTTCGATCCACATAATTTATGCATGAGACCTCGATGGAAGTTCTAGCTAGAATAATAAAATTGCCAATCTGTATCAACTTGTATCTGTAGTGGAGACATAAAATATGGATTACTAATACAATTATTGATTGAACTATCAAATCAGGCAACTTGGTGTGGAGATTTTCTAATCACATTATAGATTTTTGTTATAAAAGTGAGATTTGTAAGCAATAGTAGAAAGCCTACAAAATATAAGTTTATGGTTTTACATGCTAAGATCCACTTCAACAACAGTAGACACTTAGGTAGTAACTTTGATCACATTTGATTGTTATCAAATGTGATCAAAGAGTTATTTAGTCTACTAAGTTAAGTTAAGTTCGAGATCATAGAAATTAAATTTATTTAATTTTTAGTTTCCACATTTATGTGGCATGGTGGTAAAAGTACCTACCTACCTCACAAGTACATATGTACGTCGCTGTTTGAGATATTATTGAAGCTGATATATCCTCAAATACCAATAAAGCCAGACAGAATACCGATAGCATACATTATATTCTACCGTTATAATACACAGTAAAAGCCGATGTTATGGTGTAGATTTCAGAATAGATATATTGATTAAAACAGGTCGGGATTAATTCAAACATTTTTAGAATTAAATTCTATTTCAAAACATGAATCTGTTAACCAAATATTTGTGTGAACTAAATAGTTATTTTAGTCATAAACATTGTGGGTTTTAAGTGGTTTTCTATGATACAGGAATAACTACACGCGTCAACAAGTACTAACATACAAACGCGATTTCACATTGCATTGGTACGACACTACGCTAGGAGGAATATGTCTGTGACATAGACAGACGTATGCAAACTCCTGCAGCCAGTGATCTCATAAACTCCCCGTATTTTCTTTTCAAAATTTACGGAATCCTAAATAAAATATATACGTACTCTTTGTTTTCTAATGGCGCAGAAAACGCAATTTTAGTTTCTTTGCTGTATTTTCTTTCTTTTGTTTTGTAGCTATTCTGGCGCATGAAGTTGTATTTTTTTAATTACACATTTTACTATTCATTTTGTTGGTGAAAAGTATTCTATACAAATTCTGAGCCTGTTATTTCTAAAATTTATCTGAGACATAGTATAAATTTTCAATTCAAGTTATTCATTAAAATACATTACTTATGTAAATCAACATTGCGCAGTTGATCTCTTTGAATAGCAATAAAAGATGTTGAATCGAAATTAATCTCGATGTTATGTAAAACAGTAAACGGTTCCAACAATAAATCTAGCTCAAATTGATTGAACAAACGCAGACTACAACTATCATTATCGAGTCGCATTCTTGAATCGAATTCACAGGGCTGGCTTCAACTAATTTTACAGAAATTAACGTAGCACAATATAAACCCGAATGAATACGAAAAATAAAACAATCAAGCTCAAATATTTTCAAATTGAGTTGAAATGAGAAACTTTTTGTGAAATTGATACATTTTAAATTGTTTTAAAACTTTTATGTGTTGGTAACAGCAAATTGGTAAAGTAAACTCTTAGTCGGCTACAATGAATGTGATTAAAAATCTTAATATTAAACATTACGAAACTTTCATCTCGCGCGTCATAGCCGCGGGCTACAGAATTTAAATAGGGCTTGTACGAGAATAGAATTGAATATAAAGTCCGTGTGAGTGGACAATACACTTAAGTAAGTGTCAAAGCATCCAACCCTAGAAACGTTTGCTACAAACGGCTACGGACTACGTTGTGTCGTAGCATCGTAGCGTCGTAGCGCCGTAGCAGACGAGGGCATCGAGCAAATGAAAACAGAGATAAAATCGAGCACCAAGTCCCGTGTGACGCGCTCACGTAAATACTGGTGAAAACAGTTCAAACACTATTCTATACTGTAGCTGTGATAAATGCAATAAATAAAATAATATCGTGCCTGAATCCCGCGGGGGTGAAACAGAACGAATCATGGCAAATTCCCATGAAATAGAATTGTACGGTTTATGTCTAAGTCCCTAACAAGCTCGTTACGAACGAGTAGACAAATTCAGAGTTGGTATAGCATAATCTAAAAACTTTTTTCTGCCCCACAATCGAATTCAAAGTATGTTGAACATTTTATATTTTTATCCATTAAAATCGAAGATGGAATATATGGAGAATACTAGTGAACTGAAATAACTCACGTTTTATTTAAAATACTATAAAACGGTACATTAGTATGTCATGTGATGCCAATTACTCACATTGCTGTTAACTTTGCCAATTACGCTAAGTGTGCTTCTGTTTGGAGTGAGTTTACTACTTTACTTTAATAGCATAGGATTTCAACGATCATAGCCATTACGTTTTATTCAATGCATTGTATATCACATAATATCAAAAACTTTTAATCACAAAAAATGAAAAAGTACCTTCATAAATCTTCAGTCTTTTTACAAATTCTGTTCACGGACCAATAATAGCTTACAAAAGAGTACAAAACACAAATCAAACAAGAGATCGAGATCAAATACGGGTAAAAAGTCAATGTTTTGCAATTTACTTCTCAGTGGAAAATGGCATTAATCATTCCAGTATTATAAAGTATTGAAGAAATGGAATTAAATCTCACATTGTGCTCTTGTACTCGAATATCAAAGGTCATGTCATATCACGTGTAACTAAACTTGGCTTAGTAATAGTCGAAGTTAACGTCACAATTAGGCTCAAGCCACTTGACATTTCAGAAACTCAAAACCAGGAAGTTTCATTAAAATCCGAGCCTCCTTTACAATACTTTTTTCGTATCAACAAATTAGTTCGCAGAAGTGCGGCGTACATTCGATCACGATAAACGTAGTTAATGATCAGTTAGGTATTTAATATTGGTAATCAATAGGTGATTGCATATAAAGTGCGTGGAGGTGTGACACGACACGGCAGGCGCGCCGACACCGCTCGAGTGAGCACCGAGCACCGAGCCCCTCACGCCGCGTGTGTACATTATTAATCATAATAATGGCACCTACTCCTCAACGGGCGGCTTAATTTAATTAATTAAGCAGTACTAAATATTGTAGACGCACAGCTAACCGACGACGATGAAATGTTAACAATGTTATTGTTCTAGTGGATTAAATCCAACAGTGCCGGATGGCTCTAATATTAATTTGAATGTTTGGGTAAAATCCTCAGACAAGGTCGTTGGCGTTACGATGTATTAATTTAACGGAGCGCGAAGTTTATCCAGACTGAAACCATGAAATTTGATTTGATGTATTATGTAGACAGATTAATTTTAAAAGTTTCCGATTCATTTATAACGAAGCCTCTCTTAAATATAATTGAACTGTTGGAATACTTTCCTCTTAGTGTTGTTCCAGCTGACATAAACTTGGAAAGATAGCATGGAGATTATCGATTGATTCCAAGTATGTTTGGAAAGCAAATACTAAGTTTTACAACAAAACTGACTGTAATCAGCTAAGGACTCGAGATACGATCCTCGGGAAACTTTCCGAGAAATAAGTCTGAGCAGTAAACTCCGCTGTTTAACATTTATTATATTTCTACTTCTGTTTTATCAGACGCGGGGAATTGTTCTAGTTAAACATTTGAACGTTTGTATAATACTCCTTGAATTCTTGACTTCCTGTATGCTCAAGCAATTCTTAATATGGTGCCTCAGAACAGAATAACTAAATAAAATAAAATATGTTTAATTTAAAACCATTTTACCGTTTTATTCTCTACAGACCTAGTCGCCGCAATTCTATTACAACTTAAGTAAATTCTTTTTGTCAAAAACTGAACAAATAGCTTTGAATTTTCAATAATTTTCATTAAATATCAGTCTAACCTCCTATGAAAAAAAACCTTAAAAAATACATGTCGGAGATTGTTCAATATAGCGTAAAGTTCATATCGTAAGTACTCTCGCGAATAAACAAACGGTATCGAGTGTCAGTCGACGTCGCGAATGCCTGACAATCCTTTATCATAACGTCTATATTTTTGTTCAGATGACGTATGACGTCACAGTTTTAATATCGAAAAAGAATCTACAGCAATATATTATTTGTAATATGTACTTAGTAAGCTGTACGAAACACTAGAGAAACAATCAATCTTATTTATTGGCTTGCCAATATTCTCTTTGTAGTTTCAAAATTACTTACCAAGCTTATGCTAAAGTAGCAATAATGATGTCTTCGGTTTTGCTAATCTACATTAAAATATGCAAACCGTAAATTCCTACTAATGAACTATTCTTCGAGTCAAACACATAAAATAGATAAGATCTCTTGCATAATTCAACGCCACACCATCACACTTTATATCAAAGGAGAATTTCAAAGTTATTCACTAATGCGGCTGAAATTCTTTCCACCAAACAAAGGTATTTAAAAACGAAAGCCACTTTTAAGAGAATCCAAAAAGTAAATACGTAAGTATAAATAGAAATAAATTTTAAATTCGCGTCCAGTTTTTCCCTGCATGTAGTGAGAATTTCCAGTAAGAAATTCAACAATGAAATATAATATTGAACACGGTCTAATGGGTTGAAATGCGGCGTCGGTGAGATCGGTCGCTCGAGTTATAATCTCATAGGGACGAATGGGAGCAAACAGCACAGATTGGCGCACGTCCACAGCCTCCCACTTGCAATCTAACTGCGATCAACATGGACGATTTTACGCAGTAATGCATGATATACGATTTCCCACTTTCATCGTTAATTAATGTAGCGTTAAGATATGTGATATGTAACCCTTGTGAGCCCACTAACTGAGTAAAGTGCTACATGTTCGTGGTTAGTTTATTTTGGTACAATAATTATTCCAAAACCACTGCTTAATAATCACAATTTACTCGATGAGTAAATGGGAAAATTTCGGCAGTAATATTTTTGGACAAACACAAAATTTTCCAACATTTTCATTTCAACCCTATTTCTAATATTCGGAACTATTTCAATCGTTTCCTGTCTTTTGACGTCGACATCTCTCATAAATCTCTTTGTTCGCCACCAAACGCGTCTGCCGCAGCGATAAATTTGCGAAATGGAGTAATAAGAATCATTTTGCTAATGACAACATGCGTTAGAGTTGTCTGTACGAGTCGGCGGTGACGTCATCTTTAAACAGTTGCGTGAGTTTGTGTGTTCATGGAATAGCTTAATGTAGGATGGGCCATGTTGGATAACACAAATTTGTTGTTGTGTAAACAGAGTGGCGGCGGGCGCGGTGGCGAGCTCGGTGAGACGAGGCGGTGTTTCGTATGCGAGGTGCGACACTCGTTACCGGGATGTGCGCCCGCGGGGCATTGCGACGTCTCAATTATCTTTAACTTCATTGCTCAGATTCCGTCATGAGCATAAGCTTCCAACTTGTCACGAAGTGTGTGTGTTGCGTGCGAGTCTGTTTGTGTAATTAATTTGGTTTTCCCAATGGTTGTAATTCTGCCGCTCGACACGAGGCAATTTTGTTCTTCTGTAATCTAAACATTGTTCAATTAGAAGGGTCGTGGCAAATATATTAAGATTAGTGCTGCTTCCGTGAAACTATGGTGGAGGACGGAAACGAAAATTGTATTTATTTTCCGGTAAATGTTTATATTTATTCTTTACTCTCTTTTAATACAAAATAAAATGTACGCTAGTTATATTCTGGAGAGTCTGAGATACTGTAGTAATTAAACATTACTTTTAATAAAATAATAGTAGATCTACAGCTTTGTGCCAACGTGACGAAACATAGATTTTTTTTATTATATTTTTTTTAAGACTTCCGTCAAATCTACACACATGCCTACATACTTACATAGGTACATTACAACGAGCAAACAAAATGAACAAATCATTTAAGCTTAAGTTATGTTGTTACTATAACTTTTAGCTCAACTAAGTTCGGAGCATGTTTAGCCTGATTGGAAAGTCGAGTTGATGCGATTAAAAGTTTATTGAATAACGTAGCTAACAACGTTTCCAGCAGCTGCAGCGGCGCGGTTTCGCTGGAACTTGGACTTGCAGTTTGACCTTATATCAATTACTCAGTAATAGGAGCCGTTAACATTCTTATCAAGCACTAACTATTTCTGCATTGGTAACAGAACACCAAACTTTTAACCACGGCCATAATTGTTCGCAAACGGAACTTTGTAGCACACTGGTATTTAATTCTCATAATCAGGTCGGATGATGCACTCGAGCACAGCGGCACGTACGAGTATATGTGAAAACAGAAACATTCAATCAGAGCGCGCGCGATGTGTTCAGTCGGAAGGGCTCGGCTAACGAGCGTGGGACGCGTGCGTACTCCTGCAATAATGAACCAGAAGTAATTTCTTAATAATTGTTGGTGAGAAAGAGCCGAGCAAGTTGTCGGCTGAAGGCGAGACTTCAAAGAAATTAATGAGTGTTAGGAACTCGCGACGTGCTACCACCGACTTGATCAGTTTGGACGCCAGCCGGAACAAAGTTGCCGCAAGAGCTTTAAGAAATTTCCTGCTAATTGCAGACGGACCTCAATTGCTACTCCAAATGCCTTATCAAACGATTCAAATTTTATTCAAAACAGTGAATAAATTTGCCGTCACTTGGGGCTTTACTATCTGAACTTATGAATTATTAAACACAATTATTGTGACTGGAACTTCGTTATAAGTAAATTTCATAAAGCTGCAAATAACAAGGTCATTAAACGAGCTATCTTAAATGAATTGGAGTCATAGTCATTATATTATTAGACTGCGGCTTTTAATAGTAATGAGTCAAGTAAACACAACGTAGATCGTCAAATGCACGTGATAATAGAGTTCCTACAGTACCTAAGCATTGTATATTTCCCTCCGCGTTCATTCTCAAACATAAAGCTTTGTTCATTAAACAAGAACTGACTTACTAATCGTGCATGTAATGTTGGCGCGGAGCGAAACCCATTATAACAGTAATGTTTCAAGTTATATTATTTGTTTTGATCGTATTACGTAATAACAATGTTTGTTATTTAAATACAGCTACATTATTTTAGTTTTCTTCATTAATTCGTTTCATTATACAAGTTGGCCTTCTTTTAAATAAGAGTTAATTTACATTGTCCCGGTTTTAAAGCACGAACTAGTTCGTTTAACATAAAGAACATTTATTTTATCTCTCTTAACAAAAAAGCAAGGAGCGTTTTGTTCATCCTGTTGCTCTTGATATAAACTGATTCCTCTTACATTATAACTTTTGCAACTACGTCGGTTTAAGTTACTCGTGTAAACCAAATTCTTAGTTCTGCTTGCATAATACGACATTTGGAATATGTAAGTAGTATCTGTAAATTAAGCATGAGCTGTATATGATACAAATACAACACCCTGTAGATATAATGAAGCATTGATCATTTACGTGAGATTAGTTTGGGTGTCCACAATAAAAAAAAAAAACAAAACACACTATGCCTATTATCAACATCGGTCATCGTACGTTAAGTTATTAAAACCACAATTTGAGCAAAATTGGACTTTATCTGATAAGCTCTTATCTTCAAATTACGATGAAGGAAGGTTTGATTTGTTTCTAACAATATATGCGATCAATACAACACACAATGGCGACTGTCTTTTTGTCTCAACAGTCCTACTTTTTCTGAAAGCATGGCAACAGTCAACAGTCAAGTCCCATTAAAATGATTTTCATTCTTTTGTTGTTTAGCAGGAGTCGTTGTTAACTGTGACAATATTTGTTCGTAAAGATCGTCGATGTTTAAACATTTACTTATGGAAATATATGTTTTTTATATCAAGTGTTCTGATTGTCCCACATTTTCTTTAAACAGTCTCTTTAATGAGTTCCATAAAAGTTTATAACCTGCTCAAAGACACTCAGCAATGACGTGCTCCAAAACACCAACTGACTTTGATATCCGCTACGAATTTAATCCTAAGAAAAGCGGAGTACGGAAGATAGTAGTTTTCTACATTCCACGAGCTCTAGATACGTCAGCATCTCAGCGATGCATACAGCAATAAGCTATTGGATTTGTGTACTGCAGAAGTGCACGAATAAAAAGGATCAGTATCCCCTAAATATTCAGAATTTTTTGTACCTTTTTGATTACAGTTAAAGCTTTTGATGGCATAAATAAGCTTGGCCGAATCTGTTTTATATTTAAAACAAATCTGACACAAGAGTGTTACAAAGCTGTGTCCATTTAATCCAACTTTCATTGTGGAACAAGATCACACATAAAAGTTTCAATCACGCATGAGCAGAACATGTGAGGGAGTGGCTACATGGTGCAGGTCCATTAAGGCAGCATACAAACTGCCCTCGGCGGGGCAATGCCGTGATTAACGTAATGCGATTGCGGCCGGCCCGGCTGAGCCGCTTCAGGCCGCTATGATTTCAAGCACGTGCTATTGATTATTGTCGCTACAACAGAAACAAACTTAATGCCTAATTGGCTGACGTTGCTTTGTTGTTGATTCCAGATATAATAGTTGGTTACAACGTAAGTATACCCGCTATTATTGTCACAAATGTATCCGGTCTCTCTGCTACAATCAAAATTCGATATTGGTGTACGAGCTTGGCACGAGCTCAGTGGTAAATATTTTGTCAAAATGGTAAGTATCTAAAACAAATAATTAACGTTATTGAATACCGTTAATAGTGTTCGCAGAATTGTTATGTTTTTCACTCGTTTCACAGTAATGAGCTCATGTTATTCTATAAATTTATCCAGTTTTTAAATTAAATCCTATAAGTAATACTAGTTACTTGTCTGACTAAGCAATAGCCACTTAACTCCAAAATGACCATAACACTGTAATTTATTGAGGCCTTAACAATTTAGACGAATTATTGTCGTACATTAGTCTTCAGAGAAGTTATCATTAGCAACAGTATAAGAACAACCGCAGTCGTTCGCGTCGCAATAAATTGGCCAATGTTTATATTTTACGACTGTTTCGCTCGAATTATACTGGACACAATTTGTTAAAGCTTTCAAAGCACAACGTTCAATTTAGAATTTATGAAATCCTATTACGCGAATCGATAAATGCTTTTCATGGTTGCTCCCAGTGCTGTTCCATGCAGCCACTATCGATCCCTAAATGTTGTTATAGAGCAATATTGTCTCGGAAACTCGACCACGCGCTAACACGCCTTTCCGATGGTAAATGGAATAAGTAAGCACGCGAGCGAGATTTCCCGTCTCGGAAACTAAAGCAAAACTTAATGCTGAGAGCTAAAACTGCAGACGGAAATGCACTCGCAGCCAACTCCAAACAAGAATGTTATTAACAAATTAATAATGAGACTTGCGCACAAATTCTGCGTGTCAGCATACTAAATGTGGACTTGTACATAGTTAGTGAGACCTGAAATGTTGCTCTAAATGTTACTTAATAATTACTTTGCCCGCCTCCGGACTTTGCTAACGAACCTTCGCGGAATGGGGAAAAACGTTTGCTCTTTTTTATGTTAGGCTTCATGAACCTGATGGCCAAGTCTATGATTGATTTAGCCACGATAGCCAAATACAGGATGGTACGTTAGATATAGGTACCTCTACTTCATCAAATCTCAGCCCTATTAATTATAATGATATCAGCGGACGGTGAATATGGGCCACTGTGTACGGAACGCAAAGATTTAAATTATTTTTAAATCCGCACAGCACTTTGAAATAGCGCATAAGCATAAACTTACATTTCTCCGCTTAGTATAATAGTGAAGCAGTTACTGTGAGTTAATATTATGTTATGACGTAAACTGCTTTAAAAATATTAAACTTAAATATAACGCTTGTAATACCTGTGGGATTCTTTTCGTCAAGATTTAGAGATAGGTACCTATAGTATTAATAGCTGCTAGTGGTTATAATGGTTATACTTCATCCTACAGCATCGATCATTATCCAGGTTAAGTCATTAACGAAATATTCTTTCGTTTTCTTGAAAACTATAAGAAAACTGGGTTCTCGGAATAGCCTCTAATATCAGAAGGTATAAAAAACTTTACCAATTACAACCTACTACAATATCTTACCTTAGTAAAAAAGTGATCTTTATATATAGGTAAGTATTCTCTTGATATTATTAGGTAAAGGTAACTAATTGCTACATTGTTAATATTAACAACAGTATTATTAGTTTCACGAAAAATTCTTTTGTGCTCGGATCCATAATTCAAGTTAGGAGAAATCTTTTTGTTATAAACATCACGTAGCCTGTAAGAGATTTTTCCTTTGTAATTATAAACCGGCTAGTGTAACGAACAGAAGGCGGGCCGCCGAAACAAGGAAATGAAATTTCGTCAAAGAAACATCTGAAGTCTGGACCAGACCTCAAGGAAAATTAATGATTATTGGTCGGAGGAGGGAAAGGCGGAATAGCCGAGCCTGGACTTGAGCGAACTAATGCTGCCAACTAACGGACTGGCGACCAAGGATATCAGACAGCTTTTTATAAATGTCATAAAGTTTGTTGAAAAATGTTTCACCACCGACAGAGAATGTTTTACTTGTAGACGTATAACAAAATAATTGACAAGCTCTTATTTTCATGTCTCAAGTTCATAGTTTTCTTTTCGTAGGAGGTATAAAATTCAAACACGTTCTTTAATTAATTTTAAAAACATACAAGAAAAATTAAGAACCGCGTCATGTAAACAAAAATTTAAACACTTGACAATTTTGCTGCTATCTTTTTGTCCATGCCTCGCTCAAAAGCTATAGGTAGGACGAATTTTAATAAGACTTTAATTGCTACAGTACTTAAGAGCTTCCAAACTAAACGGAATATTATATTTAAATGTAAGCTGGCTATTTCTGTGGAAGACTGGACAATAAACTTGTGGAGCATTCTCGAAGTCCTAACGAGGACCTCCGAGAAATACCGAGGTATCTAAGGCTTTATCCGCACTGCGAAAATCATAGTTTTAAAGAGTGGTATGAAACTCGCGTGAATATTTGCAGTGAGATTGAGCTTAGAACCTCTTATGTTATATACACAGAGTTTTAACTATTTTAGTCGAAGGATTTGGACAGCCTTTTACCAATATTTTTCACTGTCTGCTATAAAACTGTGTACGCTCATTAGATACTGTACCGCTCCCTCGCGCTGAAGAATACACTCGGGTAAAAAAGTGAACACATACGGTACTTACATATTATATAGAAAGTCTTTATTCCGAGTGGAAAGGTATGATGTATGTAGTTTACTTTTTGTTTGTTTTTGCTTATTGTTCATCGTGTCCACGACATTTAAAAACAGAGACTAGGTACGTTTTTAGCTGTGTACCTACTTATAAATCAAGTCTGAAGTAGAGCACACACATTTATAATAAGTTAGCAGTGAATATTATTTATAAAAAAAATATGCTTGTTTTACTTATAATTAAATGTCATCAACCATCGTATCTTTATGGTGTTCTAAGATGCCCAAGTCCACTCTTACAACGTCTCTATCAAAAAAAGCAGCTGATTTATCCAACAGAATTAAACTATAAAACTTGTAAAGACACAAAGCCATTAACTAGTTGGCTCGAGATTCAGATGGAGCGTAATATCGCCATACGTCTAAGCATGTTCACAATTCATTACATTGTTCCGAGCGCGGCGCCGCACGCTGTCGGAGCGGCGAGCTCGTGCTGAACCAAGCTGTTTCCCCAACGCTGCTTAATTGGGACCGCTTTACAACTCCTACCCAATGCCCTGGCTTGGCTTTCAATTTAGATGTTCACTTGTATTCGCCACTTCACTTTAATACTTGATGCTTTTGGTATTTTATGGTTTAATTAACGTGTATTGATAGTCAGTGGGAATGAATCGCGGATTACAATATTTGCAGTGTCCTCTTATAATTGTTTTTGTATGTGGTTGTTAATTATATGTCCTACATAATAAAATATCTCATAATTGCCAGAATATTACTTAAACTTTATTATACCAGGATTATATCCGATTCGCAAATATTTCTAGAATTCAGGTTATTTAGAACCAAAATGCCTTATAATAAATAGGTCTAAAGAATGAATAGTAATAAAATGTAAATAAGTTATACCTTAAGTCCGACTGCTTTTAGATCCATATCTGTACTCCCTATTTTTAGATATCTACCAGAGTAAGAAGCATCAGCATTATCTTAATGGCTTCCACATTCAATATATATGTTAAACTTGACGCATACCCTGAACCACTTAGATCATGAGTTCATGACCACGTTGCAAAACTTAGCTAGAGCTTCCGAATATTTATGTACTTTTTTCGAATGCCTAAAGAATGTTATATGAGTGCTAGAGCCCACATTTCCTATATATATTTCAAACATTTAGGTATCATCTATAAAGTCGTGCTTAAGGAAAACTCAAATTGCATAGAAAATGTGCATTTTGGGCTAAAATATCGGTCCGTTAATTCTCTGAAGAAATAACGCCAAACTGTACGTATGCATACGATTCTAACAAAATACATACGTGAGACGCTAGGAATACCAAACTAATAAATAAACTGAGAGCTGGTTTAGCTTTTGAGACTATTGTAAAAGCAACCAGAGTTTACTAAACTTATTTGATCTGCTGCGGTCGGAACTGCAAACACGTGTTTTGAAATTTCAGGCGCTGAGACATTTTCAGCGAATTTTGGCGTAGTTTATAACATACGTACAGTATTAAGCTATACGTTTTAGCTGTGTGATATAAATTTGTTTTATTTTGCAGCACTTTAACGGCAACGTGAAAAGAGAACAGTGAATAATATCTTTGACAGCAAACTTTCTCGGATTTCCGAGAAAATAATTGACAGATTTTTAGCTAAAGACAAAATAAGGAAAAAAGGGAAAATAGTGTTGATTTCGAAGGGAAGCTTGTAATTGAATATCAATAGTCCAGCTACCTCACCTTTCCGTATAGACGTTAAGTATTTTTAGAAGTACAAATACTTAAGTTAAGATTCATTATTACTTTTAAATATATATGTCAAAAGCTTGAATTCAACCCATCTTTTTTTTTACCGACTTCAAAAATCATCAAATGACCCCTCCCGCTGTGGGTTAACAGCGGTGAGGGAGTGTCAGACTCTTACTGACTAAAAACCGTCGTGTTCCGTCTTAGGCCTTTTATGTACCAGGGCCGCGGTATCTCTTTCGAACAACCCGCAGCCCCGGCAGGAATTCAACCCATCTCATATCGAAAGAAAACTGTGCTGACAAAAATCTTCCAGACGTCCGGTAGTTCAACGCTTTGGGTGTCAAATGTTACATTTCTACATACAAAAAGGTTAGCGTCGTTATTAAAGCTTATCAACGACCACCAACCGTTCATTTTATAATTTATTTGTTCACTGTTGTGTGTAATACACTAATTACTACACAACACAAATGGGTCTTGTTCACTTGAATAAATTAATTTTAACTATTCTGTACATGTTTACTTTGCCGAAATTAGATGTAAATGTTATTGCAAATATTATACGCGCATCGTGTTTGCTATACATTCGCGGTTTGCTAGTAAAGCCATCATGCATTTAGGTAACTGTAAATATCAATTTTATGTTTTAAAAATACGCATGCAAAATTAAGCACATTCATTGGTTTTTGTATCGTACTACATGGTCGGTATAATTACATTTGCAACGTGCAACTTTGAGCTGAAAAAAAGGTAATTGCAAGCATGCGTTCCTTGAACAGACACGAGCAACATTTTGACTGGGAGCTGCTTAAACAATCTGCAATAAGCGGTCGTTGTGGTCTGCTGTGGTCGACAAAACAACGCATTGTTTTGTTGCCGCATCGCATTGTTGCCGCGACACTCACGCGGTCGCTACAAACACCACTTGATGTAAAGAACCCTTTATTGCCACGTTTATTTTTATTTCGAATGTACCAGACAGATGTCACCTGCAAGATTTTATGTCGTACCTAGATTATGCGAAGCCGGATTTATTTCTTTATTATACTTGGATTGCGGCACTTCACGAAGAACATTTTTTCTTACGGCTTCTGAAGTTGCTGAAATAGATTTTTCGTTAACTCTCTTGGACATTTTATCTGTAGCTGTATAAGAAAGCACCTTCACCTTGGGGTGCAAAAATGTCGGTAGCTACTCCCGGATTCCGGCCTGAGGGAAAATAAAGAATTTGTTGTAACTGCTATACGTAATTAGGTTATGGTTACAGCTGATTTCGTTTATCAGTGTTTGTAATTAATTTGCTACCTGACGAGCGTACCAAATAGCAAATTCATGGAAATGGCATCGTAATAAATATTTCTGAGGATAAAATGCAATGCTTTGTTTTTTACCTTTTATTTTTGAACATTATATTTTACTTTGCTTAATACTTCGTAAGCTGGATAATTCGTTTTTTTTTTTGTGATTTGTAAAATAATACGGTTCATAATAGACTCAGTTGCCTCTCATCGGTTTTGAATAGAAATACTTTTGAGCAATTTCAGTAAAATTGAAGCTTTTTAAACAAGTAATCTAATCCCCGTATGAACTGAAGTATTTACTAAAACGCCTTTTTGAATGTGTAAACATTTACACAAATTGGAGTTCTAATGGAATTTCAGATTGATTGGGTGGAATATTTCATGAATTCGCAGCGCGTAAATAGTACATAGAACTGAGATATCTTTTCATGCCAAAGGACAACTTAGAATTTATATTGAATCATTTAGGTGTACGACTGTAGTAGTATGTCTTCCGGAGGGGATAAATTAACCTACTTTCTTTCATTAGCCGCTACTTATATGGTCGCTCAGAAGCCTATCAACCGATAGTCACTAGGAAACCTATGAAAGAAATACGATAGCTTACGGAATATCCTTATAATGGTACTTTTGACTTCTAAGAATATTTAATGAATACCAATTTGATTACTTTAGCAGTTGAACACTCAAACGGAAATCAATTTTAACAAGTTAATCAAAAGGCAATTGAACCTTTATCGGTTCACTTTTAGAAACTAAACAACTCAACATAAGTGCTTTTTGAAAACCTCTCCACCTGTTTAAAAAAACTCTTTGAAAACCGATGACTTTTCCTCAATAATTCCTAATGCCAAAAGAGGATCGGGTACGTGCTATAACGTTGGAATTACCCCATTGATATTTTCAATGGGAAATAACCTAGTTTCGGGAATAACAGGCACATAACAGTGTCTTACATCGATGGGCTTCGATATGGTTAGTTAAGTATTTTCCCTGAAGGTTTAAGAGGCAAGTAATGTTCAATGGCCAGAGAAAAGAATGTTTTATTACCTCCGCTCATAGGTAAGTAAATATGTGCTCAAAGTATTAAGAGAGAACTTGAGTAAAACTTTTTTAATTCAAGCGAAGACAATAAACCTACGAAGTTGGCCGGAGCTTGGTCGGAATCAGTGCTGCACGCCGCTCTTCAAAACATTATTTAAAAACTACTGCAATTTCATAATAATTGCGTTCTTGGCTATTTAATATGTTACTTGATGTGGTTTTATTACGTTTTATTATTGGCCTTACATGGATTGTTTCTAAATAAAGCAGTTTTTATCGGTAAACTTTTGCAGATTAGATACTTCAGGTACACCCAGACACTCTTCGTCTTGTTTCCAATAATCTCTACAGGTAAAGTTTTATACATTAATGTTATGTCAACATCAAAGTTGCAGATGCTTTCAATGCTAAGTGTTTCTTAGAAAATTCTTGGTAACCTTCTCTTCTTGGTAAATCCATGCATTGCAAATGTATGTGAAAAGATTTTAGAGATCAGGATTTCTTATTAAAGTAGAAATATAAAAAAATCCTTAACTAGAATAAGTTAATGGCCGATAAATACAAAAATACGGATTAGTTAGGATTAGTCGTAGTCTGATTTAGTGCAAAACTTTGACAACAGTAAAAGCCAATGGGCGAAGTTTCCGTCTCAACTGATCGTTCGCGCTTGATACTATAACCTACATAATGGTCTCTGCACACAGCGGGCGCGGCGTGGCGGGACGGGACGGCGACGCGACACAATGTACTAGATCGTCGCGTCACGTCGCGCCGAGCGGGACGGCTCTGTGTGGCGGCCTCCGTAATATCTAGTACATTACAACTGCTCAGTGTCGCGTCGCCGTCCCGTCCCGCCGCGCCGCGCCCGCTGTGTGCAGAGACCTTAAAGAGTAAAAATAGACTAGTCGACGCCGTCATGAACAAATTGTATTAAAGTTTCTTGAAATAAAACATGAACTTACTTCATCTTTCCGTTTCCATTATTCTTATCACTGTGTAACTGTGAGAAAGAACAACGGAGGTGCGTACGAACTTCCTCCTTCGAGACCCAACTCTGCTCCGCTGCCCAAACGGCTACTAAACTTAATAACATAGCGAGTAAAAAGAGTATATTTTAGTAATTCCGCGTTTGCTCTGCAGGATCTAATAGGTAGCAAAGGCAATGTTTAAACGCCCTCCTTAGTTCCGTTTCTTTTGTGTAATTACCGTGTGTACGGGGTTCATATACGTAACAGAAGTAACTGCTAGTGCTATCTGGGTGTAAGGCTACGGGTGTGGAATTTAAGTGATCTTATTTGGTGGCCGGCGAGCCGATTCAGACGCGCCCGTGCGCCCTGCGCGTGTTGCGAATCGACAATTTCCTACCTACCTGGCCGATCTTTTTGCCTAATTATTACTTCGAAGTCTATATTCAGCTCTATTTAATTCTCCTACCCGTACGTGGGGAAGTTTTAATTGTTTATTTTCATTAGGTACAGCTAAGAGTACGTACTGTTAATTAATGTCTGCGAAACAAAGAAACTGTTGTTGACAGTCAACCTTAATGTATATCATGAAATGTTCAGTAACAATATTAATAACTGTAGGCAGTAGTTTCATTGTAACATTAACAACACCAGATATTAGGATTATTTAGCGTACAATATTCAGATTTATGTTACGTCTTGTTTCAAAACAAATTAATAATTCAGTATTTTTTTATAAGTAGCAAATTAATCATTTATATGCCTATGAATTACGTTTGATATCCACCTAACCGAACGGCCCATGTAAACATCGAAATACTTTTTAATTATAACATCTCCGTGTAATTATTTTTACACACACACAACACTTCCTCAATTATTAATGAGCCAATGCGGGTAATTACGGGAATTTCATCTTGCGACCAATGTTCCACCCGATACTCCTTCCTCGTGTCAAGAAACTTAATACCTACTCATTAATATTATTACTTTACAGCAAACTTGGAAATAATGTTCAATTATGTGAAGGAGATTAGCTGAAAGCGCTAATGACTTTAAACATTTCACAGCTAGATAAGATTTCATTTACAATTAAATTGTTCAGTAATAAAGCACTCCAGATTCTAAGGTAAATGAATAGTTTGAAACTATTACGTTTGTTTAAATGAAATACGTTCACAGGTATCATTACTGTTCTTATATATAGTATTGATAGAGAACGTCGGCGGAAAGTCGACCCGGCCAGTAGTTGGTCGTCAAGTCAGTTGATTTTATTTTGCCACCGGCCGAGTTCGCGGGCAAACGTCGTTACCCGAGCAAACTTTAGCTATCGGGATCTTCCATTATTAAAGTTTTATCCAACTGGGCCACACGAGAACACCGATATCCATACGAATTTTGCAACCGATTCGACTTCCATTTGCGTTGTATAGAGCCGTCTTCGCACTGGCGTGTTACTGCGTCATTGTTTGATCGTTTAGCTTACAAAAACTTTATTCTTGTGTAAAACAAGTTCTTCGTACCTACTCTGAGTAGTGGAACGTACCTATTTTATAAAGACTGCGACGGACAGACTTTCACTAATATTACCTTATGATTATAGAATGTACCTAATTACTCAAATCGTATCAGAACCATATTGTAACCACAAGCATTCAAAGCAATCAGCATTATTAGAGTTGTAGCTACGTGTTCAGAATTAATTGTATAATGTATGATTAATTAGTACATATATTGAATTGTGTTAAATGCATAGTTGGGTAATTGCGATACTAATAGCGATGATATATGTGAAGTGTTCAGTTCTAATCTTGACGTGTTTATTTTTTGTACTGGAAAGTCTATTTCTAACTCGATCGCTTCAATCTCATATTTTTGGTGGTTGCGTTGCTCTTTTTGACGTATTTTTTTTTTATTTATTATGGTGTTGAACAAGGTATTAAAACCCAATGTTAAAGCCAGAATACTTTCATACTTATAAACAAAAAGATTTTATTCAGTCCTCTATTAAAAAAAAACAAAAGAAGTAAGTAAACATTAGCAATAAAATAGTACCTAGGCAGGTAGATAGTAGATTTATATACGGACAAACGAGCGGCGTTTAATTATGCTTATTAAACTATTAATGAAATGGGGCCTACAGGCCGACATAAACATATTTGTAATAATTGGACGGTACAAAGAGGATTGGACTAAATAAACCCTCGTATTGTCGGTACCTATTACACATTGTTAGCAGTTCAAAATGTTCAACATTGTAGATCAACACAATCCCTGTTTTATATTTATTTACGTTGAGAAAAATAATGCTTTATAATTTGTGTAAAAAAATCTGCACAGTTTCAATTTATTTAATTTACGATAATAATCATATTAATAATTACCATTTTCGAGTGACTTACTGACCCATTTTTATAATAAAGCCTCTTTTCATTCAATAGAAATGTCTGTTCACAATTCATATTGTACAGTCTTGTACAGTCTTGACTAAAGTCACAAGAATTACTATATATGACAAGGACTGTCTCACGAGAATATTTCTAAGAACTGATAAAAATCATCACTAAACGGATTACCCTGTAAGCTTATCTTTAATCATAAAAACTAGTTATCAAATATCAGTATTATTTATAAATCAAAAACATTTTTCTAAGCCCCTTTAATCTTCAAATTAATAGAATCCCTTGATAATCAGCAAAAAAATATATAATACTAAACTTTTAATGTTAGATTACAATATACCTACTAAGTAAGTAAGTAAGTTTTCGATTGGACTGGATCTAAATTTATCAAAATGTGAAATTTTTGTTCCTGACATCCCGGACAGACAGACAGTCATATCAAAATTTAATGTCATAGCACCTCAAATTAAAATTCTGGACGAAACATCATTGCACCTCCTAGGTTCACCTATTTTGGAAGAAAGTTTCACAACATTCATAGATAACAAAATTTCAAATTTTAATAACATTTCGGATAGACTTTTTAAAATTAATCTTCATTCGGCTTTTACCTTAGTAAAATACTGTTGTTTTGGCCCAAAATTTATATACAACCTTCGCTCCTCTCCCTTATGGAAGCAGCCACATCTTTTAGACAGAATTGACCAAATTATCCGTTCTACTTTTACATCTGTTTTTAATTTGGCCTTGGACGACCGAGCGTGGCTTCAAGCCACCCTTCCGATCAGATTCGGTGGCCTCGGTGTCCGCAAAATTTCCAGTTTAAGTCTACCGGCGCTCCTATCCTCGGTCTGCGGCACTAAGGAGTTGACCAGAAAAATTTTAGCCCCTTCACTGGTCGATTCTGAGGTGCCGTGTCTGACTGATGGCATGAACGCCTGGAAAGTGGCTTGCCCAAACGCAGCCTTCCCTGACAACCCGGCTTCCCAGAGACAGTGGGACGAGCCGCTCTGCAGATTGACGAGAAATAAACTAATTGAAACATCTGTCAATACTGCTGAGCGTGCCCGCCTACTGGCTGTGGGAGAGTGGGAGTCAGGGTTATGGCTTCACGCACTGCCGTCACCCAGCGTTGGGACCATGCTGGGTGACACTACATTCCGGCTCGCTACATGCCTACGCCTCGGCGCTCCCACTGCGGCTCCGCATCGCTGCCAGTGCGGTGAATCTGTGGACCGCCTTGGGCACCATGGTCTTTCCTGTAGCAAAAGTGCTGGTCGCATGGCACGACACGCCAGCATAAATGACATTATCCGTCGTGCTCTTGTCACCGCCGGAGTGCCAGCCATTTTAGAACCCAGAGGCTTGGCGCGCGACGATGGCAAGAGACCAGACGGGATGTCTATAATGCCTTGGAAGATGGGAAGGTCTTTGGTGTGGGACGCAACCTGCGTCGACACCCTTGCACCTTCCCACCTTCCCAGTACGGCGAGCTGTGTCGGTGCAGCTGCTGCAGCCGCGGAAAACCTCAAGCGGCACAAATATGTAAACCTCACCGGCAATTGCATTTTTGAGCCGTTTGGGGTTGAAACCCTGGGACCATGGGGCCCAAGTGCCCACAGACTCTTTCGAGAAATTAGTAAGCGATTAGTGGAGTCCACTCGTGACCAAAGGGCTGGCCTATACTTCGGTCAAAGGATATGCATTGCCATCCAGCGTGGCAATGCAGCCAGCCTTTTGGGCACGATCCCAGCTGACAGCGATGCGGATGAATATTTTGATACTTAGTTTCCCTATAATAAGATCATTTTGTAAAACTATTGAATAAAACTAAGTAAGTCGTAATTTATGAAAGTAGACTAAAAATCACAAATATATGAGCTCACCTTAGACCGATCTAAAGTAATGCAATCAAATGCGAATAAAACAAGATAGGATATCAGACTTTGCCAAACACTGTATAATCTAGTACAGTGTTAACAAATTAATAACGATAAACTTCATTAAAGCAATATCCTTCCTTGCATTAAATTACAGCAGAAACAGAAGGGCAAAAAAATACCGCATGAAAGTAACATAATAAGTGGGACCAACAAGGATAACCGTAGTGGAAAATTACGTAATTCCCATATAAATCTAACTTGGCTTATATTAGATTCTTAACTGGCTATTCGTTACCGAGGTAACAAAATTACATAAGTATACCAGTAACAATGGTAATGAATTATTGACCGCAGGCGTTATGAATCCTGAAATTGGGTACTTCTTTGTTGAAGTTTTAGTACAAAAGTACCTCAAACTCTCACACTACTTTCTCTACTCTCACATTGAGACGATTTTAATCACCATTCTTACTCATTAACCAATGCTTACGAGTATGTTCATTTAATTCCCCATTCCGAGCTGCATTCAAGCGCTGCTGACTGGAGTTAGCACTGCCTACAGTAGGTGCATTACACGTGTGTAGTGTGTGAGCACAAGATAAACTCATCGTGCAGAATAGGATCACGTGCGGTGAGTGCGGGATAACGACGCCGCCTTATTATTGGACTTGTTCCACCTCCACTACAACACATGCTTTCAAACTACAACTAACGTCTCTATAAACTATTTCATTCCACTTCAGACCATAATATCTCCAACATAACAATAAAACACCAAGTCAAGGAAAACTTTCCGATTGGGTCCGGTAAGTGCAAAGTACACAAGTGTTGGCCGCAGCATTTGCCAATCTCTTGTGAACGGAAAATGAGAAAGACAAAAAGAGATTCTTTGAGTTGCTCAGAACTAATTAAAAATTAATAGTTGCGAAGGCGTCCGTACTTAAAATACTAAAACTTAAACTACACTGCGCGCTAGAGCGAATTATTATATAAGTAGGTAGGCAAAAGTTCCTGAGACACTTGTGTAAAGTGTGGTATTATCCGAGAGGGTCCTGGTGTCGTGTCTAAGTGTTTAATTACTCTGCCTTTGTTGTTATAAACAGTGCCACAAGCCGGCCAGGCGCTAGGCCACCGACCACATCTGCGGCGGCACGCGGACATAAATTGCTGACCGGACCCGCCTAAGCAAATTCACCCGACCCCCTCTAATCTGACACTTTTAAATGGATTACTTGCAAACTCCGAGTGAACAAACATTTGGCGATATAGTTTGCTCAGATTTACAGATGTACTTACCTCTTTACACGAGAACGGGGAAGGCGTCAAGTTAGCCTATTGGGTACATATGTAACCGACCGTTGTTCTAGCAAAAGTTTATATTCGACACATAACTATTACTTACAAACTACCCGATGGGGAATACTCTCACTTTATACACGTACATGTACTCAGTAACGTGTACATAAATGCCCTTGTCCCATTAGCTGAGTACACAACAGCGGAAAGTCGAAACGCGCACGTACTGTCCTAAAGTACTTATCAACCTATGTACGTTCAATTATACCTCTATACTGATAGCATCTGCATCAGAACAGTAATTAATTTAAATAAATAATAAAAACTATCTTAATAAAGATTTATCCACAGTGATTAAGAAATACATTTCCGTAGGTAAGTAAGATCTAAATCAGATTTATCTACCTACCAATGTAATATTCGATTCAGACGAGAAGCTCTTGGGCATAGTTATTTCAGTTAAAACAACCGGAACTGACTGTATAATGGAGTAAAATAGAGTCAACTCTCAAAACGTTGGTTTAAATGGTTCCTCTATTAGCTTCTATCTTTAGATTGTCGATTTGTATCTTCTACTGAACAGTTAATATACAATACTATAGAGGAAGAAAATTTTCCTAAAACATTTTAGTAATTAGAAATGTCAAGTTAAAATTATGCTTGTCTCTTTTAGTGCAAAAACTATTTCTATTCCGCACTAACAAAGCGGGTAGTATTTCGCGAGTGACATAAAGTTTTTATATCATGTAACAAGGGTCGGCAAAGAAACGATCCGACATTTATTCAAAACATAGACCATATAATCCTTAAAAGCTACAAATCTGCGTTAGTGTGTTGAGCAAAAAATGTGTGAGTGACACAGCAGTATTGCCGGCCGGGCGGGATCAGCGAATGACTGCCGACAAACGGGACTCAACGAGATAATCCCCTGATTAGAAAGGCCGTCGGCGTTTCTCTCTGGCTCTCTCAAAATACTTGTGGATATTTACTATATAATTTCTTATGTACTAATGACCTATTTATGGATATAGTGTGCTACATTTTTTCAACTTCCTCGCTACATGGACATGTTCTTGTTTAATGTTAAGAATGTTAGTAGCAAGACAGGCACATCAGAACTATGCCAGGCAAATCGTTATACAATGACACTGACAACTTCTCTCTTGAGACGGCACATGCATTGCCTCTAAATATTTAATCTAGAGGCTCCGTAACTCGACTTAATAACTGCTTTCATTTACGGTTGAACTTGGTTGTCCCACCCATTTTCCCACTTTAACGGTTCGGGACTCTGAATAGCCACTTTGACGTAAGTTTCCAATGTCAACAAGTTTGTTCATGAAACAAATGTCAACAGAAGGATTCAGACCTTAACCTTAAGGGACAGATAGCGTGCACTTTATGCCTTTTAGCTTTTACATGTGTATACCGTTACTGAATTAAAAGCCTTCAACAAATTGGACCGCGGCCGCTTCGTATGAAATGACTGGTCCGAAGGGACTATGAAAATTCTAACGTAATTCTCAAGCAAGATTATGTAATAGAATTTTAAAATAAAACAATGTTGTTAGGTACTCCCTTTGTTAAGTGTATATTTTTGAAGCGGAGTATAGCTATCTCTTTGCCGTCAAGATCAGGCATTCAATGAAATTAATTTGTAGGGTATTTCCAGGTATACTTGTTTATTTATAGTTTATATACTAATAAAAATATGCGGCGTATGCAGACAGGTAATAAGTTTTTCTTTAAAACGACTATTCCAATTATACATTTCCTGTTAGTAAAATTCTCTGGCGTAGTCTAATCAAATATTGAGAATGACCTTTACGCTTAATATTTTCAAGAAAAGAGAAGTACGTGATATCCGCAGAAATAGCTTTCATAATACATTTTATTAATTTTGTATTATAAATATTTGAACTCAGTTTTTGGTCAAACTTCAAAGAGCTTAAATTTGATATCAAAAACTTTAGAAATAAATGATGTTATCGTACCTTATCTAAATAAAACCATTTTATATTGAAAGCTAGCGAAAGCAGTTGAAATAATGACCAATAAACGCCAATATTGTAATATTTTCAGAAGTCAAACTGCAGTATTACGATAAGACAATGCGGTGGAGTTTTATCAACAATCTCTAAGTCGTTAAAACAGCCGTAAAATAAAGTTAAATTTGAATCGTAACGTCTGACCTTGGTTCTTTATTAAAATCACTGAAAGCCTGGAACACCTATCAATAAGTTTCATACAACATAGGTACTATTACACGCTGAAGACACGTACATAAGTGTACATAACATACCATTTACTAAACTGTGACAATCTCATTATTTTGTAGATACTCAGTTATACAAAGCTTAAAGGCAGAGAAGTCTGATATCACCTATATCATACATACATACATAATATCCTACTTATATTATAAATGTGAAAGTTTGTGAGAATGTATGGATGTATGTTTGTTATTCAATCACGCAAAAACGGCTGGACCGATTTGATTGAAATTTGGTATGTAGATAGGTGATACCCTGGATTAACACATAGGCTACTTTTTATCAACACACCATGCGGGCGAAGCCGCTGGCGGAAGCTAGTTTACTATATATACCTACTAATAGTTTTTTGCTCAACAAAACATTCTGGCCATTCTTTTCGCCTGCCTAAAGTGTTCTATTTTCGAGCAGCGACGGTTTTAACACAAAAAAAAACTTTACATTTCAGGTACGGTAACCGCAGCCAACAGTACTGGCTAACGTGAAAAATATTTTGTTTCAACAAATTCAGTAATTTCTCAGAACTTACCATAGATTTCTGCTTTGAAAATCACAAAAGATTTAATATTTTCTACGAAACTTACTTGGATGTAATTTTTATTAGGCTAATTTAAGAGAAAAGATTTCAATATTCAAATTATTTAAAAGATCTTTTTTATCTTCCTAGAAAATAGAACAGCTTTTGTGACTTCTTGGCGTATTTACGTATTAAGAACCTCTTTGACTTTTAGTTACTTTCTGTTTGTGAGTGAGTGAGTGTCAGTATGACGAGTGACAGAAAATGGAAGAGGATGACATATTGCGCCGACCCCAAATAAAATTGGGAACAGGGCAGAATGAAGAAGAAGAAGTTAATTTCAGTTTGTTTAATCATTCGTCAACTATGGAGGGTTTGGATTTCCTTTGTCCCCGAACCAGAGTATACTATCCTAACATGCAGAGAATTTGTTGTTACAGCACCATAGATATTTGCGCCACGCAAGGATCGAACCGCCACAAATAACGCAAATGTCGATTATTCAGCCATCCCGGCAACCGTAGCGTGCCTTTCGCTGTACATTTATCCCCAAATTAATTAGGGTAAGTTTTCGGTAGCCCCTATATCACCAGGTAATCTCTAATTCTAATTGTTTACAGACCCTGATTGAATCCTCTTTTGTGAATTTAAAGAAATATTTTAAAAAATTCAGGATATATAAATATTGAGCATTGTTGAAGTATGCAAGTAAAAATAAAACTAGGTGTACCAAAACTATTACCTATCCTATATTGAAATCCGTTGAAAACCGAGTCAAATCAAATACCGACTTTATGACAAAAGTATCGAGAGGAATAAATTCATGCCTGATCATTTTTAGAGTTCCGTACCACAAAAGTAGGTATAAAAACGGACTCTCATAAGATCACTTGCTGTCATTACTCATTTCATTTAACTACTTGCAACTGCAACTACATGTGTAGTTTAACGAAATTTCAAGTTTACATAAATGACGCTTCTAGTACAAATGGGGTATGAAAATATGCACATTGCAAAACATATTTTATTTATTCCAAAAATTAAATTTAAAACGAAAAAATACAATAACACATTCGTTTTCTAATCTGTTTACAAATATTGTAGACACAGAACCCTCGGTGGGCAAGTCCGACTCGCACTTGCCTCTCCCATATTTTTTGTTCTCACGTGGCGTACGAGCTGGTAGCATTCATTGAGCTTGTTTGGGACGTCACGTCGTCGGCTGCAGATGAGCGACTGTGCTCGGATCGAACCATTCATTGGCTCCGATGTTTCACTTTTCGACCGACGGCGATCTAAATCTGCAAAAGCTTTGATTGGCTTCCGTCAGAACGAGAATAAATCGGCTTGCACCGCCATACCGCACCGACTTCAAAGGCTCGTTCTAGCTACGGTTAAAATTGGACATTCAAGAGAGCTTCATTCTTTCGTGTTTCATTGTATCTAAAATGGAGCAATTTCGGCAATATCGAGCCTGTCTGTAGCGACGAATCGTTGCTGAAAATTTAACAGAATATAACAGTTTCAAAACTGAAAGCAAAGTTGAACAAAAAAGTTTATTTCGTTTTATATTGACAATAAAATTGAATTAGCTGACACGCGCAGGCTTTCTAGGTCTGTCGGTAATCCTATTTGCGGTGCGGACTCGAGCCAGTTGCTCCTAAAAGTTGGGTGCGCGTTACCAACAAAACGCTGCTAACGCCTCGGGAGACACACGCCGACTCCACTGGCTGCGGGGAACACACGCCGCCTACTTATGTGACGGATTAGTTTCATTCCGGAAAACAAACGTCTATTCTAACACAAGAAATGCTGTGGTAGCATCTTGTGTTATTCTAAACAAATGCATATGAAGTACTTACATATCTCAGATTAAAGTGTAAAACACAAAACCTTAAACAACGCCCAAACTCTCGTCCCACTAACTTCGCTTATCAGAAATTAGTTTTCTTCCGATATCTTTTATTAGTAATTCCCTACCCCACGTTCCGAAACGCGATAGAATCCCTAAAGGGGGTACCTACCGAATGCTGCAGCGTCACTTCGTCTCGCATTATAAAATATGCAGATAAGTTACGGGAATTGATTCAAGGCACAAAGGAGGCGAGCGAACTGTCTATAGGCGGGCGCCGAGATTTCGGCAGTAATTTCCCGTGAGGGTACACTCTTATCTCATGACACTGAAAATATTTTGAACATCACATGCTTAAGAACAACCACTTCACTAAAAGCCAGCCAATGCAGCGCCCAAAATAATTTACCTCTTTTAAGCTGTGTTCTAAATAGAGTGACGCTTTTCCCAAACTGTTGTGAGTACCTAAGAATAAAATAGAATAAACCCGATATTTATTTTAACCGTCAATCCTGTAGCTGTACACCTAAATATGTAAGTCATCAAATAGTATTCGTCGTTCGAAAAAGGCAATATTTAATATTGGCAAGGTCTTGAATCATTATTCCATCCTGCTACATGTATGTACACTCCATATGTACAGATAACGTAAAGTACTTATTAGTATCAATCCTCGTTGACAGACAGAAGTTAGTAGCACAACAAAGACATATAAAACAACCAAACAGAGCAGTCATGGAGCTCAAAAGCTTTCAGAACAATTAGCTGATGTAAATAACATTTAAGATACAAAAACACATCGCATACGCATTGCATTATGTTTACAGCGCTCATTTCGCAGCGCGATCGCTCCACTCATATTGATACAGTTTGTTGTGCCCCGCGGATTGCCGGCTAATCCTGCTTTTGTGAATCTACTAACGAACTACGTCCAGTTAAAATCAGCCATAAGTAAAACGTGAACAATTCCCGTCAACAATATACCAGGAAATGTAACTAAACTCTGTACAAAAACATGTAAAAAATATAAAAAGGGTATCCTTAATTCGTCTGTTTGTGTAGTACCTAATGATGCCCAGGATTCAGTCTTCAAACTATTGTGACTCTCTATTGATCATCACAAATTCTAATAATAGCTAAATTAACCGTCTGTAAGTGAGTTCTTTGATTTGAAATGCAATTTAAGTTAAGATTGTACAGTCGTTGTTGGTGACAGTTTAACTAAACCCGACATGATTCTGCTCGCCTCTGTTACTCCATTTTTTCTGCAAATAACTTAACTGACTAATTTAATTAAACGCTAAGTTGCCTTTTAATCCTTCTTCATTTTCTCTAAGTAATCGAATTTATTAAATAGCTTTTAAACAACTTTGAACCCGAGACCTTTGGATGGAATATTTGCGTCCACGTGTTTTGGTAAAAATCGAATAGAAAATGGGCCCCTTTGTTTGAACATTGATTTTTGTTGAAGTATTTGGACATTTTTAGAACATCCGATTTTTAAACCAGCACTTTTCAATTCCGTTCATTAAAACAAAAAAATATATAATACATTTTTCGGTATAACAAATACAAAACGACATCTTCAGATTCTGCCTGAGTTCCCTGAATATTCAAATAGTTACGAACAGTGTTTGTGCTGAAGCCCACGTAGAGATAATACACTTGCTGAACTATATGTTTGCAGAACCTAGGACGTTGTTATTCTACCCTTAAAAGTTCCGCAAGTAATTTGCATGGTATAGGTGTCAATCAGGTGGTTGTTTATTCGGAGGTGAGGGTGAAACGGATCGGGTGCGGGGCGCGGGGGGCGGCGGAGGTATTCGTTTGCCGAAACAAGGCCGAAACCGGAGAGTGCTCACGGAACTCAAACACGGCGCACTATAATGAATTAAGTTAGCAACTCTCTAGGAGGTGAACCTTCCTCGTGTCACACTTACGTGAACCGCCTTCCACTTTTAAAAATGTAACTGCAACCAAAAGTTTTAAAGCTCCGGTTTATTTATTCCTCTGCAGTACGAACAATATTGTATTTTTTGTTGATCGGCATAATTGCGGATTCTCGATACCCAAACATTTGTAGGTTGCGAAATCTGTTTAAATTCCCATCGGTTCGTCATTATCGTAAAAAGGTTGAATGATAACAAAAATCAACGGCAATCGCTAACGAGTCGCGTAATGCGATAACCATCAATTATGTACATGTTGATTGAATGATTGGTCCGAATGCGAAGCCGATTGAGACTCTGCCAAACGTGAAATTAAATAACTGCTGAAAATATTTACCGAACGTGTCTCCCAACTTTTTTTTATATTAAAATCAATATTTTATTTCGTTATAGTTACACGTTAATTTAAATATTCTCTGCAAATGTTAATTAGTACACATGTGCCAAAGATTTCATGAACAATTTCTATAGGTTTTATTTTTTGAATGAAAATACATGTGAAAAGTAAGAGCACAGCATATTAATTTGTACAGGAATAATGATAACTGTGGCTAAAGAAAACCTTAATATTACATTGCAAGCATAGTTTTTTACGTTAGTAAATATAGCATAAGTAACCAAATAAGTCTGTGACACCGAAAATCAGTACAAACACAAGTAGAATCGAGAATAGTCTACAGTTTGTACGTAGTTACATAGAAAGTACGTGTAAAACATGGAGAATTTGACAGCGACACAACGAGGCTTCCCGGCGAAGTGCACCGCAGCTGCAGAGAAACGTGATTGCGAGAGCTACGCGGGACCACTCCATGCTCAATATCTACACCTGGTGAGGATGCCGGACCGAACCTGATGCTTGGGATATTATGTGTAGGTAATTGTTATTGGAATCGATGGTAGGTATATGCTGAGATTACCTATTTAAATACTAAAAAAATAAAATGATACTCAATAAAAAAATAAGTTTGATTCTATGGGAATTCGGTTAAAGCATTAGTAACTTTAAAATTAATTGAATCATAAAAGTACATATAACCGGCGTTTTCGGTCAATGTTAAATTAATAATTCAAACAGTTGAACGTCTACTCGCTAACAACCTGTGTCTCGAATGAAATTTATTTCACAGGTCAGGGGAAAAACATTGCCTTTTTGGGAGAAGATAACTCAAAATATAACGGATTTGCGTAAAATATGTGAAACCTTTTGTATGCTAATACGATCCCATTGTTCGGAGATTGAATTTTCGGGTTATCATGCTTAAGAATTATTCATGACATATAGGTTGCGATTGTTATGATTTTTCACAGTAACATCGTTACACAATAAAATATTGATGTAACTAGTTGTTATCTGGAATTTTTCATTCTGTATAATGACTGTAACAGTCAGTGTGAAAATATACAGCGATAAGATAGAACATACATATAAAAGTCACGCGTCTGTACTACACATTTATATTTTGTAACCTTTTCATATCAAAAAGATTCATTTTTCTTTGTGAAAATCAAGTGCGGTGCAAAAATGAACTAGGCGAGTGGAGTCTGAAATTCTCAAATGGAAATATTTGCTGTCTGGTGTTGAACATGGCATCCGAAATATCTCGCTCAGAAAAAATATGTGTCGCTTTATCACTTCAATGGGTTTGATATTGTATACGAATTAATATACCGTACAAGTATAATGGAGTGCGAGAGGGACAGATCAGAAAGGGCATTCATTTCGGAAGGCATGGCACGTTTCTCGGACGGCGGGGAAATTGAAACTTTATATTTGAGCGCACTTTATCTGACCGACGAACCTGGAACCTCTCGAGCGGAAAATCCTTAGTCGAAATAAAATAAAACTCCAACGAATTTCCTCAATACTTTCTACGACTGGAACATGCTTCACGGTTTTCACAGCGATTTGTGCAATGTATTTATTTTCGTTTTTATTCTGTGACGCTTAGCAGCTCTCTGTTGCCGCTGTTAACCTGAACCATTTACATTAATGTTGCCTTTTATTACTAACAAATTCGGCATCAGATTTAAACAGCAATTTACAGGGATTTGCGTGTTTTTATACTGTTTTGAGAATGTACGTAATAAAAGTGTTGGTGGAAAGATATTTCGAGAAATCGATAAGAGATATAACGTTTCATTGCAAAATAAAAGCCATTTTAAAAGACTTAACATGGCGCTGCTAATGAAAATATACCATCGAAGCCGACAATATTGTGATTATTTGACGTTATTCCGACGCGGAACGCTGCAATCCAAATATTGTTTATCATTGTGGAAACAGACAAAACTCCCGAACAGTTTTAATTTCGCTTCAGAAGCTGTTTTGGCTGTACAGTTCGGCAGCTGTACTCTGTATACATAGCTATTATATACGGTGTATGCGCACAATAATGAGTCAGTGAGTTCAGGTGCGAAACTAGACATAAAATATATCATTAAATCCTCAGATTTACGATTTGAATTTGGTTACTGATAAGGAATAGAATGGCACAATTTTTGACGTACTGGTAGAAAACTATCAAAATGACGCACCTGTCTGTAATTCTGACACTTTAACATTTTAAGTTTGAAGCAATACTGCTTGGAGACAGAAACAGGAATGGCGGAAGGACTTCTCCGAGTTCTTTCTTCACAAAGAGCCGTATCTACTAAGGATAAATGTATTTTACCCCTAATTCTAAAATTAAAGCCACATCTTGATACTATTAAGATAATGCTTATTGACAAGTACTGAGTCACAATTGACATTTAATATTACACCTACAATTAACTATAGGTATATAGTCGTTATCTTCTATGATTCAAAATATTTAAAACTCATAAATAATGGAACGATTTTATAACTCATCTAGTATTCCGTTGATATTCTATGGAGCTTACGTTTTCACCTTGTAGAATACATAATTAGTCACTATTGTAGTTAACCATAAATACCTGCATAATTCAATTTATTGTTTCAGATGACCTGGTTCGTTTTAGTAAAGCGGAAAACAGAAATGAAAGGACCTCTTCGGGGGGAAACAGGGAGTCGGGGAAAAACTACTAGCCCACTACTTTGCCTAATTCAGCCGTCAAGCTGTATTGTGGGACTCCTGTTTTGATTTGGGTACTTTTTATCCTGGTGCACGAAGAAGTTTCTATGGGAGACGGATGAAATCGAGGAAATACCTAGTATGGGTTTAATGAGCTCATATCCATTAAGGCATTTGTAAATTTATTTTAAATATTCTTAGAAGACGGTCTACATACAATCGGAAATATTCTAGGTACAACCTTAGTCATCATCCTCCGAGCCTTTTCCCAAACTATGTTGGGGTCGGCTTCCAGTCTAACCGCATTCAGCTGAGTACCAGTGCTTTACAAGAAGCGACTGCCTATCTGACCTCCTCAACCCAGTTACCCGGGCAACCCGATACCCCTTGGTTCGACTGGTGTCAGACTTACTGGCTTCTGACTACAACAACCTTAATACCTACATAGAAAAGAGTATCTTACCTTGACTTGCGGTGTAGGTTCCCGTAGGTAGTAAAGCAAGAAGTGCGGTCGTAAGAAAATCCACCCTTTGGTAATAAAGTGTAACGTGTCCATATATATGCGCCCTCATGTTGGTCATAAACGATGCCATAATACTCCACTAGCGCCATTTATCATCATTATGCTCGATTAAGTATCTCTGCCTACTCAGAAGAAAGGAATTTGCACTTGACCATTGATAATTATTAGCGATAGAGATCCCGTGACATCAGAATATTGACGCAGTTGGAGGTATCTGGATACTATCAAAATTCGTTTGTATTTTAGAAGGGATATTAAAAAATACAATTTACAAAGCTATTTTGTACAATCTTATACGTCAATTTTGCATGAGAAGAACACTTTCAATGATACGGAATGTCACAAGAGATTTAGGTACTACCTTCAGTATACATTTACAATATTACTTGCGACCTCTGATAAAGGCGTGTTGCTATTTTAAGCCACCTACAGCCGCCGACTATGCCCAAAATTTTTTACCCTGATGATACACAATAGTTGGCATTTTATCATATCCAAAAATAGGTTTGTTATTATGTCCACATAAAACAAAAGAATCACAATTTTCCGGTCATAACAATCGAACCATAAAATGCAATTAAGCTCGTTATAAAATGAAAAATAAAACACCCAATATGTACACACATTATTGACATAAAAATTGGTCTCTCTCTCGTGACGTGCATCGTGATACGGCATAAATATTAACGTGAAATTACCATTGTAGGTCACCGGCCATGGATCACCAACTTTTCTGACCACAAATAATTAGATATTTCAACTGCGATCCCACAAACTAATTGCGCGTCTACACTCTACATAATAGATAAGCCTGTTAAACCACTGACGTTTAATTCACATAACTTGTCTGAAATCTGACTGTTACGAAGTTTACAAAATAATTCAACTGTTGGTAGGTAAATCTCGATAATTGCGCTCAGTGAACGAGGCTTCTCCTCAATAATGAGTCGGAGATCGTCCTTTATACGGGTACGGCCGAGATCTTTTGAATTATGAGTGTCGAGGGAATTCGCGGTGTCTATACAAAAGTTGCTTCAGGTAAGAAACAAAATAGTTTGAGAACATCGCGTAATTTATCAAGGATAAAGAAGAAAATTGTCCCTGGTGACAAGTAAACGTTGATCAAGCAATCATTGGATAGTTGTGATTGACCCATTTCCTGTATAAAATGGCATTGTATGGTTGTTGAGTCCAGACGGATATTTCATTAGCTGGGCGGCGCGGGTGTGTAGCCGGCGGACGTGGCTCGCCGTGACCCGGACCGAACTTCACAAACATCAGACAGAAACTCGTTAGCCGTCCCCCTCCACACCTTGCCGCACCTCGCCCCCCGCGCTTAATAAATGTCTCACTCCAATTCCGCAGATCGGTACAACTTTATATGATGAAACGCCAATTTCTCATTAACATGCGAATCCTAACAAAAAGATTCAATTTCAAATTATCGGTTAATAATACAGAGTAGCTAAAAGCATTTTTAATATTTTCCTGTTTAGTCTTAAATTTTCCATGATGGTGAAAGTAAAACTCCAAATATTTATACTTAGTTAAAAATATATAGGTATCACAAGGTCAAAAGTTGATTCTTGTCATTTCCTTGTATAGGCGTATCAGCTCTCACTATACTATGAATGAAACAAAAAAATGCAACAGGTCTCAAACACGTGCTAGGTGAAGTTATATGTTACACAATTATTGATCACGGTTTCTTATTGAATCAATAATACTTTCTACTTGTCATAGAGTATTCTAGTTGTTAACCCTTGACGATGTATGTTAATCCTATTATGAACATACATATAATAACAGTACATTTTTAAATATGAATGTACTCGAATCTGAACAGTACCCAAATACTTTATTTACATTTCTGACAGTAAAATACAAGAATAAAGTAAAACACAAAGCGTTAACTTCTGTACAAAACGAGAAGTCAAGTAAAACAGTACAACAAGTGAACGTACATCTCCTCGTATTTAATATGTATGTAGCTAGAAATCTCCAATAAAATGCTTCCGCTCCATTAAGTAAATTGAAAAACTTTTTGGTGATCCGTATTCCGTGACCACAAGCAAATTATTATTAAATTATCTATCTTACACAGTAAGAGTGTATCTCAAATCAAATTTATAACTGCTTTGTTTAAAATCGGGAAAGCTGAATATCCTTTGAGAATAGATAAGCTATAGGAGGTTCACAAAACCGTCGAAGTTTGGAGCCTTCTCTACCCCTAATCCCCGCCAGTGCCTTTATAAGTTTTATACAACTTGCACGAAATGTTGCAAAAACTCTTTATTCCATAAAATAGTCGAGATGTAACGCATTTAATTCGTGCTCATACGAGAATCCCTGTGAAGTAGGACATCAAAGCCATCTCCAAGACTAAGAAATTTAACAAAATATTAGTGCAATGTGAAATATATTAATATGCCAGCCTCTCGTAACTGCAGTGAGAAATTTCTTCGAGAACGTATATTCCGAGAAAACTAGTTTATATATCACGGTTTGTATGAATAGCGTTATCTTGAACATAAGACAAAAGGCTTGTTACTTGCTCTGAGTTAGTTATTCTAGCATCAGACTATTTCCCGGAGAACGGTTTTTAAATTGATCCGTAGCTAACAACAATTCTACCGAAGAAAATACGTGGCAACAAATCTTCTTCGCCGGGAAAGGTTCTACTAACCGAATCCAGATTCCAGGTGTCGGCGGAACAATGCAATTCCCGAACAAATCGCGTCGGGGACGCTGCGGCAGCGCGGCGTCTATCTCGTACCGTGCCGTCGCCGTGTCGCAGTCGCGTCGTGTCGATGTCGCGCCGCCGCCGACCCGTCGACTGTCTAGTCTTCTGTTCTATTTCTTCCAGTGACAGCCAATTAATATCTGAATAGTGAGCTCTGAATAGAATATGCACGAATATAAACTGCTTAACCACTACATAAGTAAGGTAAAGTGTCTCAATTCAAAGGCATATCCTTAAAAAAGTTAGATTGTATCTGGTAGAACATATAACACAATATACGGATGTGAAGTTATTTTCAAATCTGTAGAACCACAGAATTTTCTGTTGTTCATTAATCAATTTCATAATTACTTCGGTACCAGTACCAATCTAGATAGCGTCTATCAAGCATTCGTACACCAATTTTGCTATCAAATACCAATAAAGTTGAATTAGATAATATTACAGCTTATTATCATGACGAAAAAAATATTCTTTTGCCATACACAAACTGAAAACGTAAGGATAAAACAATACAAATTGTAGCCAAGAATTTTTCACAATATACGTACGCACATGTTTAAGGAGTCATAAACGTACGTCCACCAGTGGCTGAGTAACTTTGTTGAAAAGGAAACCGGTGCAAAGGGGAAAAAGAAATAAAACTGTTGGCTGACGAATTCGACAGAGATTTATCACCTTCGCGAGGTTTTAGCGGTTCCTAATTTACCTACCGGGGAGACGGCTGAAGGACGATAATTCATTTTTATACATTTTCATTTTATTAAACTACGTTAGTCTATTAAGGCAAAATATATTTTCATGTAATATTTTGTAACAATAACAAGGAAAGCTTTTGAATATGCTAAGCAATAATCTTAATTAACCAATGAAAATTACTTATATAAGAAAGATGAAATATAGATTTTTCTTTGTTTGTCTGTGTCCTAAAGGCTAAGAAACTACTGAAACGACTTCAACAATTCTCTCGCTGCCGAGAAGTAACCTTATTGTATCCGAATAAAAATCATTAAGACAATGTCACTAAATATTATGCACCTAACTAGAATTTGCGAACAATAATTTAATATTAAATCATAGTTCTACGAAGTATAATCAGCCATTTCACTGCCTTAAAACTATTAAATAAAATTAATCCAATTAATTTAATGTTATTGGAATTCTTTTAATAAATCACAATGAAATAAACATGAAAATAAATAATTGATGGTTATTCCAAACAAGCCACTGGGCACGTTGTTTATTGTCCGTAGATAATCAATATTTCCCATTTCACAATACCACGATTTCAATCTTTGGGAAATCAACAAAAATTTGCATACAAAAAGCGCTATCTGTTTTGCATAAATCGATTTACCTATCCTCTTTCGAAAAGCTTTTTCCTTCCCAATTTCAACGGCAAGTTTATTTGTAAACAAAGTAGGAATTGCTCTAGGGCATTACCAAATAAAAGTTTGGAATGTGACGCAAAATTATTCCAAATTTAAGTTTTTTATGAGCGGTGATAAATAAGCACGGAGCTAACACGTCATTTGGTTATATTCAAGAAAGTTCCCAAGTCACACACAACTCAGTAGATGAAGAATATTAAATTTTCATATTTAAATTGTACTTTACTAGTTCAAAGTGCCTATATTTTATAGCGAAATTAATATTTGACTAGCATTAATAAATTAAAACAAATTATTTCACGGAATTACTCACTATAAAAATTCGAAAGCATTACGCACGTATATCGAGTAATTTGACAATGTCCGAAGAATATTTCACTCTAGGCGTTCCATTGTAGACACAGACATAATAAAATAATACAGTAGCTGCCAGTCTCGATATCCAAATTAACATGGAACGCCAATAAAATCGTAGCATTCTGTAACAGCGAGACCGTAACTGAGATGAATTTCGAAGGACATGAAACAGTCACGAACTGGATGTGCAAACGAATCTATCCTTTTTTTAGGATTCCTTTATAAATCCCTAACATCAAACTACTAAATAACTGAACTCAGATGAAAGAGATTTTCAAATAAAAACCAGACAATCAGCAGCTCGCAGTGTTCTATGTACGGCGTTCCCTAAATCAATTCCTGAAAGCTGTTTGTATACCTGTGTATACTTGTTTTTATTCTCCAATTTGCATGTTTTTCATCATAACAAAATTTATAAAAGACAAAGGAAGGACACATTTTTATTATTACCGGATTAGAACTCGCGTCATCGCATTTCATTCCGGCACCCCTGGCGACAGCTCTGTCAGCGCTCCCGGCGCCGCAAGGGAATATGTAATCCTGAATAGGATCATACTTAAATGTCAGGTGCGAAACCTCCTCTGTAGAACAAATTCGCGGCTGGCCGTTTTTTGTCTCTTTGCTAACGAATCACCAAGCTCATGGGGCTTTCAGCGCGCCGCTCGTAACGGCTATTGTTTCGTGCCAGTTAGTTTTTTTACTTGCTTTGTCCATTTCGTTGTTTTATTCTAACAACTATCGATCTTCTGAATATCCGATATCGAATGACACTTCTCAGTTCTACGCTTTTCGCTTCGCTGTGTTTATGAAATACGAGTGCAGTTCATTTGACTAGGGCCTCACTAGCCGTCTGTCACCATAAAATTTGTCAGTTTATACAATTTTATACCAACACACTTGGCGATAATGTACATTTGACCTAAATAAACTATACTACTACTATTAACTAGTATTGAAATAATGTTTAGTTCCATATAATATGACTGATATTAAGCTACTGACCCAATACCAACATTATATATAGTCATCTACAATGACTACATTCTCCGAGCTATGTTTAATAATTAAGATTAAATATAAACACCGTTGATGCCGCGAGCCAAAATTAGTCATTCAATGAATACCGACAAGGTCCTATTTTTGGAAATCTAACCTTTAACATTCCCAACAAAATGAAATCATTAATAGGGCCAGCTGTGTGAGAACTTTTCACACTTGACCTATTACTTTTTGTGGGACCCTAGAGACTGGACATGATTAATCACCACTACTGACCATGTTTCAACTTTCGCGTATTTATTCTGATGTATCTGTTCAATAAACGTCACATATGTAACACCAATAGGCTTCTAATTGCTTAGACAGGTCTCACTGTGAGTAATTTGACTCATTTATCTTTTGGTCAGGTTATATAAATAGCTCGTTCTATTCACCGTCTTATCTCTCTACCGAACTCTTCACCTTATTAAAGTTTTTTTTTTTTCTTTTTGCCATAACCAAACTAAGCGCGATGTCAGCCATGAACACTTATGTGACATTTTTCTAACCCTCTAATGTAATAAAAGGTCACAGGTTTATTTATATAAAATACATTTTATCTCAGTAAGGAGCTTGTGTGAAAATTCAATCTCAATCGCTAAATTACAGATATATAGGTTGGTCATATAACTACTTATTTACTTCGATTTTTGTGAAATATTACTGCCTACACGCTAACCACGGCCTTTGACATAAAATTAAATTATAATATACAAAATGTGGTTTATCATTTATTTATCAATCATCATTTCAGTCGAAGTTTCCGCTGTAACAAATAGCATCAAAGGGCAAAGCGATAAATTCAGTTTATTTAACCCCAGATAGCGTAACAACCGATTAGCTTAAATCAAAATATTGCAGATTTGATAAAATATAGAAAATGTATATTGTGTTATAAATAAAAATGTCTATAATATATATTTTACTGTCTTTTTATTTAACCCAGTTTGAGGATTTTAGATAAGAAATATAATTTTTTCATCGAACCTTTTCATTTCATCGGTACATAAATATTAGACATAGATGCATGTACTGCATGCATACACACAGATGCAGATGTTAATTTAAGCACGAAATATTTTCCAAGTAAGTATTCATTGAAAATACTATTTTACAATGCGATCAGATAATCTTTTTATGCTCGTACGAATATTCGTCAAAAACGGTCGCACATCGATATTGAAAACAAAGAATATTTTAAAGCTCAGCATTAAATTTAATAAAAATAGATTTCATTCAATGCCATTAGCATAATTGATGCGGTGGCACTTTGTGTCTCACAATAATACACCAATTATGTTTTCGAAGTTAATTGGTAATGCATTCCTCTCGTAATTACATGCGCTGACAAATTACTCATTCAGTTATTTTCGTATTGATCGGACAATAACGGACGGCATTGAACCAGAAAACCATTTAACTGAAAGAATATTGAACAGCTAATTAATTTAACGGCTTTTAGAGTGTCACAAAACTTAGGCCTAGGATTTACGTAGATACTGTTCATAAAATAGGATTGTTTTACAATGCTGGTGTATATTCACCAGGCTACTTATTCCTGTTAATTCATTGTTCTTGATGTAGGTACATTGCACTGGTACTCCAATAGGCAGTTGGCGGTATTTGCCACAATTCACGGTCACAAAGCCATTCAATACCGTATATTTGTACATGAGGTCTTTTCCTACTTATATGGGTGTGTGTGAAGCCAGTGTACAGTGAACTATATAATTTCATCAAGTGAGGACGTACAGCAATCAATGTGAAGCACCCTAAAATGCCATGACTAATGTTCACAATTTTGTCACCCTCATCGCCACCCGGGACGCTCACTTTTTATTTCAATAAATGCCAAATGCCTGTCACCCAAATATATATCGTTATTACACACCTTACACTTTAATTAAGTGCTTTTTATATTACCTTATCCAACTCCGTATCTGATTTAAAATAGAATTTCTGATTATAACAGTTATTTTTACCTTTACCTGAAAATTAAATTGGGTGACACGAATAACAATTTATTTAAAACCAGTTTTTTTTGCGGAAATAAAGCTCAAAAGCGGATATTTTTTGTCAAATACCAGAAAATAATTTTAATGGGAAAATGGTGTTGCGTTTTCGAGACCTGCGCATATTAAATGATAATATATGATGCTAATTTATAGTCTCCAATATTTGTGTAATATAAAATATTAATATTTAATGCATGAGAATAAATTACCTTTTAGGTATTATAATTATTTTTTGAGTAGATTCCACTTGGCGACTGCAGGTTCTTCAAATGAAGGGCCATTAGACCTTCACCGTGCACGGTCCCTACAGATAATTCAATTTGCTGGGGTGACTCACCCAATTATTATATCAGCACCAACTCATTTTAAAGGCTACTCAGTTCTAATTTAGTGTAATTTCATTTGAGGTCCCCGTTTCATTCTTTTTCTAAGTATTTGAGGTACAAACATGGCGTCTGATTACATTTTCTGATGTTAAAGCAAACTTTCCTTATATTATATTGGATTTCCAAGGATTAAGGTGAACTGAAAAAGTCTGATGAGATCACTTGTTTTTCTTATTCGATTAAAAGAATAAAATAGCATTTATTATTAAAATCTATAAAGGTAAGCCGATATTAAAATTTTATGACCTTTAATTGTACTATTCTATTTAATTAATAGGCACAAAAGGCTTTTGCCCTGTTTATCGAGTGTATTGTTTGAATTTAAATTTTCCTGACATTTAGAGGACTTTACTGGGCTCATCGTTCCGAGCAGACAACCCCTGACCACGACGAGGCGACCGCCCGTAACCACGCCGGTCCAATATTCACAAAATTTCAATTTAAACAGCTGCCTGGCAAAGTATTCGTCAGTTTGGCTTTATTTTACACAATATTTATTGTTCGTCTCATCATGCTGAACATAAATGCGAAGTGAAATTACTGGCAGTATTTATACATCATGGAGTCTGAACAACAAATAAGGTAATAACAACATCAGCGAGTCACACAGACCCTATATACTTACTTTAATACAAAATAGACCTTCTTTGAATCAACTTCTACGAATTACGTAGAATAATAAAGATCGTTATCTTTTTGCTTTCTATGGTACATATGCTTCTTCGTCTTCATTTACGATTATTATGTAACAATGTATAATAATAGGAAAACAAACTAAAATGCACACTTTCCGATGTCATAAAGTCCGGTGTACTCTCCGCGGTGAGATAACAAAGATACTTCACAGAGTGTCAGTGATAAATGCTTTGCACTCTACGTTGCATTTAATGGCCGAAATACAAGAGGCGGTACGTAGCACACTACAGACTCAAAAATCCCGCTCGATGTTTGCATTCAAGTTATTATCCCAGTAATAAGTCGAGTGAAATGTACGAAGAATTCTAAAAAAACATGGTCATAAAATAAAACGGAGTTAGGTTTATTACAGCTATCTATTTCAGCGCGGAGATGCAAGATCGCAGACTAGCTTCGTTTAACTAAGATATCTTTGAAACTTCTCAGTTCATTCCTTGAATAGAAACAGAATCGGAAGTCGTTTTGCCCTCTCCTCACGAAACTGTTGGCTCGTTATACATCTGTAAAAATAGACGTTTACTATACTTATCATTAGCAACTTTGGCCGAAGTAAAAACTTCTTCCCTTTCGTTTTACCCTTCTCAACATGGATTTATTGTTTGAAGGTCAGTTTGATCCTTATCCTGTCTTGTAATCGATCCTGTTGGATTTTCTCACTTATGCTTCTGTTAGCCCACAAACGTAACAATTTTATTTGCCTTAATGTAAGTGGTCTAGACATAATGTTATAGCAAACAATATATGTTTTGCTTTTGCCTTATTATTACATTATAGAATTCGAGAACCGCAGAAAAGAAAATCTTGTAAAGAAATGAAAGTGAGATGAATATTTATCACAAAGATATTTCTATAGTAAAATATGATCTGAAATGTGTACTTTTTCGAAAGCTTGTTAAGGTAATACAAAGTTCGCTTCATGCAAAAGATGGACCGTAGCATACAGCAGCGTAGTTTTTGTATCATCCGATTTCCTATGAAATACGTGAGACGAGATAACGCCGCGGGAAAAATCCCGTACGGGAACGATCCCGGGAAGTTCGAATAAAACAAATCCTGAATTGCTAGCGCCTCTGACTGAATTTTTGTCGAAACGAGAGCATATATGCACATATCAGAAGTTTTTTAAATTTCATGACAAACAATATTTTTCATTCCATCTATGGAATAAAATAGAATACCTCTTGAGTCAATAAATTGTTCAGTGTAAGTAAAATCCAACGGCCATCCAATATTATAGTTATTAGATAGTACTTTTTCAAAAGTCCACTTTTGCTAAAAGATTGTCTAATTATATAAGTACGTTGATTTCCTCAAAACACTTCTTAGTTCAGTGAATTTCTATCAAAAATACTTACTAGGCCCATCAGTGCGCTATAAATGTACGTTGATGTACCTCTTCTCGCATACGAAACTCAAGTAAATACCTTGAAGTTTTAAGTTAAAGAGGTTTCATATCTCAGTGGCAATAAATCGAGGATCTCCTCACAGAACGATGGCAAAAGGTATAAAATAAGGTTATGTCACAATGTAAAGGCGTAAATTTTCCCCTTATCTCGCAGGTATGCCGTCAATCGCTATAGGAAACTGCACACAGTTGAGAAACATATTCGCGCACACCTACGTGTATTACCCTCCGACCGAAGCACAAACACGGTTAAAAGAACTATCAGTAGTATATCATTCAAAATTGAGTTCTACATTTTTGTTACTTAGTTTTATCACACAACGTGATTAATCAACTAAAAAAGCTACATACACATACTTACTCAAAATATTTACCATTACCTTTACTTATGAAATTGATGTTTTCATAAAGAAGATTTCAAATTCATTTGCTTGCTATTTACCCTTTCATAATTATTATTGCTACGCTTCGCCGAAATTCATTTGATGCAAAATACGTAACCGCTCTGAGGCACGTCTGTTTACTATCTCTTTGTTACAGGCTACTTAGTCATATTAAATTCGCTGTATTATTTGAATATAACCTAACTAATTTTATCCATTCGTTTTACTTTTTTACCATTTTTTTTAATGAAGTCATGTTGCGCTGACATTTTTCGGAAAATACACAAATGAAATGTCAAGGTACTTTCTTCTCAGATATAAAATCATCACAGTAATATTTTCTTTTATTCTGTCCCTTTTTATGTTTGTAGCCGTCAGATGCAGGTAGAACCGCGGGTCATTAGGACGGCTCGTAGCCCGGCTACGTAGCTACGCCGTAGCACAAACTGAAATCACTCCGACCCTCAATCAACACAATGTCACGACTTACAGTTAGGTGAAAAGTGAAAAAATGTATAAGAAACAAGCATGTCTTGAATATAAATGATGATCAAGAAGAAGTTGTTTGAAGAAGAAGAAGAAGTTTGAAGTTTTATATATCCGAGGATTACCTTTCAGAAAATTCAAGTAAAACATAGCATTGCGTGAAATCTACAATACCGTGTATTGCCGACAAAAGATCTCAAGGAAACTTTGCTCCTTCTTTCGGCATTCACAATGGTATTACAAGCAGGATTCAACGAAATGGGACGGAAAATCGCTTTGATGCGTAAATAATTGAAAGTTAGATCTAAAATTGGGGAAGTCGATTGTTGGTCTGGAATATGTCCAAAGCCTTAGGATTCTATTGGACGTATTGAATTATGTAGAGTGAAGTGAGTGCTGTAAATTGGCCGCCGGGAGTCCGAAGTGCGCTCTTATGTAGGAGGCATCCGATCGATAGCGCACTAATGAGCCGTGACATGTTGTCGACAATCGACATGTGTGTATCGAGTGCGTGCATCCCTCGGTCCGCGCGGTGCGGCCGCGGCACGCGCGCGGCGCCCCGCCGCCGCGGCTTGCAGCACCAAATGCTCGTCCGAATACCAATTATATCTCTCACGCAAAAAATTAACCACCCATTTTGATGCACGTCAGAACTATGTTTAAACTACACTGTGTATGTATTGGATTAAAACACGGCCGTAATCGCTTGAAAAGGCCATGTACATTTTCGTGTTATTCGTTGTTATCATTGAAATTGATTCTCCTACACAGCATGTGTTTCAAAGGAAATACATAGATATATTGGATATTTTATATTGATTAAAATTAAATTTTGAATTGTAATTAAATTAATTGACAACCATTCGACGTTTAAATAATTTTCAGCAATTAAAACTAAAATGTAGTTCGTTAAACACAGCTAGAGCGTAAATAGTTCACATTTCAGTAGTTAAGAACAAATGATATTTGTGTGTCTAGTAGGACAGCGGTCGGCGCCGCGCTCCCGCCCGCCCGAACATTACTCAGCCGCTATCTGATGTCGTCTGCTAATTGACTAGAAATACAGATAAACGCTATTTTTACTTCACCATTAATCTTCAAATACCTTTTCTGAATTACAGATCAATCATTCTTGAGATCCCTTTGTAAACATGTAGGTATATGATGTAGCTTTAACTTTGAAGGATTATAAATAAAAGCCGGCTTTTCCAAAGGCAAATTTTATTCATGGTCCAACGTATACACAATGAACGGACCCTTTCAATGTAAAATTTCGCATTATTATGTTCACTCGCATATATTACAATATTTACAACTGGAAACATCTCACTTAATTGAACACCGAGGGCGGCTAACTACTCGCGAGAAAGACGAGCGTGGCGGCGGCGAGCGCGAGGCGCGGCGAGGACAGCACGTCGCGCGGCCGAGCGCCGGCGCCGGCGGCCCGCGCGCGCGCGCTGCCGCCCGCCTCGCCGCGGCACCCCGCGCTGCCCGCACCCACGCTGCCCAGGCTGCGGCCCCGAACTTTTAAGGGCGATATACAAAAATTTTCGTCCGGGAAATCTTGCGTCAGGGCCAAAGGGTTGGTGAGAGGGTCCCGTCCGCACTCACATGGCACATGATTTCCACGTATCACTATATTCTCAACTTCTAAAATTACCGCCTCCGGCGTCTCTAGCATGTGGTTACCGGTTAATTTAAATGTGGTAACGCTGTTGTTTTGTATCAAAGAGAGTTCCTCTATTCCATCGATTTTATTGTTGCATATTTCTAATGTATCGACACGCTGCAAACCATCAAATGCTCCAACTCGCACTATTCCTAGATCAGATTCTCGAAGTGCCAGCCGGCCAACCCGCACCAGTCCACGAAAAGTGTCGGGCAACACCGCCGGCAAGTCCATGTATGCAAGTTCCAGTACACCGACTCCTTCCAGCCCAGCAAAAGCTTGAGGCTCAATAGATCTTATTCCTGATGGGAGTTCAATCTGTGCTACGTCATTCAGCCCCGAAAAGGCATGCGCTAATATTCGTTTGATGGGGTTATTACGTAAGGAAATGAGCTTTATGAAATTAGTTCCTGCAAAAGCATATCCCTCAATTTGAGCGATTCTGTTGTGTGTCAGTACAATTGATGTAATATTTTGAAGAGCGGCAAATGCGAACGCGTCAACGGTCGCGAGTGGTGTGTGCTGGATGTAGAGCTCGCGGAGCCGCGGGAGCCCCCGGAAGGCGAAGGGGCGGATGCGCGTGAGGTTGCACGCGTCGAGCGCGAGGCGCCGCAGCTGGCGGAGATGCGCGAAGGCGTCGGAGCGCAGCACGCGCAGGTCGGCGCGCGACAGCGACAGCTGCGTCACGGTCGCGCTCAGCGCCGACGGCACGCCGCGCAGCGTCGCGCTGTTGCACACCACCTGTCACAAAACAATATCACTTAAATAAATATTTCACATTGTAATCAAAGCTTTATCCTCTTTAAATATTTTCCAACGCCGACTCCGTGACAAATAACAATTGTACAAAAATGATTGAATTACCAGTTTCGCCATGTCACGATCTAAGCATTACTTCCACTGTTTGCTCGGTCAATAAGGTTAATCCTTCCCGAAATATCGTTATGGAGCGAAGCCCATATTTTGATTGAATTGTTCCAAACTTAAGCTTCGCACATAATCGACCAAAACAAATATCAATTTGATTCATCCCCGTAGGTACAATCATATAAAGCGTCGATATCGAAGCTTCAATTCAATTTAGTAGGTGCGTACCGATTCAATTTACGAGTATTAGTAGCCTGTTTGTCCATCCAATCGATTGATATAAGTACGACACACATCTCGTGCGTGGCCTGATGAATTTATTAATCCAGTTATACTTTGGAAAGGATAAAATGTACACATTAACAAACTGTACAAGAATCCTCATTACGATTTTCATATAAACCTTTTATTTAGGTTCACGGAATAGCACAAAAACTGACATTGTAATCAATGGAAATGGACTGAAACCTAACAATCTACCGTCTGCGAAGCCGCTACAAGGGCTAACTTCAATCGTGAAGATTACAGTCTCTAATTTCAATTTAATCCAATAATTTAAGATTCCTTTACCTTCAGCTATACCATACCGTATAATAGTATTAAATTCGGTGTACTACGCAGCTGAGAAATTAGTTTATAATGTGATTGGAAATTGTTATAGCTTTGTATAGTGAAATGATGATTTATCTTTGTTCGCAGGTAATAAAATGATCTACGGACAGGCCCGCTGTAAGCGGGCGTGCAAGGCGTGCACCGCACGCGGGCGGCACGTCCTAGGGGGCGGCAAATCGAGTGACTTATCACGTAATATTAAAAAAATACAATATCTTTTTACCAATTATTTGATTTCAATATTTCCGAACACAGCAATAGCCGCCCTCGCTTTGGTCGTTCCCTATCAATTTTGACGGGTTCACCCTTTGCATCCCCAAAAAAATTCGCGCTCGCTGCGCTCGCGCCTCCATGTCAGATATCGCAGTTAGTAGCGGTAGGGCGCGGTTGGGCGACGGCCCAGGGCGCCGGATATAAGGGGCACCGCAGGCGCCCCCACCAATCCTTGATCAGAATGTTACTCCTATTTTTGTTTTAAATTTCATCAAAGATTGCAACTTACAAGAACTGTATCCAAATGAATGGATAGCATCAGGGCCATCTTAACTTATGGTGCAGCGTATGCGAATAACCCGGGCGCCGCGGGCTCAGGGGCGCCGAAGCGAATTTGTGTTTAATTCCGCGTTAAATTTGAGAAATTCTCGAACAAACACTCCTTTTATGTCCCAAAACTCAAAAATTTTCGCGCTCGCTCCGCTCGCGGTTTCCTTACTTTGCGCTTCAATTTTTTATCACATATAGCTACTTTTAATGTCCCAATACTCAAAAAAAATCACGCTCCCTTCGCTCGCGGCTTCTTCACTTCACAGTCGTTTTTTATTATATATGTTTAGGACTTTTAGTGATCCAAAACTCAAAAATTTTCGGGCTTGCTTCACTTTACAGTTGTTTTATTTTTCAACAATAGTTTAGTCTACCCTAGCAAAAAGGTAGCGTCGTTTTTGAGTTCTTTTATTAATAAGAAAGTAACTTCTAGTTTCCATATGAACTTTCTTATTTACGGTACTACTTTAAGTCCCAAAAATATAATACATAGGCGCCAACACCAACAAAGAGTTATGTACGTTTGGGCAAAATTTTAAGTAATTTTTGTTTTGAGTTCTAAAATATAACAAAAAAATTCGCGCTCGCTTCGCTCGCGCAATCAGAAGACATGTTCCGGTGTTTTTGCATTCACCAACCAGCAATAACTTATGTACGATTGGGCTACATTTTACGTAATTTTTGCTTCGACTTGTTAACTATAAAAAAAAAATATTCGCGCTCGCTTCACTCGCGCAATCGGTAACTACACACACGTCTGTTTTTCGTATGGGTTTGAATTGCAGTTGAAGGGCGCCGTAGAAATCTCGCCCAGGGCGCTGGTAGAGTTAAAACCGGCACTGATCGCAATTTATCTTTGTTTAATTGTTGAGGCATTCTATTCCGAAAAATCATTTTTCGCGCACGTCCGTTATAGCTTTTTGTTCATTTTGGCTTTTTATGATATGTTTACTTCATGAAAACTCTAAGGAAAAAATCGCGCTCGCTTCGCTCGCGGCTTCATGTACATTAGCACTTCATTTCTGTGCATATCTTACTTTTTGACTTTGCTTTGTTAATTTACAGTGGTTTTTATTTGTTTTGTGTCCTTAGACTAAAAAAATTTCGCGCTCGCTTCGCTCGCGCTTCCTTACATATGAAATGTGTCTCATGCGTCGACTTTTTCAACGGGAAACCCACCAAAAACCATTAATAACATATTTTACTGAAATTAAACATTGCTATAGATATTTAATTTCGTTAGTTTAAGTTACCCATAATCTGTTCTAAGCACTTTGATATACATTATGTTGGTACCTACCCATTAATCACAATCTTTCAATACATAGGGGCCACTTGGGTAATGATTGCACTGTATTGATGCCCTAAGCAATTGCTTAGTCTGTTTATGGGCTAACCCAGGACTTCTTAGGTTACTCTAAGACTTAGAGCATTTCAAGTAAATAAAAAGTTATGTGTAATATGTTATGTACCTATTGCAATATTTATGTATCCAAAAGGAAGTGCGTTTTTTGCAATCAGAGCGGTGCATGTACATATTTTTTTCTGTTGGACAAGTAAAATGGATATGAATGGGCGGGGGGGTCCGGTCCCCCTGGACCCCACCCCTTATATATTTTTTGACAAAACCCAGTATAATATGTAGTCGTAGGGCGGCATAATCGGTTTTGCACGCGGGCGAACAAACAGCTAGCGGCGGGCCTGTCTACGGAAGCAATTTCGATGCAAAAAGTAACTTTTTTATTTTTTTAATAATGGCTTTTCGTAACGATAGTTCAAATATGACGTTTTTATAAGGGTAGGAGAACTTTTATTTTTATTTCCTCTGTAAAGTCTCCCGAACTAAAAGAGTAGCTCAACGAAAAATGCAAATGTATATTTTTTATCCAGATTATCATAAGAGCTTTGTGGCAGATGGTGTGAGTCGAGACGCCAAGCAAACAAAGGCAGGTGATGTTAAAATCTATTTTAAGAAAAAAAACGTTCAGTTTTTCGCCTAAAAGATATTAAATTCATCATAAAACTGAACATTAATAATGCGATTGATACATTATTACAATTCGTCGCACCCTGACTTTCAGTTCTGCCATAAATAATTTCACATCAAAAATCACGTACATTGACGTTACTTTAGGTTCATTTCATGCAATGCTTGCTGAATGACAATTTCAGTTAAATTCGAATGCAGCCAAAATATATGTTTTTGTTGCAGTAATACCGCGGATTAGGCTTTATTTATATGTCAGTCATTATTTATTTGTTTTAATTAAATGTATTGTTATATCATGTAGGAGTAGGTATTACCAGAAATTATGACTATTCGTTCGTTAGTTATTTGTTCTCAAATAAGTGTACTTCATTGTCGAGTAATCGAACTCACCAAAGAACTCTATGTCTTCTTAGTGTCATAGAACTTCTAACAATCCTTTACTGTCGTAGCACAAAAACTTTTAAACGTCTGTTGAACACTTATCTAAAAAACGCGTGGATGCAAAGTGGACCTTATTACAACATCATAATCTGACATTTATTTAGACATGAGCTCAACAGACGTTTAAAAGTTTTTGTGGTTCGTGGCCTTACTACAAAAACTTAAAACCCTGTTTTACACTTGTCTAAAAAAATTTTGGCTGCAAAATTAACCCTATGTCAACGTCATAATTTGACATTTTTTTAGACAAGACTTAAACTGACGTTAAAAAGTTTTTGTGGTAAGACGGTATAATGTTTAGTATATCAAATTACCTGCGACTGTGACAGACAGATGCAGTGTGTCGGGCAGGGCGGCGTGAGCGCAGGCGTGAGCGATGGCGTGTGCGCACGGCCGCCGCCACACAGCGCGCCCCACGCCGTAGCCGTCACCAACCACCGCAACACCCATCTAAACAAACATTATATAATTAACCACTCAAAAACACAACCCTCTTTCTCTTGCTACATATGGAATGTAGAGGATCACAAGGTTGCCCACCAGAAAAGCTCAAATATATTTGACGTCAACTTTTTTCAGCTCGATTGCTACGTGAAAGTATAAAAGCAAAGTCGAATCACTCATTTTAATCACACAGTAGGATTAAGGATACAGGAACAGTGAGACCACGAAATAAAGTTTTGCTCAGGAAATAACTGACAATCGATTGATTTTAATGGGCGTGACCTATGTAAAAGTAGCGACAAATGCCACTTTCATTTATAAACAGGCAACGATAAAAGCTCCGTCATCCAACAGTAATGCAACTTGATCGATTGTTCTTCATTACAAAGACTAAATAATTGAGGTTAAAGGCGCACTAACATTTAAATACGCGCCCGGCAGTTGCAGTGCGCCCGCTTTGATCGACCAACCTCAACGCTTTACACTGAATAGACCGATTACTGATAGGTATTCACATTCCCGACAATTTAAGCACCTTTCAGCTGTCACGATTGTATGCGGACACCGCAAAGCAGCCCAAAACTGCAGTGAATATACCGTCATTTCACTAACGTTCACATGGGGTGTTATTTGACTCCGCGTAAATGTCAGACATGTTATCCTAATATCCAGCTCATTTAGGAAAACATTCTGCTGTCGAAAATGACTCCGTAGTTATTCAGTAGGGTGCTCTTACGCGTACCTTCCAAATATAGTCCTCTGTTCCTTGAGTCTGGGAGTCACATTGCAATGATTATTTTAAACTCGTTGTACTTATGTATTAGTGTCATGGCGCAATTTGCTACTCTTTATTTCTACTGCGAATTTATGGAAGCGAATTTATTCTACCAAGAGTCAGGTTTTCACTATTTACTCTGTAATTGTAGCACATCGAGCAATCATCCTACTTTTTTAACGAAGGCACATGCAACTGTCATAGAACACAGTAACAAGCTGTCAAATCTTCAACTGCTTGATTTGAAACTAAAACATATCTTTTATTTTCTCATCAACTGCATCGCAGGATGATCCCTCAATCCAAATTGGATATACGGCCATATGCGCTTGCGAATCCGGCACATAGTAATTGAAGTGACGATTGGTAACGACAGATGGGAAAGTGTTTGCGGGTATAAAGCCACGTCGCAGGTCGTTCGGAGTCATAGGTTACGTGTATAAGTTATGACAGGGTTGTCTATCGTCATGAAACAAGATCAAAGATATTTTGTACGTCAACACAGTGTTACAGTGTTCTCTAAGATATTCTACTTTAGCCTTCACCTTTACGTCTATGACAAACACTAGGTCAGCAATAATCTGACTCAACGTGTTGTAAACAGTTTGTATTAGACCTATGTTCAGCCAAGATAAGCTACAATGATCTACATCACCGCTGTCAATTTTTGGAAAGTTTTCTTGACAAACGGAAGAGATCTCTATATTTGTAAAAAAAACAATTATAGAACATTTTTTATTATTAGAGTGCAACGAACTAACAATATAATCTGTCACATTGATGGCTTATTTTATTTATAGAAAATAATTGTTTTACTCATGTAAACCCACGATGGCTTCCCATGTTCCAATTTAATTTAAGTTCAAGAACAAACTAATTAACAAAGGAATAGTCTAAAGCAGTAAATCCGATACTTAATTGGATAAGGAAAATAACTATGACACCCACGTATCAGGTTACCAACTAAGATATTAATTTAATTATGAGGGGTAAGTGTTTGTTTAATTCAATTAACACGTTTTTAAAGTCAAATGACTGTTACATTTTACATTTACTACCACTAAAATAAAATATTTGTTGAGAAAGAAAAATAACTTAACTATTAACGTATAAAAAGTAGACTGAACAAAAAGGTCACAAAAAAAACTTTAGTATTAATTTACTTTTTAGGGTTCCGTACCTCAAAAGGAAAAAACGGAACCCTTATAGGATCACTTTGTTGTCCGTCTGTCTGTCTGTCTGTCTGTCTGTCTGTCTGTCTGTCTGTCTGTCTGTCTGTCTGTCTGTCTGTCTGTCAAGACCCTTTATCTCAAGAACGCGTGGACGTATCAAGATGAAATTCACATGAAATGCTCAGGTCTGTTGTCCCTTTAAGCTGTGAAAATATCAAGCTTCTAAGCCAAGCCAATCAAAAGATACAACCGATTATGTCGATATTTTCAACAAATTCTCGACACTCGCAAAGGAATCAAAACCTACAGGGTACTTCCCGTAAACTCAGAGTCTTGAAATTTGGCATGAAGTATTGTCATATAATGCAAATATAGGAAAAATTACGAAAATCTCATTTTTTTAGTTATATAATATAAAAAAATATATTTTAATAAAATGAAACTTACTACCTTATTTCTCACGAACGAATAAAGGTATCAAATTGAAATTTATACCAAATACCTAAGTCTATTGTCCCTTTAGGCAGTGAAAAAAACAAACTTCTAAGTTAACGCGATCAAAAGATACAGCAGTTATACCGACACCTTAGACGAATTTCTGTCACACGCTAGGGAATCAAAACCTACAAGGTACTTCCCGTGAACTCAGAATCTTGAAATTCGCCACGAAGCAGCGTTATATAGTACAGATAAAGGAAAAATTGCGAAAATGATAAATTTGAAGTTACATAAAATATTAAAATATTATTTTTGCTTACACGACATAAAATATTTTTTTAATAATTATAAACTTACTAACTACCCTTTTTTACATGAACGCGTAGAGATATTAAAGTTGAAATTCATATCAAACACTTCTTAAATATAATTGCCACTAAACTATGAAAAATTTTAAATCATTCAAAGGTCATTGGGCACCTTAGTATGAAAACCATACCCACGGCGGATACGAACGAAATATAGCACAGTATAATGATAAAGGCTCTGATTTACTATGGCATTAGTCGCATCTATGTGAACCGTGAGAATCTAGAGAAAATCAGGTGTAAACATCAAATATTTTCCTCATTTCAATGGGGAATTTAAACGACCAAATTTGACGGATTTGAGAAATCATTTCTTTGTAGTGAAAGAGTATACTCGCCGTTTATTTCCATTGTCATCAGGTCAGGATCTGATGATGGAAATCCTGAGAAATCGAGGGCAACTATAAAAAATTGTAGGCATGCATAGGATTAAAACTTGATTCTCAGATGTATGTCTGGTGATACTATCAAACAGTGAAAGTTTAGAGCTTACCTGATGATGGAGAAGTGAGAAAGTCGAGAGAACTCTATGCATGTTTAAAAAAATAATAGATCCCATTAGTAGTGAATTCTCATCACCTAAAATAAAATAAGCTCCAACACAAGGTTACGTTATAAATTGTAAAGGAGTTCCCATAACTATATCTGATCTTTGCTATCGATCCCACAATGGCAGTTAAACCTATCTATGTGGAAAGTCTTCGCCAATACGAATAAAATAAGCCCAAACACGTGGTAGTTGCAACATACCGTTCAGGAGTTCCCTCGACTCTCTGTAGTCTCCATAATCAAATCAGCTCCAAACCTTCACTGTTTACAAGTACCCTCAAAAATACACTCACATGTCTGGTTTTGACTCGATGCGTGACTACAATATTCAAGAGTTGCCCTCGATTACTCAGGGTTTCCAGATCCTTTCTTTATGAAAAGTCTTTAACAATAAAAACTAGCATTGCAACCTGTAAAATCCTCTGAAACTGCTTGTCTATTATATTTTTCAAACGATCCTGGACATTCAAAGAAACGTCATACCATTCTCCACGATTTAAAACTACTTTGATTCATGTCCGCCACTTTTTACAAAGCGGGTCAGATATGCCCAATGACCTTTAAGACATAATTAGTTATTTTCAATCAGATTTCTGAATGATGACTATAAAATTTTGTATATAAATAACTTTAATAAAATAACTTTTACAAGGTACTGGCCTACTATTTTAGTTATATTATAAAATAAAAAATATTAGCTATTTTGACTCTCACGAAATTACCATAACTATGATTGTTCTAAACTGAACGGTTGGCGCGAGACTCACTTTTTATCTAACCAGGATTTGTACGGAACCCTCGGTGCGCGAGTCCGACTCGCACTTGGCCGGTTTATTTTAAATATCTCCCACCAATTGTAACAAAAACGTAACCCTTGTTTAAGTCGGATGAAAAGAGTTTCTTAGGCGATATTGTTCTCGTAACATTAAATTAATTTAGTTTCAAAGTTAACACAGCACAGCCCATTTGCGTCTATATTTGTTGCTACGCCACCAATTTATCCGAAATCTATTAAAGTAGGTACGCCATATCTTCGACAGTTCCAAGAATTAGCACTTTGTTGTGCTAACAAACTACGAAACACCAACTTTACAAGCTTGTTGCTAGTTCAATATATTTAGCTTTCGATAATATGAATCTGAACGCAACAGTTTGGTCCGAAGTTTAACATCTAGTGTACTGTTCGTATTAACTCTAAGATTTTAGACTAAATTGTCTGTGTAATTGCTGGCTGAAATAAGTGAATATACTAGGTAAGTAGTGAAGCTGCTGTGGTGTACCAAAATTCAATCTCCAATATAGTGTTGAAGCGAGATGGATAATTATGGTAATTCCTATTTGGATCCGTTCGGCGAGGCAAGCGATGGGAAAGCTTATGTTGCACGGGTGAACATTTACCGGTTCAAGGAATTTCTATATTGAATTTTCAGATTGTTACGTGTAACATTTTACTAGCCTACATATAAATACACATATAAATAATAGAATAAAACCACTTTTGTCGCAACATTCCTCTGGTTGAAAATATAAAGCATATTTGCAAAGTTTCTATCAAATCAAACTTTCCGTAAAAAGCTTGTGCGTTTTTGTTCAAATATGAAATACTGAAAAATTGTGCGCCATGCAAACGGTAGTCATTTCGAAATAACAGTATAAATAAATATCAAACATTGGCAGGTGCTATTGTAACAATAGCTGCCTTAATTCATAAATTTTAATCGAATGAAAACAACGTGGAATTGGAGCGAGCTCAAAGGCTGGTAGTCAACTGCTTTGATGTGACAACTACTCCGCAGTTGGACTTGTATAAAAACATTGACTTCCATTACGATAGAGTAACACAATCTGTAATTGGAGTTCTATTTTACGGCAGAATTTGTCTGAAATTAGTTACTAAGGAGACATTGAGAAGGGGGAGCAGCAGCAATGAAAGCATTGTCATGGTTTTTCTCACTAGATTTTTTCTTACAAAAAAATATATTTTCTGAATTCTGAAATGCGACGTTTGTTTCGCTACTAAAAGTTTCTGAGTACTAAATATTCTTAGTTGTATGTATTAACATTATAAATAGACCAGTGAGACAAATCTTGCACGTTTTACGTGCTTTACGGATTCTATTTCAGCCTTTCATTAAACAAAATGATGAATGTATGAATTTTATTTATACAGGACCTTTGTTTGCTTATCGTGCTTAGTTTGTAGGAAACCGTTTTAAATACAAAATGTGATTATTTACCTGAGTCTGAGAGCCGGGGCCATGGGCGGACGCAGGCGGGACGCCCCGCCCGCCGCGCGCCCTCACCGGAGACCCGCCATCACACTACAAATGCCTGTCAACAAATAATTAAACAGTTACTTCATTTACTTCCGTGTGCGCACTAATCGCATTACTCGTCCGTGAATTAATCCAGTTGGACCATCTTACGTGGGCTCGCTGCCCAGGGAATTTCAATTATAGAGTGGGGTTTGTTTTAACATTTTCACCACTGATATTGTTATACAAACTATCATAGTTCTGTATGTGGCTAGTTTTCCGGCAAATGCTCGGAATATCAACATATATTCATTTTATATGTGGTACTACAGTAAGTCATCAAGTAGCTGTTGGATAAAGATAATCTCGTAGCATCCCTGCGAGTATGTGACAAAAAATGGGGTGAACCCAGTCAAAGTACGGGACCATATCATAAATTACGATACCACACATGTTTTCACGTAAATGGCAAACAGCTCTTTTAACGACATAAACTCGAAGCAAGTTGTTTGTATTATAAACCACAGCTTTAGTAATAACAAGTTGGATTAAATATTGCTTTAGTACACAATTAGAAGCAACTTGTTTACTCTTTCTTTTGCGCAGTTTGTAAACAGTTTCCCCCAGTTAACTTTTACAAGTTGCAGAATAATAAGCCTCTAATGACTGTGTTTTTAATTTTTAGTTCATTTCTTTGGTACATTTTCATGGTAAAATATCATTTGAATACAAAGTATAAGGAGCGAGAGTAGAAGAAATACACTGTATGTTTTCAAAGGCTGTTGCAACAAAAACGGTTTATTATCACAGGGATTGCTACCGGCAAAAACCTGGCACACTCAAAATGATAATATGAGTATAATATCTATCTCCCGGTCTTTTACCTAGTGAAAGAAAAATGCGCGTATTCAAAATTCAATTATAGTTAAACGGAAATTGAAAATGTCGAGATGAGGGCCGCTGTCGCATCGCTGTTAGTCTCTATCTAAAGTTTTTGACTTAAAACTGTCTGCATGATAAGCTCATGTGACAGATTCCACGACAAGTATGTGGCCTTCGCTATAATTACATTAAACCACATATCCGCTACATAAATCAATAATGTAAGATACATGTAGATTATACAATACAGATTTTGTATATGTGTTTAATAAAGATTTCAAACTAAAGAAGTATTTATAACAATTGGACAAAAGATTTGTTAGCTCAATTTTATGAAATTCTTCCATAAAAAACTGTAAGATAGATTATGTATATTTAATAGGTACAGACTTCAGATAAAATTCAACAAGTATTTATAATAATTGGTCAAAGGATTTGTAAGCTTAATTTTATGAAATTCTTCCGTGGAGAATATAATTTATCCCACCAAAAACATTAAATGTAAAAAAAGCCAATCCTCTACGCAATTCCTCCACCGTAAAAAGTTTTGAGATCGCATAGAAGCCAAGTCCTGTTCAACTTTATTTGTAATAATAAATCAATATTTTGTGACTCTATCAATAGTTTCGTTCACTTTACAATAATATTGACTTGGCCATGAGCACAATAAACTACAAATATAATACAGCATATCTTGGAGAGGTGAAAGTCAAACATGAAGTTTAATATCACAGAATTAAATACTTTTAATTTATTCAATTGTTACTAAATGACCGACAGTCAGTAATCATCCAACATCAATGAACTGCACATGTACTATGGCGCATGTTTAGTCCATGGTGATCTCAAATACCAATCAGTCCATAATCAGTCCAATCGTAAAATCATGTCCATATAGAATTTATCAATCCAATGGTATTTACACATTATTACGAGGAGCGACTTTTAACTTGTGCTCATGGCCAAGACAATATTATTGTAATGTGAACAAAACTACTGATATAGTCACAAAATATTGATTTATTATTACAAATAAAGTTGAACAGGACTTGGCTTCTATGCGATCTCAAAACTTTTTACGGTGGAGGAATTGCGTAGAGGATTGGCTTTTTTTACATTTAATGTTTTTGGTGGGATCTAATTTATTTTTTGTAGGTATCTTTCTTCTCTAAGTATATAACAAATTAAATTAACTTACATGCAACTAACTAAATATATAACAAACTAAATATGTACACCTCTAAAGTAGCACGTAAACAACATTTTTTTTTAATAAAGTAAAATATTTCGAAATTGACGAATTTTTGAATCGAATATCTTTAAGAATAAAAGAGATTTATTTCAGAGGTAGATGGCGCAATCACATGAAATTATTAGTTTTTTTTAAGTACTACTTATACTAAGCTATGTAACGAAACCATAGCGCGATTTAGACCAGGACAACGCCATCTATCGAGCATCGAGCATGGAGTATTTATCGCACTGCATTAATATGAAAGATTTTATCATTATTCATTTCATTTTAACCTAGCTTTTTTATTCATATGTATGTATATTTAATACATAATAACAATATACCACACTACGTAACAATAAAACAAATAGTAACATTTTGTACATAAATAAATAACAAAGTTATCAATGCAGTCAAAATTCATACACAATGTTCTTGAAAAACCGCAAATATAAATTTGTTTCCTATTTTTTTATTAAGTTTTAAGGTTTTTATAATTTTCCCTTTATATGTAGCTAATAACCTATCTTGGTGCCAAATTTGAAGGTTCTAAGTTTGCTAGAAGTACCTTAGACTTTTGATGATCGGTCAGTGAGTCAGTGACAAAATGGTGTAAATTTGATCGCTCATAACTCGTAAACTATTTATTCAAATATCTTGTAATTTTGACACTGAGCTTGTTCTAATACTTACTCTTGGTCATCGAAAACCTAAACTCCTAGCTTTGTTCACATGGAAGATACAGGGGGCTGAAATAGCCGCGAAACGCTCCGAGAAAAGATGGTACGGCCGTGCCCGCTTTGCTCGAGTCTTGGCTGGGGCACTGCCGTGCCCTCAGATTCAGATTTTCGCGTCAGGTTTACAAGAAATGGAATGCAAAACGTTGTGAATATTTTTTTAGTATTTCAAACCTCACACGATAAATTCACAAACTGTATAGTAAATTGTTTTCACTACAATGTTTAAAGCTGACAACACACTACGCCTTTTTGAGATTTTGTTACAACTTCACTATAAAATCTACAAACAATTTAAACAATAGCTATTGTGCTTTATATGAATCTGCAGAACAAAGCACAAATAGCACCCGAAGTGCACCTAAACTGGCAGAATCAAAACGTCCATAGCCCTTAATACTGAATAAAACTCGTAACAAAATATTTTTCAATGAAATAAGACCAAGCCTTTGCCAAGAGTAAAATACAAAGCGCTACTTTCCGGAGTGTAGCCGAAAATAAAGCGGCGGAGCATTGAAAGACCTACGATAAAGGCTTACACGTGATGACACACGTCTGAAGAGGTTCCTTGTAATACAAAACGCTTTGAATAATGTACAAGTTGCATGCCAAAAACTTAAAATTGTACGAATATGTTTTGTGCTTGGCGTGGAGATTTCTTGCAGAGAATAGTCCCCCAGAGCGCCATTACCCCGCCCAAGGAAGACGCATACGCTTTTAAACTAAACCACGCTTAAATTGCTCGCAAAACAAATTATACTTTTTGAAGAATACACTTGAGGATAGAGCTTCACCACGGATCATGCAGCAGAAAGCAATTTAAGAGACAAAATATAAAGTTATGGAAGCACCTTTAGAGTGAAGAATATTCACTAACCTACAAAATACTTCGAAAATGTATAGTAAAAACACATTATTTAGGGTTGCCTAAAACTATCAAGAAATATATTTATCTACGTTTTTTGTAGCTAAAGCGACATTGCTAGTTTAACATTAACATAAATCAGGAAGGGCGTTATCCCTCCCCGGCCATGTTTTTATTTGACCGCCACCTGAGGACTAAAACAATGATTTCTTTTCTCTTTATTTTATCGGCCTGTTGAGGTTCCCAAAATCTTGTTTTCCTAACTGAATTATATACCACTAGATTTTATGGTATACAGTTATATAGGTACTATTTTGCTAGAAAAATATATAATACAATTTGTTCTTTACGTTTGTTCAATTTATTTAACCAAATGATTTACTCACACAAATGATTAAGTTTTTACGGTAATCAAATAGGCTCCTTTAGGAAACAAACTGTAAATTGACCTGTATTTTCCAAACCATTATATAATATAAGTAATTTTACTAATATAATTCAATATTTGTAGGTAAAATAAAGTAGGTATTCCAGAAAAAGTACGAAGCATATGGATAAGACAATCCCTTATCTAGTACCTATTCTACGAACTGAAAACCAATTTAACATTTAAAATTATAGTATTTATAACATGATAACGTACCTTCTCCAAGTACTTAAAATAAGTCGAAAAGCAATCAAAATGCGATAAACCTACTTATCTGTTCCGTACTTCTAACAGGGTTATTATTTGCAAAGGATTCAGAGGCTCGTTAAATATTCGTCTTTCACAAATTCTTCCTCCGACGAGCTAAGACGTACCTACACTCATACTTTTTGACTCATTTACAACCACAACCTACTTTTTATGTATTTTTTATCCTTTGAAACTTAAGCATTTTCTTATTAAATCGGTATTTGTTTATGGCATTATGCTTCTACTTTATACAACTATTTGTATGAGTCTTCATTACAAGGACAGTGATAATATATTAGGTATGGTTAGAAATACTGACATAGCAATTAAACTTTTATACCTAAAGTAACGAAGGTTAACATAGGTACTTGTATTAACTATAACCTGTCAAACACAAGACCAACCGATTCCGAATACAATTTACCTTCAAATTTAGTGGGTCGAATGTTTGATGTTCAATATATCTTACTAAATTTTATGTCTGCCAGTGTAGTGGACAAGTTTAATTGGTTCCCGGCAGCGTACGATCAATCATAGCAGTGGCGGGTCGTGTCGTCGCACCAAGAGCGCCCGCCATGATATGTAGACGTCATAGGCTCTATTCCTCAACATTTTCACCAATAAATAAACCCAGCGCTTTGACTCCCACCAAATAAAAACAAGACTTCATAACCACAGCAATATTCATCGAAGACTCTACAAACACTCCCTTTGAACCTACCAAACTAATTGAATAAATAGCAATGTTTATGACAACAGAAAATATTCGTAAAGAGGACTTCAAAGTATAATGTTGTAAAAGAAAATATGTAAACGGATAGAACGTTTAATACGCAAACATAATAAAGGCTTTTTGAAACAGTCACAGCTTTGTAAATGAAGCAAAGGGAACATTCGCGTAATGATGTCTTTAAACAAAAATAACCTAATCGGAAATGATATTTTAAAACGCTGTTTATACACGACCTTCAGTGGCATAAAGCAAATATATTTTTCTAATAGATTTAAAAAATAATTAAATACGAGTAGATCATCAGAATCCGGCTAGTAAACATTAAAATGAGAGAATTAATTAAAACAAAAGCATGATTCATCGCTGTCTTAGTTAACTTTGCTTATAAATAATTGAGATCTAAAATAGTTCTTCGGAGTAATCAATTACGAAACAAAATTGTCTAGTAAACAATACCTTTATTGTTTTTGACAGATTAATACCAGCTTAAATTATGCAAAAATACTTTTCTAATGTTGTTGGAAAAACAAGTTAAGCTTTTCTCATGTTTTAACTTGTTTTCGAATTAAGTTAGACCAAGTGCCTGAAATGTTGAATATTGAAGTTAGGGTACAAGTACGTATGTGTCAACTTGGCGTTGTAGTTTGTATTGAGCAAGAAAAACATCACTAGCTTCTAGTAGAAGCGTGTAACTGTTCTATTTTTTCTGAACCATATTTTATGATATTAAAATTCGAAGGTTCTATAAGCCGCTTGGGACTATTTCTACTTTAACACAGCAAACGTTTTAGCCGTACCTGTAGATTTTTGGGGAAAAACTTATATATGTTTGTACCTACAGATAAATTGTGACATGGTAATGTGAAAAATTACCTCTTTCGCATTTGTTTGTAGATTAAAGATAATTCGTATTTTTTCACTTATTATTTGATTCAATTTGCATAAAACAAAAATTGATTATTCAAGGCCAATGAAAAATGATGGAACTCACGCAAATAAAATTCTAAGACTAATTATTTGCGTATTCAAACTTTCTACATTAGTGCCTTAGATCTTAGATTTCTTGTATAAGTTACTTAATTATTTAAAACAGCGAAAACACTAAAGCGTATTACTTATTAGAAGAAAATTTTATATAATCTTTTAATATATTGCAAAGATCACAAGAGAGATATACGAAGCTATAACAGTCGCACAAATATAATTTGTAAACTTGACAAACTTTGGTTGTGGTGCCCACTTTGTAATTTACGAGTTTAGTATAACGACATTGTCTCAAATTGCTTCGTAATTTGTAATCGTCTTGCCGGACGGGGGCAATGACCTATAAGTGCTAAGATTTAGATTTTGTTCTAGATTCTAAATAAGATAAAAAAATCCTGTTTTGTAGCTCGTATTAATAGATTATACCTTTATTTTTTCTATTTAACTGTAGATTGCAGAATGCATTAACTATAAACATGATATCTGTTGCATTTAGACATTTGCCATATATTAATATGGATGCTGTGCTGCAACAGGAGCATTCCTTGAAAACACGTTCTAGATTGGTAGCGAACTGGAATATAATTCTGCATTCCGCTCTCTGAATTTTGATTTCATCTCACTACTTCAATCAACCTTCTCCAATACACAGTTCACGATGAATAAACAATTCATTTATTTATAATTATCAGGTACAAAACAGTAGCAATTATCTTTAATACATATGGCTGAAACAATTTCCACGTTAAATAATATGACGTTCAAATAAATGTAACAAAGGTAAAATTGGGCAAAATTGTTTTCGTTAACCGGTGTCGGGAGCCGCGGAATGTTTCCATTATCCCAAGATAAACGAGATGGTACATGTTGACACATATAATCTTATACAAGACGAGTATAAGATTACATGTGTCAGCTAATAATTCCCGGCCTGCCCGAACACAAGTTGGCTAACCGTTACTCCAAAAATAAATAAAACAAGTCCACTTTGACAAAATGTTAAAATAATGTATAACGCTTGATCAATACAAAACAATTATATACTTAAAGCGAACTGTAAGTGTTTATAATACATGCTTGTTTGCAATTATAAGAAAACTAGCTGTTGCCCGCAACTTCGTCTGCGTGGGCAATATAGAATAGTCAAAATACTACTTATCCCGTACGTGCATTCTTTCACGTGACAGTATAATTAGGATTACCACTTAGCAGTCGCATAGATTCAATGATCAAGGTTGTGTTGTGGATGTGACCATTTATCTAAACAAAAGAAGTAAAGTTTGTGACGTGGAAATCTCTGGATCTAGTCAGCCAATTTGGAAAATTATTACGTATGGTGCGTAAGCAATTCTCACAGGAAACAGCTATAATCTATGTCTATATGCTTTGAGTCTGACAAAGCTGTCATTTGTACATTTTCTGCAGCTGCTGCGACTAATCAGAAGCCAGAAAGTCTGTTAGTCTTACCATGGATATCGTCTTGTGTAGTTGACTGGATTGAAGATAGGTAGATAGGTAGTCGCTCCAAGCAAAATATTGGTACTCAAACAGATTCGGTGACTGGAAGCCCAACACCAACATAGTTGGGGAATAGCTGGATGGATGATAAAATGAGTCATCATCATCAGCAGGCGCATAGGGTAGGATAGTTTCACTACTGGGGAGAAACACTTGTATGACTTGTATGAATTGGGGATTTTCTGTGCACTTACTCACTATGGTAAGGCTGACCCCACATTAGGCGTGCGCGATCCTCGGGCGTGTGAGTAGCGCGGGCGTCGCGAGCGCGCTGCGTGAAAGTCGCGTTTTGCTGCCCTGCGGCATGTGTGAAGAGTGCAAGCGACGCGCTCGCGGCGAGCACGCGGCGCTCGAGTTGCGTTCTTACCCCTTCGCCCGCTATCCCCGCCGCCCGCTAAACGCCTTAGCAGTTTAACGTCAAGTCGAGCGCGCTGCAAATGCCGCAGGGCAGCAAAACGCGACGCTCACGCAGCGTGCTCGTCGCGACGCACGCGCTACTCACACGCCCGAGGATCGCGCACGCCTAATGTGGGGTTAGGTCTAAACCGGGAGGGACTCCACCGAAATGTTTGCATTAGTTCACGAATAGGCAAAATGTACGTATCTGTGAGAGTCCACTTCATGTGTTCGTACTTGAAACCTGCAGTTTTGCCAAGATTTTCAAAATGTACGCTCGCAATTTGTCATTTCTTGGTGGAGCCAGCAAATCAAAAGAAACAGAAGTGTTGTATACTGTGCGTCACTACCGCACACCGGGAAAATTTCGCTCTTGCGGAGGACGTTTATATACTATATTTTGTGTCACACGTAAACAGGACGACAGTAAGTATCCACCGAAACACTTTCAAAGATCTGATGAACGAACAAATCAGACCTGAGTTGGTCACCTGGGGCCAATCAGAGCTCTATGAAGCGATCATACGCTTTGGCTCCTACTGTTATTGTGGTTTCTTAAAATGTTTTCACCTCATTCAACGATGAATGTAATTCTGATGGTACTATTAAGAACACTTGCTTAGCGCAAAAGCTGACGTTGGCAGGCCGACTCTTTTGACTTCTCTAATAGGATACCATTGGTTTTTGTGCAATGCATGCTGGATTAGGATAGGATATAGGTGGATAGGATTTGCAGCAGAGAACAATTCTGTCTTTGTAATTGAATGACATCAAACGTAGTTTTATATAAAAGGTGTTTTTTTAGACTTGGCTAGGGTCTTACTGAGACTGTTCGTAATCGTGAACAGTGTATTTGCGATCAGAAGTTGAAAGTAAGCATGTCTCTGGTATGCGACGCGTAATTTGTACGTTTCCAGACGCATAAAGCATTTTACGTGTGTATGGTATTAAATCGAGAAAGCTCCCATTTCTTATCTGCATTTTGTATCTGGGCTTGTTTTTAAAGCTACAGAAGCCTACATTACCTACCTCACGCTTAGCAGCGCTTGCGAGAGATAGATCTTCCGCTCTTCTAGGATTAAGTTTACATATTTTGCATCAGAAAAAATAATTAAGGTCTACTTAATACTACTCACTCAAAGTAATTTGTTTTAAGGCCACCACATTAGTGGAAGATAAGCTACACTATGCTTATGAAAACATCCTGATATGAACTCCATCTGTAACTTTAAATGATAATTAATTGTTCCACTAAAGTCATCATTTTTGACATAATGTTCAAAAAATAATTTAGATGGCACCGTTTTAAATTTGGCTGAGAACTATTAATTTTACTTTCATCAAGGTAATAATTATAGTTGGATTTTGATGTGGTACGGCAAACTGACAAACACTATTGAAATGTCTATCGAAAAATTACACTACGTGTTAAAATATGGTGAATTACGGAAAATACACAACTCCATCTGTTGAAATAATAATCCTCTATAAAGAATGTATGGTAATTATAATAATTGTCATTTACCACCTCGCTCTTTTGACAAATTTGATGTATTTTTACCACAGATGGAGCTACTTTAACCTTGGCTAAACAAAATTTTCATATTTTTTTTTCTTCCGAAGTTAATTACTTATAAAGGTGTGATTTTCTGTGTAAAGATTAATAATAGGCCGAACAACTAATATAAGTACAACATTCAAATGTACAGTTTTGACAAACAGATTGCGTGTCATAATATTTTACATCTTGAATTCACAAAATTAATCATATCTTTTGATAGAGTGAATCGATTTCGATGAAACCAAAACTAAGTAATACCCCAAGTTACGTAGAATTTTTGTATATAAGCATTGTCTGCATTGAATTCGTAGATTTTACGTGAATCGCGAACAAACAAACAGATAAACAGACAAACAGACAAAAATGACAAAAATGATGGATATGGGTTCTGTTAGTTATCCTTTAACATGCCGGCTATTTTTTTTGTCAATTTCTTCAATGTACAAAAATTACTTTTCTACAGATTTATTATATGTATAGATATAGATAATTTAAATATATGTCAGCAATTTTGATGAACAACAAAATTGTTTATAGATACAAGTTACTCACAAGTTTACTCCCTGAAATAGTCGTAATTAACGGCAGATATGAGTATACCAAATTATTGATGTAGTCTCAGTATAATTAAAGCAAAATACAATTTAAAAAAGCGTCGCCACTTCATTAAATAACTCTGTTTAAAAATGTAACAAAGGTAAAGGCTCCATTGGCACTTAAAAAAAGTTGTGGCTGTGTAAAAATATTTTTCATAAAACGTCGCGAAACTTGACACTTTACGCCTCCCTGTGTATACGGTGGTCGTAATTCTTGTTTGTGTGTGTGCGCGAGTGGAACTCACGTATGAGGCACAGCGTACGGCGAAGGTGCGGCGCGGCGGCGCCGCCGCCGCGCGGTTGAGGCGCGGGTTTACGACGTATTGTCGCGAACACAACACAAATCTTCCCCAGGGCGTAGTGTTTCCCACCTCGGGCTCGCGCCTCGCGAACCGTCCGCCTCCCCATTATCATTCAGCCTCGAAAAGCTTTTAAAACATTCTTAATTTTATTGGACTTCAGAAATTCAGAATCTGTAATTACAAAAAATACAGATTCTACGTAACAAAACGCAAACATTTTCAAGGAAATAAATGTCCATGACTTTTCTTGTATCGTTATTTGTCCTGCCATTTCTATATGTAGGCACACTCAAAAAAGAGATAGCAAACTGTTGCTAGTTAGGTACTAGTTTGTACCGTGGTCACTAACTTTGTTGTCAAAGTCCACAAAGTAGGATTTCCTGTTACTAACTGTTGTTTTAAGTCCTTAAGTGGGTTAGTTGTAGCCAGTCTATTTCATCACAAATACTCCAAAATTAAATTGGAAATGGAACGTGACAGCGGAAGGCGCGAGCAACAGTACCTACTGGCAAGTTGTAAGCGCGGCCCCCTTCTACGGAACATTAGCCGGACCAGGCGTCATGATCCTAAAAGAGTTTAGACAGGGCCATAGTTATGACACGAATAACTGATGGACGTCGTCCTCTCTCCTCATCACTTGATTAACATTCAGAGTAGCTCGCGACTCGCAGCTCAGCATTCTTGTAACAATACCCGAGCACAAAATAAAAGCTTTGCACGTTCACTCGCTGAAAGGCGGACTTGCCCAACTTACGTCATTCCAGTTTCCCGTAGTTGTAGAACTTTATCGAAAACAAAACACTGGTCTATAGCTATTGTCAATTGTAAAGGCTCTCCTCACACATAGTTTTGAAACATTTTAACAGTGGGACGACTTATTTATCAGATTTTAAAACCGAGCTGGAGTGAAATCCAAATCAGATTTATAGCAGGGAAGCCACGTCCTTGTACTCGTAACGTTGGAGACGCATCAAGTTGTTTCAAGACACCAAGTTATCTTGCATTCCGAATAGAAATACGAGCGGGAAAACGGAATGTCGGTTGGCTAAACGTAGGTAACAAAAAAGGCTTTCTTTTTCGCAAAACCCTCAAGCGAAAATACAAAAACATGTTTAAAATAAACTTGCTTTAAGCCACAAGAATGGCGAGATTCTCTCACGCTCGTTAATTTTAGTTAGGTATTTAATTTGTACTGTACATTTTGCCCCAAGCATTTAACCTATGACGTAGAATCATAAAATTCGTTATTGCCTATTCCCTTCCCTTTATTGTTCGCGCGTTTAGAGTTGCCATTGTCACCCGAAAGCTTATTAGCCGCCATTACTTTCCTCTGTCGGCGCATTTATATTTTAATTAAAGGACGTTCTCAAAAAAGTGGCCAATTAAATGTTTATTTACATTATTTTGTTTATAAAATATTGGGATAGCACAATTATACCTTAACCAGTCTACACTGTACAGTGCAGTTACAAAAGCTTTTAGTTAGGTACACCTGTTTTGTGACCTCGCAAAGTTACGATATTCCCGGATGTACCTACTATTTATAAATGAATACTAATTGGATTCTAAAACCCTGTTTAGTAGTTTTGCTTCCTCATTCTTTCACTTTACACTATCCAATGTTTACTATAACTATTTGTTAAATAAATGTCTTGTGTCCCACGGACAAAATAAAATCATCATGTTTACAACACGAGCAAACAAACAACGTTTAAATCTCACCATCACGAGATTCTTTGTATCTATTTATTACGGAATCCAAATACAACAGTCGTTTAGAAGGCACCTATCTGAAATAAAAATGCAAATTAGAGTAAGACGAATTGGGTTAGCTAAGAATTTTGTATTTCTTTTTCCTTGTAAATTAAAATAATGTGAGGTATACAGAGATAGGAACACGTCGGAAGCACAATGGCTGTTCTTGTTGTAATATTTAGTGCTAGACCGGCTACAATTCCCCGAAGTCTAGCTTAATCTGGTGTGTTCTTGATATCTCGCACACATGTTCTTTGTTGCACGCCGAGAAATGTATTATTATGTTATGTTTCTCTTAACTGATTTTATTCATTGTACAAAAAATCTTTGAAGACACATTATCCTGTACATAGGTATATAAAATATAACCCTGGTATTTCCATATTTTATTTATTGGCATGTGGATAACAACATATCTTACTCCATTTATTAAAGAGAAGAGCTAGATGAAGATAGTATAGATACGCAAGTAGTTGTTGGCATAGGTGTACTTAATTAAAATAAAGGAAACCCACCCAAACAGACTTAAATATTAACCTGTACCTAGGTATTCGCGGTGAGCTCATTCTGCGCTCGTTTCAACTACACTTTTAAACGCAGTGAAGGTAGGAAAACCTGGTCCCTTGGGTCAGTACAATGCCAACATTGGAAACTTCAGGGTGTGAGCAACGTAGAAAGTAGAATGCTTCTGCATTTCCCAGTACCCACCACCCTCATCTAGTTAGTACAGAGTAGACGCTTAGTAGCAAACATAAAACACTATTAAACCCGGCGCGGGTCGCTAGCAGCCGACAAAATAGACGTAATAAGATGACGTCACTAAGATGTACACACCTTTTAGTGCACTTGCATTTCTAAAATTCAAAGTGCAAGTTAACAGTGATACATAAAACGATATTAAAATGTTGATTGGTTTAATTAAGAAAAAGCTTTAATTCACGCCAATTTTGAAGCTGTTATTCTATTAAAGTTTTTTTACGGATTATAGTAACAGACCTATTCAGTAACATAACAATTTTCTACGGCATAAAATGCACCAATTTCTCCGTTGAAACAGATACACGAAAATCACAATGAATATTGTAAAAGAAAACAATAGGCTGCGTATAAGCAACCAATTCTCACCTATGTAGTTTCAGAAAATCGGCCAAGAGCGTATATTAACCCACACCTTAATTAAAGTTCCGTACCCAGTCATTTATTATCAGTCAGTGCGTGTCGGAACATGCACCGTGTTGTGTAGGGTATCGTGGCCTGTTCTAAGTGGCAGTATGTATTTCACTTTACCTTAAATGTTGTCCAACTAATATATAAACAACCGTGTGAAAATATACTTAATAAAGCTTTTTTTTTTCAGGTCTCTAAAGGCACCACCTACCATCAAGTAGTACTTTCCAAACGTATACCGGATTACCTACTTCGTTCAAACACTAAGAAAATAAGTACCTTGTTACCCAATATGTGTCTTTGAAGTTTATTGAGAGTTCTAAACGTGACTTCTACATCAATAGCAAAAGTAAGATAGGAGCTCAAGCTTTTGTTAACATCGTGTACACTAAAATAGCTAATACATTAGAAGTCCGGGACTCCGACCAATCTCAAGGTAAGAAGCACAAATACGTATTTAGGACAGTAAATACGTTTTGTTTCCACACAATAGGAACGGAAACAAAAGGTGTGCTGCCACACGTGCATACTGAGTAGGGAACTTCGAGCATTCTTTCAAAAGCAGAAATTCTTAGAATACGTTGGCATTTCAAGTCGTCAAAGTTAAGCAAAAATAAAACTCATTTAAGGAACACTAGAACTGTAGACTAGGTTGAAACGCGCGTCTTTACCTCTGAACATATAAGTTTATTGCACACATATAGTTACGCTTTCAGAATTAGAGGAAAGCGTTAGAGCGCTTGTTTTAATTAGCAGCCGCTCTCCAGTCTTTCAAGTGTGTGCATAGCACAACTTTGTCCGTAAGTGTATGGAACGTTTCAATTACTGAAATATTATGGTTGACCATTATTATTGTGTATTCAGTGCTTAAAATTGAGTGTGCAAACACCGTCAGTTGTTGATTTTATTGTTGCGGCTCACTCTGCGTAGACCAGTAAGTAGTTCGTGCATTGGCAACCGAATATATTCATTCCGGTAACGTTCCTATCCTCTTTAGTTCTTGATTTGGCTCCAAGTGACTAACATTTAAATACAAAACCGCGCAAGCGAAATACTAAACAGACAATAGTTGCGGTTCTGTACGAAGCTATTACTAATGTAAATAAGCTTTTTCGTTTGTAATCATATGCGTAAAGTTGTGAACCTATGTAGGAACGACGAGTCTCTGAATCCTCTGAGGTGGAATAAAACCCTTATCAGATGAAACTTGTAAAATACGTGTGTATAAATTATTGCAGATTTATAAAAAAATATTGCTACTTTAATTTCTGCATTTATTTTCGTCAGATATCTGATATTAAAATTACAATGCTCTTTCCTGGGGAAAACATTTTGTGTTCAGCGCCACACTCGGCCTGTGTTCAGCGGCAAAATAAACAAAATAGAGCATTTAATTAAAGCAGCTGCAATCAAATTATTATATGAATGTAGTTACGTGTACAGTAGATGTGTCGAAATAATGTCACACAACCACATTCAAGCGCGTTGCGCATCAATTTCAATGAATCAGGTAAATATCTGACGTGTTTGGCAATGTTTTGTAAATCGATATATGTTATCTAAAATGTATGCAACGATTATTTTAAACAACAAAAGTTTTGAACCGTTGACTAAATTCTTTATGATGCAGACTCATGTCACAAGAGTGTTCAAACTTGAATTAGAGCGCATACCTATTCTTTCAAACATAATTAAGAAAATAGGTCATAGTACCCACACATCGTCGCTAGTGCTCCGGAGACGTAAGCAAATTAATTCATCTAGACTCAGCCTCACTCCACGAGATCAAAGGCGTAACATTTAGGCACGTCATACTAATGTAGCAAATACAGTACCTCACATAAAACGGTTTAAAAATATGTTACTGCATTTCCTTTCAGCATAAAAAAAAACAAACAAACGAGTGCGACAATTTAACCTTTGTCTACGGAATATATGAAGCTCATAGTAAAATGGCTATAAAAAATTCGCATAGATCATCCACGAGTGACCGCTCACTCCCCCCTCTCCTCGCCGCGTCCGGCGACAAGGGAAGGGCTTACAAATCTCATTACCAACGTAACCGCATACCGAATGCAAAGCGAGTAGCTATCGACAAAATGCTGTATCAATTTGATTAATTAGTGTAGTAATTGAAAAGGCGTGATGTGATGATATAATGTTTGTGATCATTTTAGGCACTTAGTAGGTAGGTACATCACAATTAGGAAAGCTTAAATTAGAGGGGGTTTTGCGCTTTTCCTACAGTGAAAATATTCTAAACTAATTAGTAAACTAATTACTAGGTTTATCCCTTCCTAAATCTTTGAGGAATTAGAGTGATCAGTGGTATTACGTACGAGAAGGTTGTGGCATGTGTATTTTAATTTACCTAACTTTGCTTTAGTTTCATTGCACAACAAATATGAATGCAATACAATACACTTGAATTCAATTAGGTTCAATTCAAATTTAAAAAAGCGCTGCAAGTTCAGTCTCATATGGTACAGCTAAGGCAATAACTGAAATATAAAATGTACTGCTTTCTGTAGGGATATTCGAAAGACGCTATAGTATCGAGGGTAGGTATGCTTCGGCGGATTTTGTGGATTATCTTCACAAAGCTGTGCACGAAATATTAAACATTCAACAGTTTAGGCGACGTCTCTTAACGATATTAATAGATAATGGAAACTGGCCCACTCCAACTTGCTACGTATCTACCTACATAAAAATACAGTATTTATCTATCCTCGCTCAGCAATAAAAGAAGCCATGCCGTTTCTATTCAGAGCTACATCTAGGTTAAATTATACCGGCGCTATAAAGGTTAGCCTGTGGATTTTCGCAATTATGGAAGAGCGAATTTTTTAGTGTCCTGCGTAATGAGAGAGGTGCAAAAACTCTAACGTCGCTTTTGTGTTACACATCTATTAAAATGGGAGTACTAATAGTGAATGCTCCTCCGGGGGCTCACTACACGATTAATGTGTGTCGCCCACATGTAAATCTCTGCAAGCACACCAAATAAATGTTTTGTAAAATGTTTGCCCCCGACGGAGTACAACACCTGATAAATGATAGCTACGGGCGTTTTATGAATATGTGAAACGATAAAATGTTGCCAACGTCACTCGCCGAGACATGCTTTGCTGAAAATACATATCAACTACACCACCTGCAAATCTAATCCTGTATTCTCTATATTTGGACGTTAATAAATTTTAACCAGGACCGCTTACACTCTATTTCTGAATTTTAAAACGAAACAGCCGCGTTCGCACGTGAGTTACACTCCATGCAAACCCATTCACTAAGCTCTGCTTTTGTTATTTAGTATCGCACTCACTTGACGTCTACCTTACTGTTGTAATAATGAAAGAAAGCCTGTAGTTTGCCAGTTCACTTCCCACGCATGTTCTAAAGGTCAATTAAAGTAAATAGGTCGCCATGGCATTCATAGGTAATGGGCCAAACTTATCACTATTTACGTACGTATCACGTGGCCCGGTGACAGCGGCTTCATTAGCTATTTATCCAGCTGTTGTACGTATGTATTATACTCCGAGTTGCATTAAAAATTCTCGACTAAAAGAAGCTCTTTTCACTTTTTTAAGTGTTCGCACTTTGCAGTGCGTCAGAAACAAGCATCCCCAACGCTTATAAAAAAGGCGGAAAGAAGGTCACACTGACAAAAAAGTTTCCAAGCCCCTAACGTTGACGTACAAAGACATATTTAATGAACGTGAGAATTTTAATTAAATCACAGAGAACACGGCCGACGTCATTAGGGAGGTGTTTACTCAAGACATTAGATTCCTGCGTTAATGACAATTTACCCTAATAGATGGTACGGATAAATAAACTAGTGAAATAACACGACGTTCGTTTAAAGGATTCACTTAAATAACAGAGTATAATACGCGTAAAATTGTGGAAATTGTTATTTGAGGTTCTTTGCTCACGGATAATATATTTTACAACAGGTAATTTGCTTTGGATCTAACTTAACGCTGCTTTAGTAAGGTTTACCCTGTGAGTAACATAAACACGTGGACTGCTTATGCACCACACTTGCAAAACCACAGTAGGTACCTATTCTTAATAACATCCTGTAACGATCTCGATGAAATATTCACGCGATCGTAGCAGTATTTTTCTGTGAAAATAAGCCAACATAAAAATGGCGCGAAGAAATTTCATAGATAACAGTATCTACAATGTACAACTTTAACATTTTCAACAAGAATATTGTGCTAGACGTTTTAAATTTGTTCGTTCAAGAAATTAAATGAAACATTGAGAAATCAGATGGCTGTCTAGTCTCTTTTGTTATAACATGAAAATTAATATTAAGCATATTTCAGAACAATTGTTAGAGTGCAAAGAACTTGGAGGTCAATGTATCATATACCTACCAGTTTTACTGTTATTGCTTTATTTATATTTTATTTCATTAAAGATTTGTCCAATAAACTTTATCTAATAATAGGTTTATATTCATGTCTTTAAAAAAAGTATATTTTAGTAGAGCCTCATCAATCACTACTCAGTTAAACTAATCCAAAACAAGGCCCGGATAGCTATACAGTGCAATAAACCCAGTAGAGTAATGCAACATAACTTAAGTATTCGCAAAAACTATATGCTACGCTCACTCCCCAACTACCATGAAGCCTGGCCTGATTTTGTATACAGCCTCAAGGGACCTACACGACTTAATAAAATAAAAGGTAGCTTATACACATTATAAATATACAGCTTTGAAGTTACCGCATGTGAAATTCCATTAGGATCCATTACTTTAGCCGGGCGAGCTTAAACAACAAACAAACAGGCTATCGGAGACAGTGTTGGATGGCGTACCATGACATCACATTATTACTTACTATAACATCTTGACATTTCGTATATTTATTTTTGTAAGTATATTAAACAATAAGTAAGTATTAACATCAAGTTATAACCTCCAACTTGATTCCAACATCCAATAAAATAAAATAAAGTTATTCCCGGTAAATATAGAGGTACGTATAAATATGTATCTGACCTCTGACCTTCCCTGTCTCGTACCTTTCTTTGAACCGTTTACCATCCGATCACGCGATAATAATTTAATAATGAAATTGAAAACTGAACTTTAATTCAAAAGAAGGAAATTAAATTTACGAAATATTTCAGATTCTAGTGAGCGAGTCGTTTATCTTGGAAAACTATACAGCTAAGGCTTGGGTCCAAAACCTTTTATAAGGTTAATAAATAAATTCCGGCCTTTATATTTCTTGAAGGTCTACCCGTCTAACTTAACATAAAAAAATTCGTTAGATCTTAGCGAACAATTTCACAAAAAGTTGTACCTACATACCAAGCCTACCCAACAATGAAACACAATGAAAATAGTGCCTTTAATACGCTTGCGTACAGTTCGTTGTATAAAGAAGTGTAATTGCCTCCTGTTTAACCTACTTCCCTTCAATACCGTACCTCCGTCACTTTTTCAGTGAATCATAAATTCGTCGCAGGTTACGTTCTAATTAAGGCGAAGCAAAAACTAAAGTGAATTAAATTCCCGTCTACGTGAAGAATGAAATGGCCAAAAATAAATTTAGCTAACAATTCAAGGCAATGAGTAGCGACAAGTCCAAGAAGGCGGCGAAAGGGCGGACGACGCATAAGTCACTGTCACAACCCGCGGCCACCGACACTTTTTTGTTCACCAGCGCGGTTTGTGCTACCAACAATGATTAAATATGTGTACTAAGCTTCCTTTGAGGCGTAATGACCAGCGGTAATCCTGAGACGCAGAGTTAAGATGCGAAGTGTCCTGTTACTTTACTACGATAACTTTAACCTGAACTGCTGATTTGTTCTATTTTCATCTCTTTTGAAAGTATACTACTAACAGAATGTTTTGACAGTTCATCATCCTACGCAGGTTGCTAAACTTGCGAGGGGAAGTCACATTTGTGCGGCCGTTCACAAAAATGTACGGAAAATACGATGACAAAAATTATATGTTACCAATTGAAATAATAACCATTTTAAACCTTTAAAACCCTCCTATCCACAAAAATATTCAGGAATAATGTAAGGACGACAACGGTCATCGTAATTCATTCGTCGGCCAGATCCTTATACAATAACGGGTTTTGGAGCCTGAGCCAAAATAACGCATTTAACGTATTTTCCGTAAGTCTCTCCTTTAGTCCGCATAACATAAAAGAAAAGAATACCTGCAATGCGTGATGCATTACTTACATTGTTATTCACCCCACCGAATAAGATAAATGAACTTGCGTCCAACTTTCCACTCTCGCAGCCACGAGAGAAATAATCCTTCCTGTTTTAAATAGTTTACATTATTATATATAATAACTTTGTGAAATATGAACCTAAGAGTCTTAAACAAGCATAATTAAATGAGGTACATTAATAAGGTAGGGTTGTAGGTCTCCGCAATCCCGGCTCCCGGAGAGAACTTAAGTAGAGATTGTCCGGTATAATAAATTGATGCCGGTGCCAAAAGGACAATGGCCAGTTTTGTCGTTTTACCAAGCGTCAGTCGATGATAAATTATTACAGTCGTTAACAAATCTACACTCTACTAACGGAACCTGTGATAAAAGAGCTACCGTTTCATGAGTTCGTATAAAATGAACTAAAATCAAATCATAGTTGAAACTAGGAGTTTATTTCGAAAGAGATAAATTGGACTCTTAAACGTTTACAATGATACAGAAATATGAACAGACCTTAGTAGATAATTGAGAAATAAGAACTTATAGTTTTCGTTGATTCTATATTTTCCCTCTCAAAGCATGATTAATTAGATAACAGATCTTTGCGTATTAGAAACACTATTATTAAGTACCGTGTCCCACAAAACCACTGAATGGATTATGTAAAATACATGTACCAATAGCAGGGATTTGTACTAAAAAATCTGAACCAAATTGTCACAGCCAGATCTCATGATCTTTTCTTCTGTCAAATAGATACATTATTTCTATTGTTCGGATATTTCATAAAAAAAGTTAGTTTCATATAGATAGGTGCTTCAATTATATCAATTATGCAATGTGACTAGATTAATCCAATCGGTTTTATTTTATTAATCGTCGGTAAGAAGCAATTATGATGATTATACTTAGTTGATTGAAAATTCCATTTAGGATCATTAATAAATTAGATATATGTTACTGGAATTGATGCTCTGAGGCTCAAATCTAATGTATTTTGCCAATATTTTTTGTCAGATTTATTAATTTATTTATACTTTTTACACAATGTATAACGGTGGACTTAGCGCCTAAGGCGTTTTCTACCAGTCTACCTTAGCGCGGTGGCGAAATAGAAGTGTTTATGAATGTTTAAGAATAAAATGTTACGGTAGTGTTACGCGAATTCACAGTGGCATAAAACAATCGCTTCGCAGTCTCAGATAAATTGGATCGAATCCGCGGAATGTCGAAACAAGAACGAATAGATCGGTATTTAAGTAATACTATTGTTTGTTAGTTCAAACTGTCTTATAAAGGATACCCGGGGCGATGGAACGATACGGGTCCCCTTTATATTGTGGATCCATTAATTGGTCAATAGATTAAAATATGCTGCAGAATCGTGAAGATAGTATTTGTTTAGGCTAATTAATTCGATACCCCGTTGAGCTACCGATCAAAGAAAGACTTTAACGTTTGTTTTCAAGTACAATCACATTCAACTACGCCATCATTTATATGGTAATTGGAATGATTGTCGTGTGAAGTTGCTTTTACTATAATATAGATGGGAATAAATGGTAATAGAAGTATTCTTTCTATCTTTTAATAGGAAATCATGTTTATAAAGGCTATGTTCAGGTACCTTGCTTTATAAGAATAAGCAACAGCGTGACATCGCCTTGCCGGTGATAAGCTAGCTTATATCCGTCTGTTAAGGACTGTGAGTGAGCTTATTTATTTACGGGTTCTATTTTTTAGAATAAATTAATATTATATATACTATTGTAGTACTTTTTTTTTCCGACATTAAAAATCATCAAATGACCCCTCCCGCTGTGGGTTAGCAGCGGTGAGGGAGTGTCAGACTCTTACTGACTAAAAACCGTCGTGTTCCGTCATAGGCCTTTTATGTACCAGGGCCGCGGTATCTCTTTCGAACAACCCGCAGCTACTATTGCAGTACTTAGGTACAATAAAATTAACTGATGTTGCAGCATAGGTATCAAAATGGGACGACTTTACTCAAACTGGGGTTTCTTTTAGTTTAACTAACTCTAGAACTCTGACTAGATACTTAAGTTAATGAAATATGGCAAAAGTCTTGTTTCGATTTTGTGCCTAACTCAAGTTTTTTAAGTTTGGTTTCCCACTATGGGTAGGAATATTAAACAATTAGTAGAGGTACTTAAATTAAAATACTGGGCATGTTAAAAATCCCGTTAAGGATAAGATGTTTCCATTATTAAAGACAAACCAGTTTTCTTTAAAATATGCTCGTTTTACAATTTATCTTATCTGTATAAACAAATTTTCAATCTACGACAACAATCAAAAAGAAAATGAAGCAGCCAAAAATAAATGCGTATTTCCGTCTTCATTATGTTTCTTAACGTAGGGAGAGTAAAAATAAAAAATAATCCAGAAATGGACTATTCCCATTGGGCACAACATTATCTTTCTATCGATCAATTGATGGAGACTCTTATCTTACGAGACGTTTGCCTCCTATTTATCACTTCTTAATTGTTTGTTATAAGAATGAATAAAATTCTCATTTCGAGACACTTTCAAAGAAAAATTGGCTATTGTTTTTTGGTAAATTCTATGTTGCTAGCTTCGCAATTCATGTGTAGTTAATTTATTGTTAACCTGTCAATTACAAAACGCTTTAATTTAACCGGTAATTAATACAGATTCATCTCATAAAAATGGTAAAGTAAACACAACATGTGGAAGCACTAAAATAAAATTCTACTTCTCTACGAATAAATGACTAATACGTTCTCAATCACATTCACAATATGAACTTCAACTACTCATGTACTTTCTCAAACAAATCCATCGAAAAGAAACATCGCATCCATTACGTAGAAAAAGTTGACAAATAACAGTCATAGAGATACGAAAAGTTCGATTCCACGGGGACTAAAATTTCTATTAAAGAAAGTGCAGCCTTCCGAGCTACGCGAAACATACACAAAGGTAATTTAACATAACAAAGTTCACCTGTTTTAATGTTAATATTAATCACTTGAGCTGTCACTGTTAAGTAGCAATAATCATGCAATCACGCGCGTGTGAACATTACGCGTTCGCGATTCTCAGCTGAAGCTGACGACAGCGGGCGGTCGACTGGCTCGTAGTACGCGCCGTAGCCGCGGGAAGCGAACTGTCGTAGCTACGTGCTACGGACTACGCGCTGCATTCCTCTAGAGTTCGCGCAGTCGCAACTCTTGCAACCATCATTGCTTCGTCTGCTATTCATTTGAGAAAAATATTCAGATGACAATTAAATAACTGCATCAATTAAATATAACAATATATTTTTATGAACATGTAACTTTTTTTTAGATGAACGTTATAGAAGAACATATATTTTTACGTTTGTACGTCTAGATTAAAAATATCTAGACACACGGCAGTGTGTCCGCCAAGTTCGAGCAAAAAAAGCGACACACCGGCCGTGGGTTATATTACACGAACCATTTCGGGCCAAATTCGACCCCCCTATAACTCAAAATCTATTTTATTTACACATTTCAAATTTCTAGTATCTGTTGAGACCCCCTCACTTATCTAAAATACAAAATTTCATTAATATACCTATTGTAGGTCTTGAGATATTGACGTCAGAAAATCGCTATTTTTACTATACACTCACTGACTGACTCACTGATTCACTGACTCACTCATCAAAAACCTAGACCACTTCCAATGGTCGTATTGACTTGAAATTTGGCATGGAGGTAGGTCTTTATGTCAAGGTAAAGGGAAAAATCTGAAAATGGCCAAGTGTGAGTCGGTTTCAAAATAATGAAGGTGTAAAATACCCAGTGTAAATTTATACCCCTAAGGAACTAAAACGAACTAAATTTGTCCATATTTATATAATATATCTTCGAATGGTCGTACCGATCTGAAATTCGTTACAAAGGTTTTTATTTAGTCAAAGTAAAGTAAAAATCTGAAAACGGCCAAGTGTGAATCACTTTCGAAAATAACGAATGTGTAACTTTGATCCACGAACATAATATATGATAACATGTCATGTCAGTCAGTTGGTAGATCTAGTCCATTTAGTTAATCTAGTTCATTTCTTTGTAAGAAGCATAGTGCATATTCAAAAATCTGAAAGATGGTATAAATGAGACATTTCCTTAAATAAGTTAATCATAAGAAAAAAATAAAATAAACAACCTTACAAAAATAAATGAAATCCCACCCAAAACAAAAATGTGAAAGGCTGCCAAGTTCGATAATATGGAAATCCTTCGCCTATAAAAGAAGTGAGATCTGAATAAATACCAAGTTCCATACACATACCTCAGTTAAAAATAGTTACTTTTTAATAATGTTACTTGGCAAGTTTTAATAGAAAATTAAATACTTGATTCATTGCGTTTAGTAGGTTTATAAGAAGGTGTGTGAAAACTTGCCAAGTAACATTATTAAAAAGTAACTATTTTTAACTGAGGTATGTGTATGGAACTTGGTACTTATTCAGATCTCACTTCTTTTAAAGGCGAAGGATTTCCATATTATCGAACTTGGCAGCCTTTCACATTTTTGTTTTGGGTTGTATTTTACATCATATACACCGTGACTTTTTAATCGTCTTACAAAGGTGGTCCACTCAATCTATCCGACATAAAATACCACTAGACACGATTATTAATTTTATAGCCTTACTTAATTAAGATAATAGGTACAAAGAAAAATACTGAAAAAAATATATTTACGTATCAAACGGTAGAAAGTAGATACCTACCTTCCCAACGCGCCGCGCTCCATCTTCTTATAATCTACGTCATGCATCATAATAATGAATTAATTTTTATTTTTAAATTATTCAAATCTCATAAATATTTTTATTTTTTTTTATATGAACGTTTACTAGTCATTGGATACATGAAGTGGGCTGCCGTTGTAAGACGACTAAAAAGTCACGGTGTATTGTGAACATTAAAATATTTTTTTTTTAACTTTGCGCAACATAGATAACTCATCAAACACTTTTAGTAAATACTTTCATAACATCCTTTTTCATCTTTACGAGTTGGCGTCAGTAATGAGTTACGGCTTTAAATAATAACAGACTAATAAAAGTGTTATTTGTGTAAGTGCAATTAAGTGTAAGACGGATTATTCAATAAGATATTGAAGTTATTAAATTAGTACAATTACATAGAATACGCTAGTCTACCTTATGTTATTTGTTATCTTCGTATTAATGGTGCCTACAGAAGTTCAATTTTGCTAGCCACATTAGAGCCTATCATAACTACGACCCGGGATAGGCATGTGGAGGACTGTCATCAGACATGTCTTAACGACACGCTGATGAGCATCAATGGTTTAATAGTACCTACTACTACTAGTAGTACTAATAGAAACGTACTACAAATACCAAGCGTGAAAAAACAAATAAGAAAGTAGCACCTGCATTTATCCACTTATTTATGAACTTTTCTTCATCTTTTATTTTAATAAACATTCGAACTAGACTCGTTAATGACTTAGCTTTTCAGACAAATGACGTAGTCACCTTCCTATTTTACTTAGTAAAGCAAAATATAGGAAATATCTAAAAATAAACAAGTCTTAATTTAAACAAACAGGTAAGTCAACTGCGGAACTTCCGTGGGATGTCACATTTACCTGACCTATCACAATATTATACTTTCATTATCTTGCGCTTTTCCTTTGTCTTGACCTTTACAGTAACGTGTGAGTACCTACCTACCTACCCATACAATAACTTCATTACTAAATAAAACTATTATTTTTTACTATAGAACTAAACCACTTGCAGACATTCAAGAGGCTCTTCAGAAAAAACAGAGGCCCAACAAGTATTAGGGTCTAATCACACTGGAATGGCAGCGACCAGCAGCGACGAGGCCAACACTTTCAGTGTGAAATAAAAACAATAAACTTAATCTACATGTGTCGCTTTGAAGCTTGAACAGGTTGCGGGATGGTCTGCGGAAATGGGAGAATTCGCGCGCCACGCGCGTCTTGTCGAAGCCAGCCATTCCGGTGTGACTCCGCCCTTAAGCTCATACATCTCTTTCCCGCTAACAGTCTAACCCAATTTTAATGAAACTTAAAATAATATCGTGTTATTTTTAATGTCAAAATTACTCTACTATTAAAAAGGATTTCCAGGAAACCATTCAAGAATATAATTCATCAGTTTTCAGGATTGAACTGAGAATCGTAACCAGGAAAAAATAATCGGGCTTAAATGTTTTTTTTTTCGCAACGTAGGCGTGCAAACATTCGCAATGTCGGCTGAAAGCATTGAAAGCAGCAGCGAACGTCGGCCAGTGTCAGTTTCCAACATAGATATAATATTACTAAACAAGATTGCGCACGCTCAAAATATATATTTACGAAAATGAACTCTATTCTAACGCAATAAGGTACTAAATTGGTTGCATAATACACAGAGGCAAATCCGAGCCGAGAGGGATAGTTCGAACGGAGGCTATTTGTCTCTTTCTAACACCTTGCCAGCATAAAAAAATGTTGTGATCAAAAGTTTTGTCTTCCCAAAAACAATTGAATCACTTATATTTTTATCTTATTTTAACAATTGTAAGTCAACAAATTAATAACAATCGCATTAATTTATTCGTATTTATTATTAAAACATAAACAACATAAATTTTTATTTTGCTTTTTTTTATTTTCTAGCGGTAACCCTGAACATTCTTGGCGCGTAATCAGCATTTAAAATTTTGTTTATTTTTTTTTTGTATTAAATCAATTTAAACTATTAAAATGGTGAAAAAGTGTTGCGTTTCTACTTGCAAAAGTGAATCCTATGGTGGTTGCAATATATCGTTCCACAGGTTAGCTAATAATAACATTTTCGTAAACCAAACAACTAGGGTGCCCATGAATTCTTGTAACGAGTCAAAATATGGGTGATGGATTTTAAAACTGTTGTACTATTGTTATAGCTTCCCAAAAAATGAAAATGAAATGGCTCAGCAGTCTATATATGAAGTAGAAATACAAAAAAAACAGTCTTCACTTCGAATCTTCCTGCTTTTATACTGCTAATTTCCGCTAATTATTAAAAGCCTTTATTAGTATCTTAAGGTCACAAACTGCGTAAGTTAAAACTTCAATACTAATCTGTGTTTAATAATCTTAGCAAATTCGGATTTGTCTCACATAGCTTAATCTCATAGTCACCCTATTAGAAAGGGACAGACAGCCTCCGTACTAACTGTTTCACTCGGCTCGTTTTTTGGGTTTATATGCGCAGTCCTGTTTAATAATATTATGTCTATGGTTTCCAACCAATCCATCCGTCAAAAAGTGACTCATGACATTGACAACAATGACAACTGACATTCGCGCAGCTTTCTTTCTGTTGTTTGTTTGGCACTGTATGTCAGTCAGTTTCATCTTGTCAGTTTGTCCCTTGTCTACCAGCATATAAACATTATATAGCTCTCATTGTATCAGCAGTACTTCACTAAGATAAACATTCTAGTTAGCGCTCCTTTATTTCAAATAATAGAAACCATTTTACAATGAAACCAAAATCTGGATTAACGAGGTTCTATAACTGTTATATTCTCCGTGATAGTAAAATAATTAAGGAAGACTTGTGGATAAGAGACGGCAAAATCGAGAATCCTGAACAGGTATTTTATGTGGAGCAACTACAAGCCGATGTAACTGTAAACTGCGAAGGACTGCTGATTGCCCCGGGGTTCATTGACATACAGATCAATGGTAAGTTTATATGATTATAATAATTAATTTGTGACATGCTGCATTCATGCTAAGTAAGAGATAAATAAAGTTGTTAGTGTAAAATTTTAAGTACGATTTTAGTATAGAAGTTTCAAAATTAGGTCAGTGGGTTGTCTTAAGGTTAGGTCACATTAAGTCACACAAACCAAGAAAATATACTTTAAAATGTTTTAGGTAAGTACCTATCTCATTTTCATTTAGTAAAAATATGTTTTAACTTTGTAGGTGGTTGGGGTGTGGACTTTTCATATGACTCAGAGAATGTTAAGGAAGGCTTAAGGAAAGTATCAAAAGAGCTGTTGGCTCATGGGGTGACCTCATTCTGTCCTACAATGGTGACGTCTGATGTGGACAAATATCGTAAAATCCTGCCTCTTATAAAGAAGACTGATGGGGGCAAGCATGGAGCCACCATCCTTGGTTTGCATTTAGAAGGCCCATTTATTAATTTGGCTAAAAAAGGTGCTCATGTGGAGGAGTTAATAAGGATACCTGAAAATGTTAGTACATTAACCATTTTTATATAAAAATCAACTGAGCATAAACAAAGGCTAACAATATTAAGTAAACAAAGCTGCTTCAATAGTAAAAACATCAAACAATATTTATTATCACGTCTGATTGCAGCTCAACAATGCTGCTGTGTTTACTTATCTGTGTACATTTATCATTGACCTACTTTTTGCAACTTGTAAATAACAGTTACATGAACCTTTTATGTGTCAATAAACTTTTATCAATACTGAATAGAAGTACTTATATTACTTTGAAAAAATAATTATTTTTTATCTTAGTGAGGCAAGAAAATAAATAAGAAACTTCTTATCCTGTTGATATTAAATACATGTCAAGTGTAATCATAATAAAAGCAAATCAACTATTGTTTTATGCCCACAATGGATAAACCAGCACTGTTGAATGTTGGTATTGTTATAAAGTATTACTTTATCTATCTATTAAATATCTATTAAAACTATCTATTACTATCTATTAAATATAAAAATGAAGCTATATCTGAGGTCACCAGCACAAAATTTTTAGGTATATACATAGATTCTAATATGTCGTGGAAAACACACAAATAATGTTTGTAACAAATTGAGCTAATTTTCATATGCCCTCTATATGCTCAAAAAAGCTTCCAACCAAACTACACTGCTAAGTGCTTACCATGCATATGTGGGATCCACTCTATCATATGGAATACTTTATTGGGGATACTCAACTGAAAGGGAAACTGCTTTCAAGGCACAAAAAAGGTGTATTAGATCAATCTGTGGAATACACCAAACCGACTCTTGTAAACCACACTTCATAAACCTCAAATTATTAACTCTACCTTCTCTCTACATATATGAGGCCTCCATTTTAGTTAAATCCAACATCAGTACATATGTCACACTAAAAAGCAGTAGACTTCAAAACACATTATGCCATGAAACATCCCGCACTGCAGTATACGGTAACAGTATTTTTTGTATGAGCATTAAAATATACAATAAGCTACCCCCAGAAATCAAGAACTTAAATTCTATTGCCATATTTAAAAGGAAGCTCAAAGACTTCCTAATTCAAAAAGCCTATTACTCTGTTAAAGAATTCCTTGAAGAAAAATGATAGTATAATTAGAAATTAATGTGATGTAAATAATGTTATGTGCCTAGATTATAAGAATAGAATTTAAGATATAAGGTTACTTTTTGATCTCATTAAAGTTAGTTTTAAGAAATAGGTAAAAGTTAGTATTAAGAAAAAAAAATATTTAGTTTTATAAGTTATATATAATATAGTGACCTAATCTAATCTATATTGTAATAAATTGCAATGCCTTAACAGGCAACTAAGTTCTAAGAACGTACCTAACTACAAGATCCTTTTTATACCTACTTAGTTCGCAATAAAGATTTTGAATTTGAATTTATAAATGTCACATACAGCAATTTTCTATATAACACATGTTTTTTTTTACAGGGTATAAAGACAATAGAAGAAGTTTATGGATCATTAGATAATGTTGTTATAGTCACTCTTGCCCCAGAGTTAGCTGGTGCTACTGAGGCAATTAAGGAACTGGCAGATATGGGCATAAGGGTAGCTTTAGGCCATTCCACTGCTAGTTTGGCTCAGGGAGAAGAAGCTGTTGAATGCGGAGCTAATCTAATCACACATTTGTTCAATGCTATGCTTCCTGTGAGTATTTTTAACACCATATACTTACATACCTATACACATCAAATCTTGAAAGCAACTATTAAACATCTGAAATGTTCACCCAGATGTGTAATCTTAGTTTTACTGCTACCTACTGAAAAGTACCTACACTTCATCTACTAAATTTATTTTAATTTTCGTAAACTCTAGTTATAACTTTAGATATTGCACAAGTTATTTTATACTTACCGTTTTTTCGAAGTTCCATCATCGTGACCCTGGTCTGGTTGGTTTACTAGCTTCGACTACGCAAAAACAAGTTTTCTATGGGATCATATCTGACGGGATTCATACCCATCCCGCCGCATTGCGAATCGCAAGCAGGACAAACCCAGAAGGTAAATAAAAACCTGTTGGGATAACTATTAGACTTTTATTGTTGTTTCCACTTCAATATACTTATCAATGTATTATCTTATTCCTTGCAAAATTACATAGGAAGTGTCGAAGGGCGGGTAAATTGAACATCAAAATTTTTCAGCCTACTTTGTAGTTTACGACTCATTTTCTTTCCTTTCTTCCAGGTTTAGTTCTAGTAAGCGATGCAGTAGCTGCTCAAGGTCTCGCTGATGGGAACTATCACATAGGTCCGCAGCATGTCACGGTAGAGGGTGGCCGTGCTTACGTCACCGGGACTAAAGTCCTCTGTGGCAGTACTACTGCGCTGGATGCGTGTGTTGCAACGTTAAGGAAATCTTTAGGTAATTTCAATTATTTCATCCTGTCTCTGACGCAGTGTTTTGTGTAAGTGTATCTCGTGCAATTGCGAAGCGTTCCGATGCGGTTTGGCGAGTAAATGGTTACCCGCCCAAGCCCGATATCAGAATAACTGCATTACAAAAAGTCGGTCAAAAAACCTAGTCAGAACATCCTAGCAAGATTCGGTCAGATTATCTAGTAGTAGTTAAACTGTAATATTTTATTCCACAGATTGCTCTTTGGAATATGCCTTAGAAGCGGCTTCCCTTCATCCCGCTAAAGCTTTGGGTATTGACAACAGAAAGGGCAGACTAAACTTCGGCTGTGACGCTGACTTTGTTATGCTTCATCCCGATAAAATCAAAATCAAGTCGACTTGGATTGCGGGTGAATGTGTTTATAAATGTAACAAAATGTGATAATAATTTGTAAGGGTCTGACCAAGATATTTAATATTTTCATTTATTATTTGCTGTACAATGTGATTATGTAATGAAATCATTGTTACCATTTTTTATGTATAAGTTATCAATAAATGACCATGTGCAACGCGTTTCACATAAAATGAAAATAAAGCTTTTTTTGCAAATATTCCCCTCCTGACTATCCAAAATGGTCACTACTTGTCCATACCATTAAGAGTCAAACGCCGGGAGCAAACCGTTTGAAGTTTGGGCAGCTAAATTCAAATAAAAAAGAAAGTAGGTACTTTTAAAGACCGAAGGGAAATAAATGATTTAAGTTTTATATTTGTCAAAAAAAAATTTTTTGGTATGGCATCTCGCAGTTCAGCCTAGGAGGCAGTGTACTGCTTAACCGGTCTTTTCCCTGTGGATGCCTAGAATTTAAAGCCTCCAGCCAGGTAACAAACAGCATACCTACATGCTGTTTTCATATTGCATATGTCGTGTCGTGAATGTTAAATCGTGAACATAAGACAGGATTGCTTTTTTGCGTAAAAAATGGGCAAGGTTGTTAACTGAAGTGGCACAGTCAGTAAGCTCGGTTGTTATAATTTACTACCACGGGCGAGTGAAATTTAGATAAAGTCTTTTTAGTGGCATGGAAAATCTTTATTGAAGTAAATATATTTATAAAGTCAGTACAATTTAAGTTCAATAGTTTCCAAAAATATTAAAGTGCAGGTTGCTGATCACCTGGCAATGTTAAATATGATTATTTCTTAATTAAAATACAAGCTAATATTGAGAAAACTGTAATATGTGAATAATAACATGTATATACCTAAATAAAATCATGACAAAAATATATTTTAGGCAGGCTCTGAATTACACTGCTCTGCTGTTGTTATCCTGGCCACAGTTCACGTTAATAAACTTATAATTATTAATAAACCGCTAAGGTCACGTGACAATTTGCACTTGCCATCAAATAAAGGTAAAGAAAGAGTGCAAAATGGCAATCATCCAAATTTTCAAGTAACTTCAGCGGGTAAAAGAATTTGGTCAAAGTAAGATGTGCAACTAGTTAAACAAATAAAATTCTACTTCTGTCCACGAAAAACATCTAACTATTCATCAGTTACATTGAATAATATAAGGTTAATTATCGAATACACTCAATTCCTCCACATCTTCGTAGGTGTGGACAGAGAACCAGTTGGGCATCTTAATTTTACGATAAAATAATTAAACATCAAGTTACAAACCACGCAATGTATATTCATATTGTATACAATAATCTAGGTGTATGTATATAATGTAAATACATTTTCATGAAAAACAAAAATAATATCATGGAATATTCAAAGAGCCAAAATATTTGAGATTAACTCTACCTTGATACCATTAACTTCTAAGATCTAGGCACAATGCAGCAGAGACTCCTGTATGGATTATATAACAATTTTCGTTGACTGTGGGGCTAAATAGTACAATAACAGTCAACACCATCACACAAGTTATACTGAAGACATTATATAAACTGCCAAATGTTTAACATTTAAAGAACATATTTGAGGAGAAAGATATGTCGGATAAAACTGGACCTATGCGGACAAAGCTTGTGTTGTGCTATTACGAAACGAGCAGTATAGTATAATGGTTTCAGAGCCACTGGCAATCCCATGTGCTGATGCTGCTGGCGCCCCTGCAGCTTGCACTCTGCGGCAAGCCGCCGTGAAGGCAAACAACTACATCTAATAAAACTTCAACATTTAATTTATTTCAAATGTTCACGGAGGGTATTGTCTGTTAGATATAATTTCGTGTTTGGAGTCCACATCCATACTAAACACGGTGGACTACAACTAGATTTAAAATACTTTTAACAGAATTAAATTATTGAGCAATATATTCTTAAGAGAATATTAGTAGAGGTTTGCTCGGCTGCACCAACTCTACAGAATAATTCATGTTACTCCTAGTATCAAATACCAATGCATACTCCACAAATGTCATTTCCGCAAAATGAGAATTAAATAATTAAATTATAAGGAATTAATGAAATCTTTGGATCAAAATTAAAATATGCATTTGGAACTTGCACCTTTCACACTAACTATGACAATAAATTTCACATTTCAACATAAAATGACAAGAACATAAGACAGTGTAACTTAGAATATACTTATATCTACCTTGGAAACAAAAGAAATAGCCATTTTAATAACATCTAAACGAGGAGAATAAAATCACGGGAGTTGCAGACAATTTCTATGTAAACTGAATTGATTCGGTATGATATGTTTTGTTGTTTACTGAATAATTTGTGAGATGAAGAAATATCTGAATGGCCGCTTAAGAGAAAAAAATTATGCTTATAGTTATAGAATCAAAAAATAAGATCACTACAATACGTAAATACCAAGATTGTATATTAAAATATTTGTACTTTTACTGACTAAAGGAAAACATTGGCAACTGCTAATAATCCTACAATTGTAAAAAAAAAATTGTATAATGTAGACTGAAAACGGTCATCTCAAATTCGTTCACTCTAAGATGTGGAATGCAATTAGAATTCTTTAACAATATTAAAAGGTATAATAATATATTAAATTTTTATAATCAGCTCAACAATGTATATAATCTATAATAATTTAAAAGCCTAGATCCAAACTGTGATATTTATTGCACAAGCACACATGTGGCTTAAAATTCCAATTGGAATAGAGCTCACAACCTTATTATTATTTATGTTGTTTTAGAACAGTGGAGATTATATCGGATAAGTGGGTGAAAGGTTAAAAATAAAATATATTATCGTTTGAGCATGCCGTCTTTCAATTATTAATTGGAATCATTTCGAAATAAAATAATAAAGTATAATAGAATTAATTAATCTTAATCCCACCCACGGTTCAAAGTTGAACAAAATTGAATAGTAATGCCACAATACTCCACCGCAACCGTCGAGCTGTGCTTGGTGCCACTAATAGGCAATACGCCCACCTCCAATAGGGAGGGTAACATTAGAGCTCACCTTGTGCGCTGCGAACCCTACACTCTATCACATTACCTGGCACCAAGTATGCAAAAGTCCTTGACATGTTCATCTCTACAACACGTGGCGATCCAAATAAGAGCCTAATTATACAAGGAAATCTGCAATTTTCAGTGCCATATAAAGTGATACTACACAACTACTGAAGTAATTTATTGCTGGATACATAAGGGAATATAGATTCAAGAGAAATATCTTTACCAAAAATTGCTTTAAAGTGTATATAGGTAACTTTTAAGATTCCCGAGAAAGGCTACTGTAATGTACTCTAATGATACAATTATTATCAAGTAATGTCAATGGACAATAGATACCATTTGACTGCCATTCATCCATGACAAAGTGCTTACTCGCTACGGCAAATTATACAGCCAAGCAGACGCGACGAATAACCGCCGCGGCCCGCGCCAACCACTAATAAACATCTCTAAACAACACCACCATATAGGCAAACTTGTGATACTGTATGTGTGTATATCAATTGAAAAATACTAGTACCTACTAAACATTTCTACGCTGATCCCTACATAAAATACATGGCAAGAAAAGAGGAAAGTGTGTCTATCACCGAAATTAACGATAAACGGGGGGTCAACGGGGTTGACAAGTTAATACTTTTTAAATAAAAGCAATAGTAAAATGTACATTGAAAATTAAAACGGATATATTGAAATATTTGACTTCAAATTTTAAATATTGGAATTCACACATAAAATAGTATAATTTGTAAAATTATCCAAAACTTATCACACCACTTTTTAATAATTTTATGCAACCCTAAAGCAATATTATTAATAGCGTCAAACGCTCCCCTTGGGGCAATAATAAGTTCTATTTCGGTTAATTTTACTTCACTAACACACAATAATTTTGATCAATGACAACGAATTAAAATTGAACATCATAATATTAAAACCCTGAATATTAATAAAACAAAAATTGGCAACAACTAATAACTAATTTTTACAAATATTATACAATAAAATAATTACTATGTGCATGCACAAATATCGTAAGAAAATAATTTGGCAGTAAAAATTCGTAAATCTAAAGGCCTAAACACACTGGCCAAAAATACTATTTATATAATATAGGCCCGGAACATATAATTAAACAAAACAATAAAACCGACAAAATCAGAGTATTAATCACACCTGCTCATCCGCGAGGGGTATGTAGACTCGTTTTAAACTAGTTAAAATAAAGAAAATAAAATTCCCTAATACTATTGGGACAAAAATCCTGAAACAAATAACTTAAAAACAATATGAAAAATAAACCCAAAAGTTACTCACTAATCAATAGAGGATTCAGACTCAAATGTCAAAATTTAACTTATCACTGGCTTCCAAAGACCGGCGTTGCTCATCACCCCACGCATCAATCTTTGCTCGTGTCTTTCAAAATATTGAGTCATGTAAGTCTTAAAATGTTGGTTCATTATGTCTCTCTATTATTGCTCATATCACATCTAATTTTGCGTATCGAATATTGTAAAACTGCTCCAATACACAACAAATACATAAAATAAATACCTATTTCTAATTAAGTACACATATTTATACATGTTACTCTTCAATTATGTTTTTATTATTCAGTATAAATTATATGGCTCAGCAATACGAAGAGAGTGCCTGACTATTAACTAATTAATATTTAAAAGTTAATTACAATTTAGTAACATGTGTTTTTTTTTTAATGAGATGCAAGACTATTTTGAAATTGAGGAATTAAATTATTTTAAAATGTAAACAAATCAAACCAAATAACTAGAGAGCATTTAAAACTGACATTAACAATATTGGTAAAATATCACACTTAATTTTAGGTGGTCTGGTTAAGTACTATTTCCAAAGAGTTTTTAAGTAAAACAAAATAATGGTCATGTACAACACAATGCATCCGGCTATAGAATTTTTGAATAATTAAATTAACTTTGAAAGATTATCTATGGATGTACCAAGTAAGGATAAGTAATTTCGCATTTAAACGGTCGTGACACGAAAACAGTAGAAGAAACGAACGGTTTTTAGTCTGATAATTCGTTCAAATAGTCTAATTATATTTGGAAGACCATGGATCCCTGGAATTGTTTATGGTATAAGGTAAAATTGTATCTGACCATTACTTATGTATTACAAATTTGATACCATATTATATAATAATAGGGATTTTATAAGACAATGTCCCATTTCCTAACACTACATTTAGGAAACCTAATAAGGGACAATAATATAATTATGATGTATATTGTGAATATATCTAAATATGGTATCGCTTCATTAAACCGCATTTGTACCTACTATCTAAAACTATGAATTCTCAATTTTGAATATAAATGTGGATAGTTATAAAAATATATAATTTGGCGAACTGTATACCCATCGAACGTATTATAGTAGAAACGTTTTATGATGGCAAATTCATGTACATAACAAGTAATACAAGGTGCTTTGGTTTATATAATGCTTTCCTTTCTTAGTGACAATGAAATACTGATATTGGAGCTTACTGCAAATAAATTCGTATATGTGTGAGCAACTATTTAAACAACAACATAAATGCACTAAAACAAGCTTGCATCACTATTTACTTTAAGTGGCTCGCTATATACAAGAAAATGCCAGATAAACTAATTTTCTACATTAAATTTAAACTATCCAAATTACATGTTGTACAAATTATTGCAATGTTATTTTTTGCGGTTTCTAATAATACAGCATGCATTACAATTCATCATTAAGATATTTACTTATAATAAACCAACTCTTAACAATGTACACTGTAATGCCTACTCATGAAAAATCTTTCAAATATGTAATAGGCTCTCAAAACAAGAGTACACGAAAAACATTTTGTATAGACACAAGAATTCTGTAAATGGTAAATATATTTTAACGGACAATATATAATATTGTATACGAGATTAACCTAAACTAGATGGCACGTTATTATGGTGTCGCCTCCTTTGGTCATGACGAGACAAATTTTATACTTTTAACAAACTCAATTGTGCGTTCATATTTGTTCTCATTCTGCAAATGACTGATATCCAACAAAATCAATAATATCTAAAACAAATGTACGTATATTGGGCTAACATTCGAATCAAATCAATGTTTAATGAGGCGACACACCCACGCAGTCCCCTAATTGACACGTTTAAACTTCACTCGAACTAGGAACCATACCAGCTGCTAAAATTTAGAAAACAAATTAAAGTCCTGTCGATGGGAATTGTTAAGTTAAATTTGGTTATGGTTGTTCCACTACGAGAAGTTGAAGTCTCGGATATATCTGAATTTAGTAAAGTTGACTATAGTATATTGAAGCTTACATTTTACTCAAAAATAATAATTGTCCGTTTCTACCCGCTTCATTAGTATTCGTACTTTTTAGTCAGATATAAAATAATTCCGAAACTTTGATCTTCCATGACCAAATATAACAAAATTGATAAATTGGGACTATAACGAAAAAAAAAAATAGAAGTTGAATATTATATACTAACCTTTGGATTTTCCATTTCTAGAACTAAATGCAATTATAAAATAATAATAATAATGACAGATGAACAAAAACCCAAACAATACGCAAGTATCAGTACTTTGGAAATAATAATGACTTAAGTCTATCCACGGCAGTGAATAAAAATATAGTGTCGCTAAATCTAGAATGCCATAAAACAAAAAATCACGAAGCATACCGAAATTAGGATCACTATAGTTCACTGCTCATGGACAGAGTGTTAAAATATCAGACTAACATGAAATTTAACACAACATAACGAAATAAGTAGTCAAATACTGGTTTAGCAAAAAATGTTAAGCTTTGTAAAAACAGCAATTAATATAAAATATAGGGAATAAATGTGAGATCTTGTAGTATGCAGACTTACAGCCATCGAGTTACTCCTCAGACAATATAAAGGGTGTTGAGGACTAGAACGTGATGATTATTCTTAGCCAGAGTGACAATATAACCTTCAGATGTTATCTTCAATCCGCAGCAACGAGACACCTGTAAGCAATTAAAGAAACTTTGTAGGAAGCATCCTTTATTTCATAATTAGGGTCGAAATCTCTAATCATCGATCTTTTTAAATTATAGTATTGACTGCAATCTTAACGATTAGAATGATGTTATGATTAAAAGTACCACCATCATAAAGTACACCTACCTTGACATAGGGGCACTCGAACTCAGTGACGAGAACGCCGTCACGAGAGAAAACTGCGACATGAAACTTGTTGCCGTGCGAGTCGCCAATGAGCACGTCACCGGCGTCAGACACGTCAATGCCATTCGGGAAGTTTGTCACATTCTCACATCCAATGCGGCGTAAGAAACGCCCTTCATCATCGAAAACAACCACGCAGTGCCCCTTGAAATCGCAGACATAAAACTCCTTGCCTAAAATAAGGAAAATACAATATAGGTTTACATTTGACTTCTGAAATATTTTTTGCAATTGGAATGGAAAAAATGTTTAAATTATATACTAATAGTTCCGCTTCTACTATTAAGCTTTTTATACACGTACGCAATAAATATCAAAAGGACTCACCACTAATAGCAATATCAGACGGCTCCCTCATGCACTCACTGCAATCAAACCAGCTCATGAGGTCACCTTCTTCAGATAAGATGAATACAGTTGGGGTTACACTGTCCACTGCCACGATGAGACCTTCAGCAGTTACTGCTAATCCAGCAACAATATCGATAAAACGTACCTACAAAATAAATAATAAATATCAATTCATATTGTGAACGGTACTTACTCAATTTTTACTTTGTGTTTTAATATTAATGAATACTGACAGCAATTTTCTTCAAGAAGTGTCCATTTTTGGTAAAGATTTGCATGCGGGATCTCTCGTTGCCACGATCGCAGACCACGAACTTGCCAGTGGCTCGAACAACCGCCACTTTACGTGGGTACCACAGTTGGCCTTCCTCTTTTCCGGCAATTCCGAAATTAAACTTGTAAGTTCCAGACTTATCAAACACCTAAAAAAATATATTTAGATAACATATTGTATTTTTTTGTATTATATCAGTATAATTAAATCAAATTCGCTTGTTATTACCGTAATGCGATGATTGTTGGTATCAGCAACAATAATATCTTCGTCGTTTCCAAGGCAAAATCCATGAGGGGAATTAAACTGACCCTTGCCACTTCCCAGCTGGCCAAACTTGAATCTAATGTGCATCGGAGTAGCTTTAGTGGCTCGTACAAGTGGAGCTGGAGGAGGCACAAGTGCTGCCTCCTCAGCCGCGGTTAGCAAAGGTCTTCCCGGAGACACTCCACGAGGACCAACGCCACCAATTCCGCCGACACCTCCAAAGCCATTTACTTCTGTAAACAAAATACTATGAGAAGAATGTTTAAAAATTTTTTTATTGAATTTCATTTGTATGAAGAGCTTACCAGTATTTAATCCAAGTTTAGCAAGAGCTTGCAAATTGTTGTAGGCCTGAGGAGAGTTCAGATCACCAGCTAGTAGTTCAGCGAGAGTGAAAGTTGGTGCTGGAGAAGCATGGGGAGGTGGTGGTACGTCTTTTTCGGCAATGCTAGCCAACTGCTGCAAATTATACTCGACCATAGATGGCAAAGCCGGTACTCCACCGCCGACTCCCGGCACACTATTGATGTTTACACCACCAGTGATGACACTAGTGTTAGTGACACCTACTCCAGTTACTGCACCCACCCCCGGTACTCCGATAGCTGGCACCCCGGACACTCCCACCATGCTTCCAACACCAGAAACCCCAGTGACACGGCGGACTCCTCCCATCGGGTAATCATCAAAAACGGGAGCGTTAGTCACGGAAACAGCAGGAGAGTGAGAATTCGAAGTCACTGATACAATAGCAGACGACTCACTCGCGCGTTTTCTTTCTTCAGCGCGAGTTGCTTCTGTACGGAATGTTCCGAAAGTTTCTTCTGAAATAGCATCAAACTTATCCATCTTTGTAACAAACTCCAATGAATAATCAACATCGAATTCTGGTGCTCCCTCCAGCAAACGAGCGAACTGGGAGGCCACTGTCTTTTTTAACATCACAATTTCTGTACCATCCCCGCGACGAAGAAGTCTAGCCGCGAATTTGCAAGCACAATCTATGCGCTGAACAGTTTTATCGACTCGATCAAAGAGATCCATAACCTTGAGTTCTCTTTCCTTGTGTAAACGCTCAAGTTCTTCAAGAGCCTTTTCACGGCATCTTTCTAATGCAGCTTTATAAGCATGAAAAGCATCATTGATTACACCTTCGGCTTCATCTCTTTGACGTTGCAGATCTCCGAGTGCATCATCAAGCCTGGCAGAAGCACTTCCTGCTGTAGCAGCGCGGGCATTGGCTTCCACAATGAAATTCTTTAATTCAGCACGTAAGTTAGGCTCGACATCAACAATTCTCTCGCAACGATGTTCTCCAACTTTGTGATCCACAGTAAGACATTCAGTGCAAGCACCAACTTCACACTCGCAACAATAATACTTCAGACTTTCCCCTGCATGGCGAGCACAAAATATGGGCTTATGCACAGCGGACTTCTCCTTAGAGGACCTCAGAGCATCAAATGGTACCACCCTATGGTTTTCAAAGCATCTCATAAATTCATGAGCAGAATTACAGTTGGAGCACAAAAAATGAGAGCAATCAGTGCATCTAGCAACAGCTGGTTCCTTGCTCTTGCAACAAGTGCATACAACAGACTGGTCCATAGCAGACACATCCAAAATGTTGGTTAGCACATAATCGGAAGGAAGGGATGCAGCTCCACCTCCAGGTATCTGATAATAAAATATGTATGTTAAATATGTACTCAAAGAAATGAAGAGTAGATAGATTTACATAAAATTGTTACATAAGTAACTGCATACCTTGGTTTCTTGTTTGCATATTGGGCATTCCACAGCCAAATCAAATTTGAGAGAATCTCCAGCTTCATTAACCATCAACTTGTCAATGCAAGCTTCACAAAATACATGAAGGCAAGACAAAACACGAGGACTGCATAGCTTATTGCTGAAAAATTGGATTAATATTTTAATTAATGTTAAATTTTAAATCTTGGCTCACGTTTTGTAAATAAATAAATAACTCACTCGCAAATTTTACAATTTTGCTCTTGTTTGCCATTGTCGGTGGACTCCAAAGAACCTTCATCTCCTAGACTTACTAAACCGCCCCCATAAAGATCCCCATTCATTTCTTCCATTTTAACTTACAATTATGTTGGTGTATAATGAATATATCCTTGACCTTACTCAACAAGAATCTGTAACAAAATTACCAGACCTAAGTTCATGCAAATTGTTGCCAGGTGACATCAGTTTTGTATTGATTAGTTTCTGCAGTGCTTGCTAGAAACAGATTGACTTATGAATAACAATCACATGCAATATATCACGAACAGCACACACATCTTTTAGGAGTAGTAAGCGGAAAACACTTTTCTTTGGCTAAAAGATCAATGCAGAAAAGCAGGGTCACTTGTTATGTTTAAAAAAATATTTATTCATAAAGGTAATGGATGCTCATCACAAAGAAGATCTTCTATCAAGCCTCTGTCAGTCATCATACTTGAAAACGAAAGAAACCATCGCGACCATCATAGTAGTACCTACCTACAGTCTGTTCTGCACAGACAAATACGAATAGTAGCTACAGAAATAAACTTCGACCTTATCTTTTGCGGTCTTAAAATGCATAATGTCTACACAAACATACTAAAAAAAGTGAGACTGAGAGGGTTTAGCTGGCCTTTCACAGCGCGCAGCAATATACAGAAAAAAATAAATTACGAGCAACACCGTGCGTCATATGGCATGCGGCAGAAACCTTCAAACCCTAGCTGAAACTAACAGTGCTGAGAACCTAAAATCACGACTATGAAATTTTTTAAGTTGAAACTAAATTATTTTTTACTCCAATATGTTGCATAAGCATAATAAACTTGACTCTGATCCAACGAAGCAGCGACTGGGAGCCGCGCGCATGCGTGCGACTTATGTCACCTTTTCTTTGTTCTACATATACTAGAACCTACATCAACATCGCGCTTATCTATTGAGTTAGGCAGAATCTGCAGAAGTCTGTATCTTTTTACCCCATTTGAGTAGGCACTTACAAAATATTAAACAATCTTGATGACTTTTTATTTAAAGCCATTTTAAAATGAAATGCAGCTGAAAAATCAATGTAATGCTATTATAGCAATATTTAAATCAATCTAATCATAATTTTAAGCAGTAGCAGTAGCTATCTAGATTACCTTTACTTAAGCCTGCATACTCAAAAGGAGTAGTATAATGAAATTGATTAAGTACAAAATGTCCAACCACCAGTATTAAGTCAATAACATTTGGTTTAATTCTTTTGGAAATCGTAATGTGTGCATGAATGAATGAATGCATGATAAGTCCTTTCAAACAATTTGCTATGCTACTTTGCTTATATGGCAGAATGACAATTATATGCTACTTTTATCCATGTGCGGTAAGTAGATCTCTTGCGATGCAGGTGAAGCTGGAGACAAGCTAGGAATCTATAAAACACTAACATGAGAAAACAAAAACAGTAATGGCCTATTTGGCCATTAACAGTTAGAGTTGGTCCAAGCCTTATGATGGCAAAATCATTTACTTTTCTCCTTTTACTTCTGTGAAACTTCGAAGCATCTGTCTTTATACTTAACAATAATGAGCTTAAAATTACACTTATTATATGGAAGCCTGCTAAAATATATATTTTATAAAAAAATTCAGTATTTGTTATTATTGTGGCAACTGATGTGTTTATTGTAAACTTTTTTGTAAAAGTTTATTTGAACTAACAAAAGGAACTACATATTTATATTGCAGATTTTAAAACAAGGTCTTATAAGCTTTATTGCTACAGTTAAATGATAGTCAAAGTCAAAGGGTTTCAATTTCATGCAGACCTATTACAGGTTCTTGTGAAACATCAATAGCTAGCTGCATGGTTCCAAGGTGAAACTCCATAGACACAAACCTTTTTAAAACAAGTTTATGTCAGATCTTGCATATCATTCATAGTTTGAAGCAGGCACATTTTAGACCATGTCTTATAGGACGGTGAATAATTTATGTGCAAACATAAAATCTCAAAAATATTATTTATTATTCATTGTCTTTTTGTTTTTTCTTTTATTATAATGGTCTTAATTTATTCATATTATTTATATTTATTATGGCTAAGTATTATGAAGAAAACATAATAAAACTTTTAATAAGAAAATAAAATTTATGAAAATTATTATTCTTCTTGCCAAATTCAATTAGTACTGTCATCTGCACAGGTACTTTATATAATTATGTAGGCTAGCTATATATTTCAGAAATTCATTAAATGAACTATATAGGTACAATCATTACTTTCCTTACAGAGTACGTATGAAGCAAGGACTTCTATGATAAACTTCAAGTAATCAAGTACATGTAGTATGTACTCATATGAGTTATCTGCATTTCGAGTTTTCGACCCTGAGACTACAAATTCAAATAAACAATCGAAATCACCTCATCCCTTTTGGATGCACAATAATTACTAATCAGGTACTTTCACATTATTATAAAGATAGAGACAAAGGGATGAAATTTCATGACATGTATAAATACGAGAATCCATTGTCAAAAACGCGAAATAAAAATATAATTTGCCGCCGACTATGAAATTGTCGTATAGGTATTGATATGATTAGGCGTCCGTTTTTTGATCAGTCTTGTAATTCGTTGGCAAACTAGGCATCCAAAAGAAAAAAATATTCTCTAAAAGCAGCTTCTATAGGTGCTGATAGTCCGCAAAATAACTAAAATAATATCGTCAAAATGGCTTCATAATATACTCCATAAGTACGTACCTATCGCACAATAAACGCAATGCACCATACAGACAATGGCGAAGGTCGATAATCCTTAGGAACACGTTTTTGGCCAAATATGGCCAAAATTCTCTGTAGGTTAATTATTTCGATAATTCTTACTAATTATAAATGATTTACTAACCTGTAACAGTTTATAATTTGAAGGAAAAGCTGATAATCTACGCGCAGAAAGTTCTACCACGCCGTAACTATGAGAATACTCATCACTTTGTAAATAAATAAAAAATGAGCATCAAGTCTCAACAGATATTTTTTTTAAATAAAAGTGGTTTCTTCGATGAATTAAATTAATGTTTTGTCACGTTCTCATTTTAAAAAGGCGAATACATCACGGTGTATTGATTTTCTGCGTAGTTGGTTGCGCTGTCTGTGGGTTAAGAGTTGCCAGTTGCCACCCTCCATTCAATCATTAGAGAAATGTATTGTGTCCGGTTTTTAAATACAGTGAAAACAATTTGAGGAATCAACAAAACTTGTCGCTCTTGTTATAAAATATGTGTATGCTAATAATAAAGTTGATCTGGACCTTCAAAATATTAGTGAAGTCCCTTATAATTTCACTAAAAATATCTAAAAATGTATACTTAATGTAAGGCATTCTCTAGACGACTCGGGATCCATGAAAATACTATGGTTTAGCCATATCTTATTTGTTGGCACATAGAAGGATGAGGATGATGATAGAAGGCATAAATTTTCGCTTTCTCAGTGAAAGTTACTCTTTAATTATCGGACTATATAATTATATCGCTATCTTCCGTGTGGGACATTTGGACCGGGTTTCATATGTTCTTATGGTAGGACAACACTAGGCGGAATACACTGCAACTTTTGTGCGGCAAAGTTGAGCAACTGAATTAAATTGACGCAACTTGGCGACGTGCAGTTCCGCTGCTGCGGAATGTGGTGCGACCAACTTCATTTCCAAACGAGATATTCTTGTATGTTCATGCTTGATGATCGAGCAGAGTAGGCATCGATGCTCGATCCCTTATATTCCTTCTTAATACTTATTATCCATTTCATTGTTCATCTTGCTCGGAGATTTCTTAGCTACTGAGTATATTTTTCAAGCGCCGTTGTAGTTCAAGTGCGGTTTACCAAAAATTTTCGCGTCTTATCGCTGGTCGTACCACTCTGTCGTGCAGTTCCATTTAGCGCGGTCCTACCTTTACCTAATTTATCTGTATTTTTGCCCACATCCTTACATTTTTCTTGATTTTTTCAGGTACTGTACTTACATACAGTGGGCAGAATTTGAAACATCCTCTTAACAATATTGTAATATTGTGCAGTCCAAGGGCCGCCTAAAGGAGAGAAATATTTTATACAAGGATCGTCTATTTTTTTCTGTTTTTGTTTCTTGGTGTGGTAGAATCTGGTAAAATCGAGAACTTTCAACCAAATCTAATTTAGGATTTAGGCAAGCGGAGTGTAAATAGTAAAGCATTATAATTAATGATCATAATAGAAGCAGTTTTTCCAAATCTTATAAATTACCTATATCCATATTTAGAAACAGAAAATAAGGGTTTCAATGATATAAGAAAAATACTCTTCTTGTGTGAATATAAATAATAATTTGTACAGGTTCATCATTTTTTGTGTTCTGCTTAAACCCCGATGTCTAAAACCACACATATAACTTAAAAAAAAAGAAACCTAGTGACACGACATTTGTTCCTAGTGATGAGCACTTACTTATCGAAAAGCATGGGACATGGATGGAATTTAAAAAGAATACTTATGGGAATTCGCCAAAAATTCAGAAAGGAAGCAATTAGCAATGCAATGAGGGATTTTCATTTTTTTTATTATTTTCCTAGCTGCTGCCTAGATGGCGCTAATCTACTTAGAGCACTGCAAGGAACATTGATGGAACGCTTGGATCTTAATAAACTAATTTTTATTCAAATATTTATTGCAGCTTTAATATGAATAAAATCTTACAAAACTTGTAATAGCACTCTTATTACTGAGGAGTGACAGCGATGAGTCATTTACTTAGCTTTAATTGTCTTTTACTTGTAAATATATACATTTTTTATTGAGCATTTATAACTATAGTCTCAATGATACGAACAAAAAATGACTCCGTAGATCTTGAATTAAGCAAAAACTTTATGAAAATTCCCAGTTTATAGTCAAATAATAGTATTTTGAAAGCAGTTGCGGACCATCTAAATATCGATATTATTCGCACCATAAGTGGACCCATTCACATCCCTATTTTTGACTTTGACAAATTAGAAACTTGTGGTCGTTTTGATGACAACTTGCTGAGCAGTGCTGTATTAAATGAAATATATATAATTATTAATGTAAGTCGGTATTTAACTGATAGCAAAAGGTAAACAAGTTATAACACAAGTTTAAGAACAATGACTTTTATACCTAATTGGGAGGAATTTGAGAAATCGGCTGAGATGTTATATCTAAGGGATCCCATGAATACTCGATACACTATCAAATATTCCCACACTAAAGGTGTTTTCGTTGTTAAAATTACGGATAACAAAAAGGTAACTATAGCTCTATCTCATAACCATTCTCATAGTTTTCAGAAGTTCATCATTACATGTATTTTAAGTACTGTCTAATTTAGGAACTGTTTCTTCTGTATTCTATTACCAAATTTTTAAATATTTGATTAAAAATAATAAAATAAAAAACACACAATGTAGTATCCCACTGTCATTGGCAACAATTGATGGTCCAAGCTGCAGTCAGCCAGGGGTCCAAAGGCAGAGCCCTACTCGCAACATGTGTAGTGTGGAGGCTGTTTCTCATTATTTCGTTGAAAAAGTATTGAGAATTACACATGACCAGAGAGAACAAGACATAATTTGCTACAAATATCAATTACCACCCCAACATTTGTTTCCCATTATTCCACCCCTATTCAACAGAGTTTTATACAAAGATTTGAACTGTCTTGTCCCAGAACCCACTATTTTCATTAATGTTAGAAAAGAAAGATGTGTGAAGGACTCCCAAAAATCACTAAAATGGTTTTTTTACAGTGCCTGCAGTACAAAACTGAAGTTCAACAGGATGTTAGAAAAATAGATAAGTTTATATCAAATCTCATACGGCATATGGCATCAAATGACAACTGATGAGGTAGTTTTATAAGGTTAAATAAATATTTTATATTTATATTGTTTTTTTTTTTTTCGAGAAAATACCCTGAATGTTTGTGAACAATTTATTATAGTATGCAGTATCAGAATATTGAATCACTGAAGGCATAGGTATTTATTTGAAATATTTTTTTTGCACAGCTTATCCACTCATCCCTAAGACCCATTGACCGAAATATATTCAATTATGTGTAATGATTTTCAACCCATATTGCAGCAATAGAGCAAAGAGAGTTTGTCTGTCTATGCTATTGTACCTCTGAACATGAAAAGTGTGTTAAAAATATTTATACAACAAAAAACTACAAGGTTCAAATATCCGTACCCAAAGGGTAAAACGGGACCCTATTGTTTTCGCTCCTCTGTCCGTCCGTGCGTCCGTCCGTCTGCCACCAGGCTGTATCTCATGAACCGTGATAGTTAGAGAGTGAAATTTTCACAGATGATGTATTCAGTGCCGGTTTTAACTCTACCAGCGCCCTGGGCGAGATTTCTATGGCACCCTCCAACAGCAATTCAAACCCATACGAAAAATAGAGACATATGTAGTTACGGGATTGCGCGAGCGAAGCGAGCGCGATTTTTTTTAATAGTTAATAAGCCAAAGCAAAAATGACGTAAAATGTAGCCCAATCGTAGGTACATAAGTTATTGCTGGTTGGTGAATGCAAAAACCCGAAAACAGAGCCTCTGACTGCGCGAGCGAAGCGAGCGTGAAAATTTTTGTTACATTTTAGAACTCAAAACAAAACTTAATTAAAATGTAGCCCAAACGTACATAACTCTTTGTTGGTGTTGGCGCCTATGTATTACAATTTTGGGACTTAAATACGAAAGTTCCGTAAGGACCGTAAATAAGAAAGTTCATATGGAAACTAGAAGTTACTTTCTCTTTAATAAAAGGACTTAACAATGACGCTACCTTTTTGCTGGGGTAGAGTTAAAATTTTTGAAAAATAAAATCATCTGTAATGTGAAGCAAACCCGAAAATTTTTGAGTTTTGGATCACTAAAAGTCCTAAACATATATAATAAAAGGCAACTGTGAAGTGAAGAAGCCGCGAGCGAAGGGAGCGTGAATTTTTTTGAGTAATGGGACATTAAAAGTAGCTGTATGTGATAACAAACTGAAGAGTATAGTAAAGAAACCGCGAGCGAAGCGAGCGCGAAAATTTTTGAGTTTTGGGACATAAAAGTAGTGTTTGTTCGAGAATTTCTCAAATTTAACGCGGAATTAAACACAATTACAAATGACCCCTAGGGCCTACACAACGACCCCATTTTCTTTCTGGGTCTCTTTCTCTCACCGCCCCCCCCTGAGACCTGCAGCGCCCACAAGGGGGCGTTATCGCCCACTTTGGGAAAGGCTGGTCTAGCTAGTTTATACAGATAGTAACTAATTTGCCCGAAAGATGTCGCTGTGCTTTGGGCTACCCATAGATGTAATGTCTATGGGGCTACCTAAGACGTGTTAGGTACTAAGATTTTTCCAAGTTGATGGGGTCGGAAGAGGTGTAATCGGAAAATTACAAAACGTGCACTGAGTGTGGCCTAATCATGGCCCAATACGCTCTTGGCTGGTTTTTTTACTTTATAAGTACGGAACCCAAAGGCCACAAGAGCGCTGGTAATGATTTTTGGATGTCTATGGAACTATTGCTAGCTAAAATAACTGAAATAATTTTATCTATTTTTTTTTTTATAAAATCGATGTTGTTTGATCCACTTTTACGATTATTACGATAGTTGAATACAGGTTCATAACAAGCCCCAAAAAATCCTGCTTCACATTATCATGTTGCGCTGTACGCTAGGAGTGTATGTTCACCTATACCATCTCCATATCTATCTAGACACACGGCAGTGTGTCCGCCAAGTTCGAGCAAAAAAAAATCGACACACCGGCCGTGGGTTATATTACACGAACCATTTCGGGCCAAATTCGACCCCCCTATAACTCAAAATCTATTTTATTTACGCATATCAAATTTCTAGTATCTGTTGAGACCCCCTCACTTATCTAAAATAAAAAATTTCATTAATATACCTATAATAGGTCTTGAGATATTGACGTCAGAAAATCGCTATTTTTACTATATACACTCACTGACTGACTGACTGACTGACTCACTCATCAAAAACCTAGACCACTTCCAATGGTCGTATTGACTTGAAAGGACCATGAGTCAAATTGGGCTCATTGTCCAAGAGAGTTATAGCATATACCGTTGTGTAGGTTTTTGTTTGTACTAAAATTGTTACTATGGGCACTACCTTCAATTCCATGGCAAAAAAAGATATGCACCTAAATATGTTTACTTATTACGTAGGTATACATTCTGGTTAACAGAAACGAAATGGGTGGAGATGCCATCGCTCAGTATTACTGCTCGTGTCTAACAGGTAGACGCTCAGTAGGAAGTTGTGCTCATATCATTTCAATAATATGGTATCTAGGGTGAGGCAGGCACTCACAATTTAATCCACCGGCAGGATATTGAGACGACATTATTATTGATATTGATTGAAATGTTAACAAAAATAATTTTAACTGTTAGCAGCTGTTTTATTTTTTATGTATACATTAAACCTGGAATTAAAACTAGTTAAAGGTGTTCAATAACAAAACCTACACTGCCATAACAGCACTACTTTTAATAAAGTAAAGTTAAAATCTGAAAACGGCCAAGTGTGAGTCACTTTCGAAAATAACGAATGTGTAACTTTGATCCACGAACATAATATATGATAATATGTCATGTCAGTCAGTTGGTAAATCTAGTCCATTTAGTTAATCTAGTTCATTTATTTGTAAGAAGCATAGTGCATATTAAAAAATCTGAAAGATAGTATAAATAAGACATTTCCTTAACTAACTTAATCATAAGAAAAAATTAAAATAAACAACCTTACAAAAATAAATGAAATCCCACCCAAAACAAAAATGTGAAAGGCTGCCAAGTTCGATAATATGGGAATGCTTCGCATATAAAAGAAGTGAGATCTGAATAAGTACCAAGTTCCATAAACATACCTCAGTTAAAAATAGTTACTTTTTAATGATGTTACTTGGCAAGTTTTAATAGAAAATGATATACTTGATTCATTGCGTTTAGTAGGTTTATAACAAGGTGTGTGAAAGCTTGCCAAGTAACATCATTAAGAAACCGGCCAAGTGCGAGTCGGACTCGTGCACGAAGGGTTCCGTAAATTACAGTTAAATCAACCTATCTCAAAAACTATAAGAGATACTTTGATCAAACCAAAAATCGTTGAAAGAGTTAATTAGCATGCATCACCTCTATTTTTTTTAGAATTTTATACCCCGTAGTTATAAAAATAGAGGGGGGGGGACATACTTTTTACGACTTTGAGAGCTGATATCTCAAAAACCGTTCACTTTAAGAAAAATGTTTTTTAGAAAACTTTATATCATTTTAAAAGACCTTTCCATTGATACCCCACACGGGTATGTACATCGAAAAAAAAAATTTCATCCCTCAGTTACATGTATGGGGGGCCCCACCCCCAATTCTTTTTTTTACTATTTAGTGTCATATTTTTTTAGCGGTTCATACAACACATATTCCCATCAAATTTCATCACTGTAGTACTTATAGTTTCCGAGTAAATCGGCTGTGACAGACGGACAGACGGACAGACGGACAGACGGACATGACGAAACTATAAGGGTTCCGTTTTTGCCATTTTGGCTACGGAACCCTAAAAAGTAACTATTTTTAACTGAGGTATGTTTATGGAACTTGGTACTTATTCAGACCTCACTTCTTTTATAGGCGAAGCATTCCCATATTATTGAACTTAGCAGCCTTTCACATTTTTGTTTTGGGTGGGATTTCATTTATTTTTGTAAGGTTGTTTATTTTAATTTTTTCTTATGATTAAGTTAGTTAAGGAAATGTCTTATTTATACTATCTTTCAGATTTTTTAATATGCACTATGCTTCTTACAAATAAATGAACTAGATTAACTAAATGGACTAGATTTACCAACTGACTGACATGACATATTATCATATATTATGTTCGTGGATCAAAGTTACACATTCGTTATTTTCGAAAGTGACTCACACTTGGCCGTTTTCAGATTTTTACTTTACTTTATTAAAAGTAGTGCTGTTATGGCAGTGTAGGTTTTGTTATTGAACACCTTTAACTAGTTTTAATTCCAGGTTTAATGTATACATAAAAAATAAAACAGCTGCTAACAGTTAAAATTATTTTTGTTAACATTTCAATCAATATCAATAATAATGTCGTCTCAATATCCTGCCGGTGGATTAAATTGTGAGTGCCTGCCTCACCCTAGATACCATATTATTGAAATGATATGAGCACAACTTCCTACTGAGCGTCTACCTGTTAGACACGAGCAGTAATACTGAGCGATGGCATCTCCACCCATTTCGTTTCTGTTAACCAGAATGTATACCTACGTAATATGTAAACCTATTTAGGTGCATATCTTTTTTTGCCATGGAATTGAAGGTAGTGCCCATAGTAACAATTTTAGTACAAACAAAAACCTACACAACGGTATATGCTATAACTCTCTTGGACAATGAGCCCAATTTGACTCATGGTCCTTTCAAGTCAATACGACCATTGGAAGTGGTCTAGGTTTTTGATGAGTGAGTCAGTCAGTCAGTCAGTCAGTGAGTGTATATAGTAAAAATAGCGATTTTCTGACGTCAATATCTCAAGAGCTATTATAGGTATATTAATGAAATTTTTTATTTTAGATAAGTGAGGGGGTCTCAACAGATACTAGAAATTTGATATGCGTAAATAAAATAAATTTTGAGTTATAGGGGGGTCGAATTTGGCCCGAAATGGTTCGTGTAATATAACCCACGGCCGGTGTGTCGCTTTTTTTTTGCTCGAACTTGGCGGACACACTGCCGTGTGTCTAGATAGATATGGAGATGGTATAGGTGAACATACACTCCTAGCGTACAGCGCAACATGATAATGTGAAGCAGGATTTTTTGGGGCTTGTTATGAACCTGTATTCAACTATCGTAATAATCGTAAAAGTGGATCAAACAACATCGATTTTATAAAAAAAAAAATAGATAAAATTATTTCAGTTATTTTAGCTAGCAATAGTTCCATAGACATCCAAAAATCATTACCAGCGCTCTTGTGGCCTTTGGGTTCCGTACTTATAAAGTAAAAAAACCAGCCAAGAGCGTATTGGGCCATGATTAGGCCACACTCAGTGCACGTTTTGTAATTTTCCGATTACACCTCTTCCGACCCCATCAACTTGGAAAAATCTTAGTACCTAACACGTCTTAGGTAGCCCCATAGACATTACATCTATGGGTAGCCCAAAGCACAGCGACATCTTTCGGGCAAATTAGTTACTATCTGTATAAACTAGCTAGACCAGCCTTTCCCAAAGTGGGCGATAACGCCCCCTTGTGGGCGCTGCAGGTCTCAGGGGGGGGCGGTGAGAGAAAGAGACCCAGAAAGAAAATGGGGTCGTTGTGTAGGCCCTAGGGGTCATTTGTAATTGTGTTTAATTCCGCGTTAAAGGACAATGCCAGGGTCTGGGCTCACAGTTTGCCCAGCAGTGGGAGTAGTTCCAGAGGGTTCCTTAGTGCACTTTGAACACGTAATGCAAATATTTTTGAAATCGGTCCCAGGGGTCCCGAGGAAAACCGGTTCAAATATTCCATATGAACAGTCGCTTTACAAAGCTTGAGCCATTTGCCCAGTAGTGGGAGTGATTGGAATAGGTTCTTGACTTCACTCTTAACACGAAATTAAAATAGTTTTGAAATCGGTCCCAGGGGTCCCGAGAAAAACCGGTTCGAATATTCCACATGAACAGTCACTTTACAAAGCCTATGCCATTTGCCCACTGATGGGAGTGGTCAAAATAGATTTTTTACTTCATTCTTAACACGAAATTACAATATTTTTGAAATCTGTCCTAGGGGTCCCGAGAAAAACCGGTTCGAATATTCCACATGAACAGTCACTTTACAAAGCTTGAGCCATTTGCCCAGTAGTGGGAGTGGTTTGGAATAGGTTCTTGACTTCACTCTTAACATGAAATTAAAATATTTTTGAAATCGGTCCCAGGGGTCCCGAGAAAAACCGGTTCGAATATTCCACATGAACAGTCACTTTACAAAGCTTGAGCCATTTGCCCAGTAGTGGGAGTGGTTGGAATAGGTTTTTGACTTCATTCTTAACACGAAATTCAAATATTTTTGAAATCGCTCCCAGTGGTTCCGAGGAAAACCGGTTCAAATGTTTTCCATAGATAGTCACTTTACAAAGTCTTAGGTATTTGCCCAGTAGTGGGAATGGTCAAATAGATTCTTTACTTCACTCTTAACACGAAACCCAAATATTTTTGAAATCGGTCCCAGGGGTCCCGTGGAAAACCGGTTCAAATGTTCTCCATAGATCGTCACTTTACAAAGCCCAGTAGTGGGAGAAGTTGAAATAGGATCCTCACTTCACTCTTAACACGAAATAAAAATATTTTTGAAATCGGTCCCTGGGTTCCCGCGAAATTAACCTGACAAGACTTTTCTTCCAATTAGGTCTTATACATATATTGTCAATCTCAACGCACAGGACGTGACTGTCTTACTCTATATCTCTCTCTTGGGTTATTTATTTTTACTTACTGTGATTTTAAAATAAATTCTAAAAGCATTGGATTCTAATAAGAACTGACCCTGATTTCCCGAAATAAAGGTAATTGCCGCAATACATTTGAATTCTCGGTAAAAATCTAGAAGGCCAAAAAGTCTGTGCTATGAGCTATCTACTAGAAAAATCTTATCAAGACGAATAAAATAAGCTCGAACTCGAGGTAGTTAGTAGATACCGTTGAGGAGTTCCCTCGACTCTCTGGCATCTCCTGCGTCAGGTCAGATCTTAACCTCCACTGTTTTGTGGTATCGGAGACATATACCCGAATGACAAGTTTTTACTTAATATGTGCCTTCAATTTATGAGAGTTGCACCCGATTTTTTTTTGGGTTTCCATCATCAGACCCTTGACCGGATGACAAAGGAAACGTTTCGGAAGTGAGCCCTTTGGAAAATGAAATAATTTTTTGAATTTGTTGGTTAACGACGGAGTTATGCGCGTACAAACGTAAAAAGAATACAAACGAACTGAGAACCTCCTCTATTTTTGGAAGTTGGTTAAAAAAAAGTTGTCGTATACAACACCTCGTGTTTGTTAATTAATAAATAATTCATTTCAATTAAGGTAGTATAAGTGGAATAGTTAAGAGTTCGTAAGCATATTTTTCGTAATATTGAACAAGAGTCAAACAAGTTTTTCTCAGGACTCCTGGGATAGATTTTGAAATACTTTGGTCTGGGTACTAATATAAGCCTATAGAACATTGTACACTATGCAGTTATTGTGGGCAATCCTTGAGCCCAACTTCCATACAAAGAATAGCATTGTCCTTTGAGAAATTCTCGAACAAACACTACTTTTATGTCCCAAAACTCAAAAATTTTCGCGCTCGCTTCGCTCGCGGTTTCTTTACTATACTCTTCAGTTTGTTATCACATACAGCTACTTTTAATGTCCCATTACTCAAAAAAATTCACGCTCCCTTCGCTCGCGGCTTCTTCACTTCACAGTTGCCTTTTATTATATATGTTTAGGACTTTTAGTGATCCAAAACTCAAAAATTTTCGGGTTTGCTTCACATTACAGATGATTTTATTTTTCAAAAATTTTAACTCTACCCCAGCAAAAAGGTAGCGTCATTGTTAAGTCCTTTTATTAAAGAGAAAGTAACTTCTAGTTTCCATATGAACTTTCTTATTTACGGTCCTTACGGAACTTTCGTATTTAAGTCCCAAAATTGTAATACATAGGCGCCAACACCAACAAAGAGTTATGTACGTTTGGGCTACATTTTAATTAAGTTTTATTTTGAGTTCTAAAATGTAACAAAAATTTTCACGCTCGCTTCGCTCGCGCAGTCAGAGGCTCTGTTTTCGGGTTTTTGCATTCACCAACCAGCAATAACTTATGTACCTACGATTGGGCTACATTTTACGTCATTTTTGCTTTGGCTTATTAACTATTAAAAAAAATCGCGCTCGCTTCGCTCGCGCAATCCCGTAACTACATATGTCTCTATTTTTCGTATGGGTTTGAATTGCTGTTGGAGGGTGCCATAGAAATCTCGCCCAGGGCGCTGGTAGAGTTAAAACCGGCACTGAATACATCATCTGTGAAAATTTCACTCTCTAACTATCACGGTTCATGAGATACAGCCTGGTGGCAGACGGACGGACGCACGGACGGACAGAGGAGCGAAAACAATAGGGTCCCGTTTTACCCTTTGGGTACGGATATTTGAACCTTGTAGTTTTTTGTTGTATAAATATTTTTAACACACTTTTCATGTTCAGAGGTACAATAGCATAGACAGACAAACTCTCTTTGCTCTATTGCTGCAATATGGGTTGAAAATCATTACACATAATTGAATATATTTCGGTCAATGGGTCTTAGGGATGAGTGGATAAGCTGTGCAAAAAAAATATTTCAAATAAATACCTATGCCTTCAGTGATTCAATATTCTGATACTGCATACTATAATAAATTGTTCACAAACATTCAGGGTAATTTCTCGAAAAAAAAAAAAACAATATAAATATATAATATTTATTTAACCTTATAAAACTAACTAATAGTAACATCATTAAAAAGTAACTATTTTTAACTGAGGTATGTTTATGGAACTTGGTACTTATTCAGACCTCACTTCTTTTATAGGCGAAGCATTCCCATATTATTGAACTTAGCAGCCTTTCACATTTTTGTTTTGGGTGGGATCTTCTTCTCATGATTTAGGTATTTGTGGAATTCAGTGGAATTCATTTCATCATGAAAATCATTTCAACAGAATGAAAAATGTTCTCATAGGCAGAATAAATTATTTCTCCTTACCTACTTTGTTTCAAGTCATGGATATGGACCTTTTGAGTTTTTTTTAAATAAAATTTCTCCAAACGCTTATTTGCCTCAGAGATAGTTATTTTGTTATCAACTAACGTGAATTATAAACAATCTAGCTTATGATTTACTTATGGTTTGCTTTCATAAATGGGTTTTATATAAAGTTAAACAACCATCGATTTTAAAATCACCATGGACATCTTTAGATAATCTACAACATAAACTGTCAAAAATTGTTGATGGACATTGGACATGTTATTTTACTGTCATGCAGTGTGAAACATAAATAAAGCATATTAGTTTTTGTAAAAATCATGACTTAATACTCAGGCCTAAACTGTTAATATGAAATAATAAATTTAATAAAATAACTGCCACTTACATATTTGTTTTAATTAATGACATTATGGATGGTTTAATTCACGCGGCATTGGAAGCTGAGGTATTTCATTGCTTTCTTCTATTTATTATCCAAGCTTTGCATATCAAAACGTTGTTATTTATAGACTTTTTTATAATAATTTGTTTAAATTTCAGGTAATACTTAACCGGGCGAAACATGTGAACTCAAACTTATCACAATTTAACAGTGGTGTCCCAGACCACAAAATGACTTGGACCCATGATAAGATGCACCTTGCTGAATCTGTTGATGAGTCTAGAATGAAATTTCAACGAAATTCGTCCGGCTCCGCTTCCAAAACGACAGAGAAGTTTAATTTGTTTAAACAACTTCATGAACTGTACAACGAGTTAAGTAGAGATGAGACGTTACAGGTGAACTACGTAAGTACATATTTATTCAATCTATGTCCAGCTTAAGGAATTATAATCGTTTAATATTGTTATTTGCTTGTTATAATAGTTATTTACATATACATATTACCTAGACTTCTTGTTCAATACCTCAACCCTGAAGCTCGTATGAATCTTCTAATGTTAATGAAAATTTGTGTTTAAGGCTTGTGTTGATCTACTGAATAATTATTTAAAAGGAACATAAAAGCCTTAACCATAGATTTCACACTCATCGTCATAATTGTGGTTCAGTTGTGGCTTTAATTAATCACCTCCTTGTTAAGATTTTGAGGTGACATATAATATAAAGACTTTATATTACATGTATTTCAGTCAGAACAAATATTCAAATATAATTTAAACGTGACTTTGTATATTTTTTCCATTGCAGCAAGGCCTGAAAACAACATCATATCTATTGGAAAAGTTATTAGCAATATATAATCTTAACACTTTAATTATAAATCTGTATCCTGGAAATAAAGGATATTCTTTATCATTAAAAGTTAATGGCAACTCACAATATTTACATCCACCGGATGGACATGTAAGTTATACTTTTGAATTACATAAATAAAATAAAATTGACCTACTTTCAAAATTTGAACTGTTATGTTAAAAAATATACTAATAGATATATTTTAAAAACTTTAGCCATTATTAAACACATTTCAGAAATAAAATAAAATGGAACACTATTTTATCATCGTGAATAATAAGATTTAATTCAAAGTATAAACATGCAGTTCTATTTTCTATTTGTTATCATCAAAATGTTGAGCTAGTGTTATTAAAGAATAAATTGAATGTAAACATGCTTGCTTAAAAGTGTGTTATATTATTCTATTACATACACCCTTAGAAATCTGAATTTATTTAATTGCAAAAGAATTACTGCACAAAATAAAGTTGAAAATTAATTCATATTGTAAATTATATTAGTTTAAAATGCATTTTGATTGATGATCATTTAATTTTAATGGAAATCATATATTTTCATAGAGTATTAATAAATTATTATTCTTATATAAAATAAGATGATCATTATTAGTATAGTTAGCTAAAAGTATGTGGGCACTTTCCATTTCAATCATTTTTATCTGACCTACCTGTTCCTCTCCAAATAACAAATTGCTGGTTATTAACTTGAAACCACATTTTAGTCATCTGCAAATCAAGAGGAGACATTAATTGAGACTCCTCGGTGGCCATATGAGGAGGAGGAGTTACTGAGTTACATAGACAATGAAGAACTGCCCGTAGTGTTGCTAGACTTGTTGGAGACGGAGCACTCATGTTTGTTCTACTCCGGTTGCATAATAGCACAAATCCGAGACTACAGACAGGCATATCCAAGTTTCCTCTGTGATACTCACCATGTACTCTTAAGGCCCACCAATCAGGTTAGTATTGGACATACTTTATTGATAACAGTATCTACATATGTAATTGAATATGCTTAGTGTTTGTAGCAGGTGCGCTCATAGACTAATAGGTGTAACAGGTTTTTTTTCTTTTTATTAGTAAAATAAATTATTCCCCCCCCTATTGAATAGTCAAATAGAACCTAATACTGGGTTAAGCTTGCACTTTACATAAGCTTTGTGTTTTCCTTGTCTCAAAAATTTATTTATGTGTAATAAAGAATAATAATAGAAAAAAGCAAAAAAAAAAAATAAAGATGTTCATGATATATAATTGAATTAATGATGGTTTTATAGCATTAAGACTATAATGAACTAAAATGAGAGATATAATGAAAAATCTGAGATTGTGTCAAAATAATCACAATAAAAAGAAATGTGAGATATTTTCGCATGAGTATTATGCTGTACTAGGCTTATTCATTCAATGCCCATTTATTAATATTACCGATGTGAAAACAGATAATATTGGGGCTACAGTTTTTTTATTTTTGTTTTACTCATCAAATACCTAGATTAGGATCAACTATTATTATGTCACTTTAAATGATAAGCTTGACCTAGTTCTATGTTTTTCTTCACCATTGAAGCAACATTAAGTTGTAACATCTACTTTTTACTGATATTAATGATGTTTACATAAATGTCATCATTACTAATTGGACCAGTTTCCATTAATTAAATTGCTTTGAATTGATTGGGGAAACACTGTAAATGAATGTTATGTTGGGGTTTAGCTATTTTGTAAACAGCGAGGTGTTACACAGAAAGAGCACAACATTTTTAGTATGGTACTATCATCCATTACTAAAATAAAGATTAGGGTGGAGTGGACTGTTCATCTGACTTGTCAATTTTATTGTAACATAATGAATTTAATGTTGAAAACCTTTATATGTTTTATTATTCAGTGCTATGCACAAAAAATATACTTACGTATATTTATAAACTACGTACATAACAAATATTGTGTTGCCAGTTTTTTTTTATTAAAAAATAATACAGTATTAGGTACCAATAATGTTGATTGAGGAGACATTCCAATGTTAAATTGTCGAACAGAGCATAATAACGGACGCGATGTGCATCGGTGGCCGGTGTGGCTGGGCCGGCGAGGAACGCGGGGCCCTAGAAGCAGTGGAAGCGGCGCTAGTTCACGCGGCCGCGCCGCCCCTGTGCCTCGACCCGCGCCCTGCTGTAGGTTTGCTAGCTGCCAGGCTCCATGCTGCCCCCAGGCTGTTTAACACGCCACGAATTAGGCGGCAAGCCAAGAGATTCTCACAGGTACGACTTTTTACTTGCCCTTACATTGTAATATAATATTAGTGAGTTATGTACTTAGATGTCTTTACCTTTGAAAAACTAATGAAGCTATTGTTCTTTTATTTAAGTATGAGTTATGAGTACCTTTGTTATCCACTTGCGTTCAGGTTTGAATAAAGAGGTTGCAAGGTTACAAGTTGTATTGCCAGTTACAAAAATTAACAATTTTATTTTAGGTGGCTGTGAATCGCAAAAGGAAATTGGATCAGTTCACACATTATCACGGTTTAGAGATATTAGACTTAATACATCGCCAGAGAGCGAAAAATAGTAGACAATCTGTGCCACTCACACGACTCACATCTAAGTATCCGAAAAAACCACCAGAGGTAAGTCCTCTATATTTTTCATAATGATTAAAAATATTTTATTTCCTTAACTAAGATATTGTAATTAAAATTTTATATTTTTAATAGGTGTTCAAACCCATCGAGCCACCAAAAATGGATCCGTTATCTCTCGCCGTACCCTCAGAGCCGGGCGGTCCATTGCGTCTAGCACGAGCATACGAAAGACCGCGTCCAACTCCCGACTGTCAACCACAATTGGTTGAAGAGTACATTCTAGAAACTGAGAAGACTTCGCCCCACGCTGGCGCTGGTTTCTTCCACATTAAGCTGTCTATACTGCAGAGGCCGTCCGACCAAGAATTTCTTGGAGAACTCTATGTGGACCGCGATCATGTTGAGGGAGAGAGGAATGGTGCTGCGTGTCGGTTTACTTTAGGTAAGTCATAAGTAATCTTTATTTATGGAAAATTGAAAAAGTTGCATGATGTTTGTGTGTAATAATTGTACAATCTTTTGGAAAATCATTAAAAACAGTTAATTAACTGATAACCATTATCTATTTAATATGTTTTCATAAAATTCTACAAATTGATACTTCCATTCACTTTAAACTTAATTTTTAAGGACAATTCAGGTTGCAATTGACCTAAATGCATAAAAAATAATTATACAACTTGACCATCCTTCTATTTGATTGACTCATTAAACTTGCATTAATTAATTTTACGATGTTCGATAAAATGATGGGCTAAGTAAACAAATTGATTGTGTTGCAGGGTCAAGACTTCAAGCCAATAAATACATACAACAGTTTACGGAGATATTCACTGAAGAGGGTCGCAAGTCTGTTAGGATAAGACACATAGTGCCTGGACAGCTACCGAGAGTGTCTTTCACAGGAGGAATGAGAGAATTGGTAAGGAGTATTATCTTAGTAGTAATATAACTCTGCCGGGGCTGAGGGATTGTTCGAAAGAGTAACCGAGCCCATAACATGATGGGTCAGGTCAGTCAGGTCAGGTAAAGTCAGTCAGGAAGAGTCTGACACTCCCTCTCGCTGCTAACCCACAGCGGGAGGGGTCATTTGATGACTTTTCTCATAAAAAAGTTGTAGTAAGATAACGCAAAAGTAAATAGGTAGTGCTTCCTCTTTCCTAATTCACTTTTGTTGCTTGGCCCGGCGCGTCGGGATCCATGTGACCTAATTATTACCAATCAAGGATACATGTGGAATGCAATCAAGTATTGAGTATTAAAAAGATATATATAACTTTGCATGAATCTATTTAGAACTGGATTTGATTTTACTGTTTATTGTGTAGGTTTTTCTGAGTCTGACACAAAGGAAAAATAAACTAAAAAGGCTAGATTCTTCTAAATAATAATAAATTATACATGATTTGTTCCAGGGTCAACAACTGTTACTACAGCAACGTTCAGCCGCTGCGAGCGTCGCGACCGTCCAGACTCACGCCACCACAGTGCCTGTTGTGTAAGACATATGCCATATTACTGGCCTTACAAAACCTACTACTTTTTATTGTTAATTAATTTACTTCTTAACTAGAAAATAATTTAAACAGTGAACAATGTTAAGATTTTTTTTTTATGTTTATCTTCAAAAAATGTAGGTAGGGCAAATCTAACGCATTTCATGTCATCCACAGAACTTCAACGATACAAGCGACAACAAATACTCACACGAATGCTCGTCAGCTACCCATACTTGTAAGTATTACACAAAATTTTATTCAATACCTTTATTATATGATTAGACTAGCTGTTCCACGCGGTTTCACTCTCGTCCCGGGGAAACTGCTTTACGTACCCGAATAAAACATGCACAGCTTATGTTCAGCGCAGATAGTGTAGCTTCGTAACAGTGAAAGAATTATTCAAATGGTTCCGAAAACTGTTCGATGTAAACAATCAAATCTTTCTTGTTTATATGTTAGTATAAATAACCTGTTCATTTTTTATAATATGTAAATGCTTTTTCCATAGCAGGCGCAGTTACAACAAGTGGGTAGCGTGGCAGCGGTAGGCAATGTCGTAGGCAACGTCGGCAACGTTGTAGGGAATGTGTCCAACGTAGTGGGCAATGTGACCGCCACCGCCGACACTGCGCTAAAGCAGCAACCCTCCCCCACCACACCCCGGCTCTCGCCTCAGGTGCGTATATGTGGGGGCAATGTGGTCGGAAGCGTGGGCAACATCGTGGGCAACGTGGGCACGGTCGTGGGCAACGTGGTAGGCAACGTCATCTCTACTACTGACACCGCGATAAAGGAACAGCCGTCTTTAGCAGCGCCGTTGCTATCGCCGCAGGTTTGTGTTTCAATGTTGTATAGCTTGGCCCCAAAAATCGCCTGACCCTTTGTGAGAATTCCTTAGATGCACTAATCTCAAACATTACTGTTTGACACTTTTAGCATGTGATGTGTCTGCAAGAGATTACCAGTAAAATAAGAATTAGTTAAGCATGTGTTTTTTGGATATAGCATATTAAGTTTAGTCTTATTTCTAGTAAAAATTAAGAAGGAATGTACATCTTAAAAAAATAGAATATCATAGACAACGTGACCAGTATGTTTGCTCCCTTCCCTGCTTATCCCTTATACTAATTGAATTTATTACCTCTGATATTCAGATTGTTATAATTTATGAGCGTTAACACTTGTCTTCAGGCGTCAACAAACCAGTTGTTAGCACAGCAACTGACGAACCCACCGCAACCGCTAAATCCTCAGAAGATGCAGTCAGCTATCATACATATACAGCATCCGCTTATGTCAACTGCTGGAACGTCGCAGGTATGAATAATATTTAGTAGACAGATCTTATCTAGTGCACCTACACTGTTTTATTTTATTAATCTTTACCTAACTAAACACGCAAGCCTGTCGTCAATAGCTGATTAGTTTCGACTATGAACGAGTGAATGTAAAGTAAAATAAATAACATTTCTGAATCTTATGGTTCATGATGATGGTTCAGTCAGTGTAACACTGGAGATCCAAAATTCTAAAATTAATAACAAACGTACCTAAAATTAACTACACCTTATTTCCCTAAAGCATACATGGCTAATATAACCACATCTTGATAGTTGTATTAAAATTTAATATTTTAAGTCTAGGAATCTGCTTTTTTGCGTCCCAAAAAGGAGGAGGTTCTTGATTCATCGGAATCTTTTATGTTTTTTTATTTTTATAAGCCCCAGTCACTAATATTCTCTTTTCTCTAGGTACAAAATATCCAATACACGAACACAACGACGACTCAGCAGAAAGCGAGCATCCCAAAGACGAGAACAACGAACCCCGCCATCAGCGCGCTTGTCACTAGTCTCATGAACTCCGCGCAACAGTTCCAACAAGGTAAGTATTAGTAGCTTCACTTGAACTTTATCAGGAATATCTTGTATCTTCTACAAGACCCAGGCTGTAAAACTTAAATTTTATCCTTCCCAGGGAATTGACAGGTTAAGCAGTAAACAGCCTCCTAGGCTGAACTGTGGGATGCCATACAAAAAAAAAAAAACTTCGGAAGACTATTGTAAACACTTGTTTTTTTGTGTGTCCATGGAGTTTCTTGTCGGTTATTCTACATGAGATCTACTCCTGGGAACCGTGCGACTAAGCTTGACGTTTCGAAATAGCTTTTTATTTAAATGAGTTTGAGATAAGAGTATTATACTTATGTTACGTTACTTACATTAGCCCCTTACAAGTTATGTCAAATTCCTGTCTCTGGTGAACAAAATGAGAGATAGGTAGAATGTATGGAAGGCCCGTTCCTGAATGAATCATTATATTATTAAAAAATCGTTGTCTTCCATGACTACATAGGTGAGAAGGTGTACATATTCGATTATTACCACAAAGTATTAACTCCAAAATAAAACCAACAGCGGCCAGCCAGAACGCGGCGAAATCGGCAGTGAGTACGGCCAGTAGCAACGCCACCATCTTGAACCTACTGAACAGTGCCCCGGCCGCCATGACACATGCCACCTCAAGCGCTGACAACACTATTGACGCTCACAAATTGTTGGGAAGAGTGTCAATAGCTGGCGCTAGGATCATCACGGCTACCACCGCATCACATACACTGCCTACTTATACGCAACAGGTGAGTAGGAATCTGAATTTGAAATTAAATTGTGCTATCGACTAATGACATTTATGACCCACCATATGCATAGTTTCGTCGTCTTGTCAGCCGAAAGAAGTCCACTGCTGAACCAAGGCCTCCCCTAAGGTTCGTCACTTTGTTCGATCTTCAGCAACAAGCATCCAAGGATCCAATAATGTCGAAATTCGGCTCATCATTCACTGTAAAGGTAGTCTTAATTGTTTTGACAGTCTCAAACGATTTATCGACAAAATGGGTCATAAATGTCATTGCTCGATAGTACTTAATTTATTTTTATTTTGTGTCCAGCCTATGCTTTTCCAGTATCCTCATTCCTTTCCAGTCAATGTTGTGCTTTTATCGATGTTTAAAAAATAGTCATCCTGACGCATTCATATCGTGTAACGTTTCGATCAAATTGAGTCGCTAGTTCTAGGTCTTATGTTGTATTGTAGGCTAGAATTTTAGGCTGAAGATTTAGCGCGGGCCATGTGTAAATATATCCGAACGATGGAGAACAACACCGCTCAGCTGTTTTAGTTTTACGTTTTGTTGTCAATCCAATAGTTCGAAGCATCAACTGGGTATCAGTTTGTTAATAATTTATTTTGTATCGTTAGGGAGTTGGTGTTCAAGTAATGAGCGGTTACTCCAGAGAGAACGATGCGACGAACGTGTCGAGTAGTGAAAGCGCTTTATTAGAGCGGTTGATGGGACCCGATACTTCAGCCGCGCCTGCCTCGCAAGCGCAACCCGTGTGCCATTTGCAGGTAACGGAATTTGAAAATAGAACAACTATTCCTTTCCGTGGTACGCTACTTCTAACCCAAATAAAAACTCTTTAGTGTATGTTAAATACTTAACCACCAACTCAATGGCCAGTATTACAAAAATTGCCAGAATAAAAATAGTGTAGTATTGCTTGGGTTTATTTTATACTAACACAGAGAAACTTGAAAAGTTCTAGGCATGCGGTATTGTAGAGGAATGTTAACCTGTCTTTTTTTCGATATTTGTTTTATGTTGCTAACCAATTTTTTGCGCTTACAAAACTTTTAGTTTTTAACAATAATGCAGCTTAAAAATTGCCAAAAATCCTAAAAGATATCTAACAAAAAATATCGTTTTCCCCAGGGCTTAAGTTTAGCATCACTACAAGGCCTCCAAGGCATTCAAGGTCTACAAAATGTACAAGTGCAGATTCCGGGCTTGTCTGCGCCGATATCGTTGTCGCTCAACGTGTCGGGAGCACCCAGCGGGCTGTTGGTGTCGGTACCTCCAACCACCTCAGTTGTGCTCACGAATCAACCTTCGGTGCTCTCTTTACCTATAGGTAAGTTGAAATACATATTTTGCAAGTCTATTAATTCGTTTTGTGATTGGTTGTACAGCTGACAAATCATGGAAACAGATTTTTCCATTAGAGTGACCAAAAATAATAGAGAAGAACCTCAAAATGCCAAATAAAATATAATTTTCTTTTTTTTATAATGTTAATTTAATATTCAATAATAAATAAAAACAATATTCATATTGCATGCCGAATGGCAAATTATGGCTGATTCTGAACCGGCTTAAAAAAAACTCTATTTTGACCTGCATCAAGTTTGGACGTACTGTTTTTCACGTGGTTTTCAGCATAGTATTTGTCAGTCTTTGAAAAAAAGTTTTTATTGTACATTATTGTACCCATATTTACAAAATAAATAGTCTTTCGAGAGTGAGTATTGACGTGTATTGGGTGGTACAGCGCAGCTGATGTCCGGCGGCGTGAAGGGCGCAGCACGAGGCGCCGGGGTGCAGGTGGTGCGCAGCGCCCGCGCCGCGCGCCCCGCCGCCCGCGCGCCCCGCCCCGCGGCGCCCGCGCCGCCCGCCATGCCTGCGCCCTCTGCACTCGCTGCCACTCCAGGTTAGTGTCATACACTTACATACGTACCTACAGCATAAACTCTAAAGGCGATGACGCCTTACCATCGCTCCTCTTAAGAAAGAGATGCTGGTAATTCTCACAGAAGCTTAAAGAATTATTTCTAACCGATTTCAAAAAAGGAGATTCTCAGTTTGACCTGTGTGTTTGTGTTCGATTATTACGTTTGGCTGAACCTGTATGAACTGTATTTGTCAGATTTATTTAAAGAATTTAGATATAATGTATGTGTGTAAGGTATTTTTTAAAGTATTTTATAAGTAAAGTACTAAGGTTTTTAAATAGATTGCTTATCTTAGACAGATAAGGTGATCACGAACACAAATGCTTTTGTTCGTGATCTATCACAATTTTTCTTATATTAGGATATTCATCTCAATGTAGGCTTACATTACACTACAGGAGATTACAATGTATTGTATTTTTTACACCAGATCTATCACTATGCAGTGTCTCAGCAGGTCCATCCATACATTTGTTCACAAAAATATGTCGTGTAACAAGAATAATATATCCAGCAGGTACGACTCAGTTCATAAGCCAGGCGCAGGCGCAGGCGCTGAGTGCGCAGCAAGTGCGGCGGAAATCCAACGCGGACAGCTCGTAGTGACGTCACACCTCCCTAGTGAAATGTACTGTAAATATTAACCCTAGCTAAATTATTGTAACGTTAGTGACGTAGTGACCAGTGCCGTGCGAATACACGCTGTGATCCACATACGTACCCGGCGGCCATCTTTAAACACCGATATTCGAGAAATAGACTTAGATATGTGCGTGTATGCAATGGAACTATGGTTGTTTTAATGATATGTCGTGCAGTTGTTATTACTCCTGTTAGCTATAATATTAAGTTACGGTCCGTCAACACCGTTAATGTTTTCTAATACATAACTAGTTTCAATATAAAATGTATTTAAGTGGTATCCTCAATGTTGCTATATCCAATACAATAATGTCTGATACAACGACTGAATTTTATAACGTAGCAATGTTACTTCATGCAATGTATGCCTATAGATAGCTATTATTAAATTTATCAGTTTTCATCACACTACATGTAAATGGTCTACAATAATTATTGCAACTATTTATTTTGAATCATGTCTTTGACATATTTATTTTGTTCGAATTATTTATCACATACTATTTTCAATCATGTATTTTTATTATTTAAAAGTCACAAATTATAATATTATGTATGAAATTTAATTTTTATTGCAACATTGAAAGTGATTGGATCATGACATGAATTGTGAGTAAAGTTTAAAGTGTTACTACTACATAGTAAAATAAGAATGTTGATCAATCCGGATATTATTATCGTAATAAAGTTTTTATTTGTCGTTGGTGTTATGGTAACATCTGTATATAAATGTTGTTAGATAATTTGTTAGAGAAACAAATTTAGAGCAGCACATGGGATGATACAATATACAGTAAAATAAATTGATTAGGTGTGACGATTAGACTAACAGCCACTTGGTAGTAAATTTGCGTAAATCAGTATTAATAAGAATAAAATCACTGTTCGCATGACAACCTAGTACTGACGTTTTCGGAACATTATGAAGTACAACACTTAGCAGTGATTCATGAATCTGTGTTAGATAAGTTGTAAATATGTATTATATACTTAGTTTCGTGTAAGCATCACAGCTATCCATAGTTGGAGTGTAAGAATGTTGAATTTATGTTTTCAGTATGTTAGTGTAATATAACTTGTGAATAGTAATGGATTTGTTTCGTATGTTTATAGTAATCGTTTTCGGGTTTCATAGATTTCAGATTAGGGATCCGTTGGACGTATTTATTTGTAATCCTGAAATAATATTTTATTTCAAAATTAAGGAATGAATGGACTTACGAATGTTAAGCTTTCTTTTATTTTATTGGGCTTAGATAAGAACGGAATTATATTTTTTAATTGCATTGACCTATTTACAAATCATTGACGTTGTGTTTTGGACCTATATGAGCTTTGAAATCTGAATGAAGATCTAAATACGTAATATATTTTTAATCTTTTGTTGCTGATCTTTGGCCATTTATTTTTGAATATTACTGAAATCTATGAAACCCTTTAACGTTGCAATTAACAAATAAAATTTAACAATGCAATGTGTAGATATATAATTTAGCTAATAGTTTTGGTACCTATCTTGCACATAAGAGATTACCGGTACATAATCTCCTTCCAAGTGTTTTCCTTAACACAGAAGTTGTTTTTTAAGGAACTAACAAATGGCTTTATTGTCTATTAATATGGCCTGCCACAGTGACTTCACTAAAGAAATGGCCAGTTTCTTGTTTCAGAGATTAACAGTACAAGATGTTGGTAATTGTTGAAGATGTCTTGGTATCTGCCCACTACACTTACTAGATCGCTTGAATATACGTCATTAATGATATTAGGTCAGTGTGTACATAATATAGTAACGTAGAAATTTACAAATTTGAAATGTGTGGCTTCAATTACTAAATTACAATATTTGGAGTTGATGTGGAGTTAGCTGTGCTTTAGATACTCTACAGTGCACTGGGCAGCTATCAAAGTTATAGAATGTTTTGTGCATGTCTTCGCCACTACTTTAAATAAAGCAATGAACGAACAAAACTATGTTCCCTTGTGAACTCGTCCCATTAGTCGTTCTACTGCGTTACGATTACTAGTTATTGTTACATTTGCACACGCACAATCATTATGTTTATGTATACTATACTATATTGAATATAATGTTACCTGCCGAAAGATTGCAATAGGCATACCATTTCATATATTTTATTGTGTACAGTTTTTATGTACTCGTACGTAGCGGTGTCGCTGTATTTACTATTTATTTTAGTTAACGAGATGTGTTCATATTGGCATTCTATGACATGCCTAGATAAGAGAACTATTTTGTTTTGTAGATATTTGTATTGCCTAGGTGTATGATAGATTGCGTGGACATATTTTGCTATTAACACAAATATTGCATAAGTCGAGGTGTAGATGAATAACTGTGCGTTTTGTTGATCTCATTTGTTTACGGACATGTAGCTCAATATGTAGGCGATTGTAACATAAAGTTTATTTGAACATGCGAATGTACCTATACTTTAAGAAATAATAAATAATTATTGTATATATTTTCGAAAGGAGATTTTTATAAATAAAACAATATTACTCAGTTCGAGGTTGTATGAAGTTTTCAGTGTCAACTAGGTCGATTAAACAGCATTGTAAATATTATATTATTTTAGATGACATGTGATAATGCATTCAGACGTTTATAACATAAATAGTGTACAATAAAATTTTTATGATTGCGTTGACATGGATTTTGTGTATAAAATTGATATTGTAAAAATTAACTTGAATACGTTGTTCAAAGATTGACGGTTCGAACATAAATAAATAACTTTTACACAAAATTTACCTGTTTTCATTTATATTGACTTGCCTGCAGCCTTTTGCTTTACCAATCTCCTGAGTAAAATGCATGTTGTAAATATTTCAGGTCAATGTAGTAGCGTGGGTTCTGGGTTAATTTAAGTGAAAGAAAACTTCAGTTTGGTTTGGTTAAAAAAGTATGCCTTTTTATTCTTTCAAATAGTCTTCATCTAAATTTATAAGAACATTGGACACAATGAAGCTTTTTTACCGATAAATAAGTATAAATAATTTCATATTCACATAAATCTTATTTATACATACATTACATTTATTTTAATATCAGTCCTCTCAAAAGGTCCATTCTCTCCCTGCAAATTAAATTTTATTATTTACACAGCGATAGGGATTCGCATCTACCGTACATACATACATCAACAATTAACAATTAATAGAGACTATTTACAAAATATATTTCCACAATCACTCACACGATCATTCTTCACCGTTTGCACACACCTATTTCACATTCACACCATTTGGCATATGGATGGCGGCACGTCACTAGCAGAGTTCGTCCCAGGCGAGCCACCAGGCCCCTCGGCAGTCCTCGCGCTTCCGCCGCCGGCGCTCGGCGCGGTCCGACCGCTTCTTCACGAAACGAATGTTGTACGGGTCTTCGGCTAGTTCTGGGTACCGTGCCACGTCGTGCACGTACTCGCCTTCGTAGCCTGCTGCTGATCCAGCCTTCTGGATTTCATCTAATTCGGCTGCGGACCAGTCGAGCGAGCCTCCGAGTCCGCTGCGCAGCGCCTCGCGCTCGCGGTGCCACGCCTTACGTACGGCAGCAGTGCGCGCGTGATGCAGGAGTCTTTGCCGCTCCCGCTCCGCGCTCGTGCCGTACCGAAGATTCACTATGCTTGTTTTACCATGTATTTTCACATCCGCGTAAGAGCGTCCTCCTTCTGCAACCTCATGGAAGGTCACATTCAATTTTCCTTGCATACGTTTAAGTTGTTGTTTATCGTCTGCGGCACGCCAGGTATCTTCTTTGACGAAGTAGAAAACGTCTTGTTGATCGCCATGAACAACAAATGAGAAAGGCAGAAGGTGAGATCGGTTAAAGACTGAGGTATAAACGTCTCGGTAGATAGCATTTGCTGATGGCACTGTGGTGACAACGGCGCGTCCTCGAGAATTACGCGACACCAGAATTCCACGTCCGAATGGCGGCTCGGAGTCGGAGCCGATACGTTTAGGTGCCAGGTTCAAGGCGTCAGTCTTTAGTGCCGACATAGCCGGTATCGATAGGCTTCTGAAGTCTGCTATCCTCTTGTTTGACATATGAGATAGGAATCCTGATTCAATAGTGACTGTCGGTAGCAGAGACATGGCTGAAGGAAGGCCAGGGCTCGTGTCCGCTGGCGCTGTACCCCACACTGGGCGACCACGAGGAACACTCGGCAACACGGAACCACCAGGCAGTTCGTCGGGGTAGAGCTGGGGTGCCAGGCTCTTCGTATCATAGCCTAGCAATTTCAACCATGATAGGTGATCTGAGGGGATAAAAATAAAACAGAATTTAGCGTATATAGTTTTGCCAGTAGATATATATTGAAATTTTTGTTCATTAATTTAAATATTTACCTGTTGGTTTTTTATTCTGTGGCCTCACGTTGATTGGATCGTTACCATTAAATCTGTAAAGGTGTAACTGAGTCGGGTTGTGTATTCTTTCAATGAGATTCTCCCATAACGGTGACATCCATTGTCCAATCAGGGGATCGTACACTTTGCCATTTGCCATGTGGACCAGTGATGTGACTTGATCTAACAGTCCTCCGCAGAAGTCCACCGGAAGGTATAAGTATGGGTTAGAGTCGTATACTATGTGGCCGTAAGGAGATCTCATGATTTCTCTGATTCCTTCTCCATATTGATTGAAAATCATTACTGGCGTTCCACATTGGTCTGTAGCGATGTAATATTTATGTCGGGCAACCTAAAAGCAAAGGGAAAAATATTATTTTGAAAATTATGATTTTTTTTATTTAAATGAGAATTATTTTCTTTTACTGGTACATACCTGTGTATAGATCAGGTGCCCTCTGTCATCGTAGACTAGGGTCATGAATCTATTCTCACGTGGCGAATAAATATGACTAACTTCATGAGGCCTGTCTTTGTTCGTATAGAAGAACTGGGTTACATTTCCAAAATTATCTTTTCTGGTGGAAAGCCTGGAACAGAAAAGTCGGTTAGTAGTGAATCGATGATGGCAGTTTTTAAAATTCGTAAACTTACATTGAATTTATTTATATCCACGTACCTATCAAGATGATCATAGAAGTATCGAACATCAAATCTTCCTCGTTTTGTTGCTCTAATCAGCAGTCCTTTGGAATTGTATTGGAACCTTTCTTCTCGTGCATTTTGGGACACCAATCCTCTGCTATCGTATCTGTACTGGCCTTCACCAAACTTCACTATACGATCCATATCATTGTACTCCATTGGAATTGTGTTGCCTCTGTAGGTCAGTGATAGCATATTTCCATTATCGTCGTATCTGAAACCCCAAGGTTCTTGTGCTTCTACTCCTGTGAGCTGACCGTCACAGTCCCAAGTGTAATTTTTCACGTTTGTATAGGTATTGACACCTACATTCCTTGTGTGTGTGCGTGTCTGAGATATCCTGCCATGTCGATCATACGAGAACTCCATTCGGAATACTTCCATTCTGTGGATGTTCACGGTTACTTCTTTCTCTAAGAACTGATCGTTCAGTAAACGAGAGAACATTGCAATTCCATCATATACAGAAGTTTCGTTCCATTTTTGTTTTGATACAGTAAATTGACCTAGTATTTCAGGGGCACCCGTTTTGCTATTGTAAACAATATGATGCGGAATCAGAGTTTGACCACCAATCCTACCTTGGACGGAAGTTATTCTGTAATTGTTATCATATTCATAAATTATTTTAGCATTGCTCAGTCCTGTTTTGGCACCATAATCAAGCCTTTCTTCAGTCAGTAGTCCACCAACATAAGTTGATTCCCATCGATAGTCAACATCTCGGTCAACGTGTAATATTTCTGAAGGTAGTCCACTAGTTTCCGCATAGTGTATCTGTGTTTGACCATCACCATGAATTACTTCAGAAACTTTATTCGTGGTAAAATAACGATAAACGACTCTGGCACCATCGCCCGGGAATACAGTCTGTAGAAGTTCTCCTGTGTGTGCGTAATGTTGCAAGTATTTCTTTGAAGAACCCGGTGGAGTGTAGGTGACTCTCAAAAATCCGATTGATGGTTGCACGCTAAACGAATGATTTGACCCAGAAGGCAATATAACATGCGTTAAACCACCATCATCATCGTACTTGTATTTGAAACTTCTTTGACTGGCCAAGGATATCTTGGAAACAAGGTTGCCTTCATTATAATAAATGAACTTTGTACCATCTTGTGGACTAGTTATTTCTGATAGCATTCCATGTGGGTCATAGCTATAGCTCTCTTCACTGTCACCCCATTTCCAGCCATTAATTCTATAGAATCTATCATATGAAATATTCAGAGGAGCTCCTGCACCATGTGGGTTAACTGAAAGAGGTAGGCCAGCAATGTCGTAAGAAATGGTAAATAGTGGATTTCTGTCTGCGTTGAAGAAAGTTTCACGACTCTTGAATTGATCGAATTCAATGATTAACACTCTGGAGTCGTTAACCCATATTTCTCGATTCAGAGTTTGTTGAGGGTTTCGGACATCCCCGACTAAAGTGTATAAGGAGTACATGTTGTTAACTAGAGCATCTCCGAAAGTGGTTGTTTGATGTGACCACATGTGGAGCATTTCAGCTTCTATGGGCAAAGCAGCTTCTAGTAATGGGTGCTTAGCTGCTGCGATGCTTTCGAACTTTCCTGCCCATGGTGTTTCGAGAAGTAAAGTGTTGTTAGTATAAATACGACCTTCTGTTATTTGTTTGCCATTATTTATAGTAATTTGTTTAAATGACTGTCCATGTAGCACATATTCACATTTCTTGGCAACTCCCACGGGTATCGTACTTGATGGATTTGATACTGTGACAGCTAATCCGTAATTCTTCGCTAATCCAGATGTTATGTGCACTTGCTCACCCGAGGGCATTATGATTTTCGTAACTCTTCCTAGTTCATCGTAATTGTAAATCACAGTATCTCCAGCCTAAAAGAAAATATACATTTTATTAGTATTGAATAAGCAACAATTATAATCGAAATTAAAGAATACGAATAGTGTTACAACTTACTCCTGATCTGCTGTTGAGTAGTCCAGTACTGGCATCGTAATCAAATTCCATTTCAGTTGAACCCTTTTCAGCTATTCTAGTTAGATAACCAATTCCAGAAATCTTTAGCTCGAGCTTATGGTCCTGAGTATTTTCGATGGAGCTTACGATATTGCTGTAATCTCTGAGTAGTTGTATTTTATTCCCAGAAGCATCAGTGACTGTGGAGAGTTTTCCGAAACTTGTGTTCTTTGAATACAAGAACGAATAACGTGTTTTCCCTGATGTCAAGTCTTTAGTGGTGATGTGTTGACCGTAACGGTTGAATACATAGATTTCTGATGTGGGTGGATAAGGTATTCTGAATTCTCCATTTTCGTCATGTGTTGGCAAATAGTGTTTAAGAGCCAATATGTGGAGAGAGCCTGAAACAATTACATGAAGATTAAGTAATTTGAATAGAAACATTTTATTTTTGTACCTTTGAAATTTTATATTTACCTTGATCAACGACATTAAGAACTCCATCTGGGGTAACTGCAAGAGCAGAAATCGTCTGGAATTTTGCGTTAGACGATAGCAAAGTTTCAGTGCTTGTAGGTGGTTCGTCACCCGCAGCTACACTCAGTCTACATGGGCATCCAGCATCATCTCTAGAATTCGTTGGTAGAACTGTAGCAGAGGCAGATGAATTACATTCACAGCTTAACTCTTTCAAATTCTCCTGCACTTTGCCAGCGAAGTGCATAATTTTACCAGACGGATCGATAGACTTTATAGCATTCGTTTTCTTAGAATCTGCTTCAGCGACATATAAAATGCCGCTTGGTGCAAACGCTATAGCTAAAATTGTGCCGAGGCTGGAATCTTCTCGGATATCTGTGTTAGTGCGATTTGTTGGTTTCGCTACAGGTTTTCCATCGTTTCCTATGCGACAGTGTGATGGTTGGCCTGCTACCACTTTGATTTTCATGTCCACGGTAAGTTTGAGGATAATCCTGTCGTCTATGAAATAAAGAGATCCGTCGAGAGGAGATAAGGCTACTCCTGTTGGCCATTGTAGTTGAGCTTCGTAAGGTGGGATTGCTCCTCGGCAGGGAACTGGTGACCAATGGTTGTGGTGACCGTGATGTCCTACGAGGGTATGTATGATGCCGTTTGGATCAACTGCGCGTATGTTGGTACCGTCCGCAATATACATTGTTCTATCCGCAGCTATTGCAAGACCTGAAACAGAAAAAAATATATTTCAAACAATGTTTTTAAAAAGTTCAAAGCCAGTAATATCTATCATTAAATAAAATATCTAAGTGTATAAGAACATGACGAACCTTTAGGATGCGCCAGTTTGGCTTTGATAGCTGGGCCCTCATCTCCGCAATTAGAATCGTCTCCGGGTACACAACGATCACCGTTACCAACAACAGCCTCAGAATTCGTGGCAGGATCTCTGACTTTTTCTAAAGCTATCACTCTTCGGACTTGGTGTCTCTCAGAATCTGATATGTAAAGATATCCATCCGCTGGTGATATGCAGATATAGTATTGATATGCAACTTGCGTAGTTCTGAAATTAAATCATGTCACTTTTAGCGTCTTGTCTATTTCTACACATTGCTCGGTTCACAATGAAAAGTAATTCATCATCTTTTACATCGTAGTACAAAACAAATACTTACTGTAATTGGAGAACAGTGGTAACAACACCTTCAGGAGTAATACGTCTGACGAGATTGAAATCACCAACATACAATGATCCGTCTGGACCTGATGTTAGTGCCGTTGGAGTTAAGAGACGAGCATCAGCAGCTTTGCCATTGCAATGGTCAGGACATTCTAGAGAACGCTGAAGACCAGTACCCATAACCACCTATGAAAACAAGAATATATTAAGATTTGCTTCTATATAAAAATGTAAGTTTGAATATAATTTTGACTTTGCTCTTAGTTTACCTGGACAGTTCTGGGGTATTGTTTCAAATGAAGTAGTGCCCCATCGCCCTTCTGTAATATGCCTTCATGGAAATTGTAATGGTGGTGTATGTCCAGTCCCCATCCTCCGATATCTGAGATGTCAACGTCAAATCCGGCAAGGGTTGCTGTCTGTGTTTCCCATACAATTGAAGCACAGGACGTGTATTCATATCCTATCGAGATTTTAGCTTGAGCTTGTCCGTATACCTGAAATCATATTATTTATAGGGATCAGCTTAGCTTTATAACATCTAAAATTTCTAGATATGAAGCACTTAAATGTTCTTATGTTTCTCACGTTTTTATACAAAATGCTAAGCCTCACCTTTTGTTTGTAAACGTTCCGTTTGTTCCACGCGAAGATGTGAGTCAAGTCGGGATCAGCTTCATAAGTATGGGTGTGCAACGAGCCTTCAATCTCAACGCGAACATGTACTCGGACGAGTGACGCTGGGACCACTCGACGAGTGAGTTGTACGTGAACGCAAGAAAGGTAACCAGCTGATTGAGAGGACCGGTATGTCAGTTTTACCAATGATCCGGGGATGCCGATAGATTCGCTGACAATCTGGAAACATTAAAATTATTTGTTAGTTATTAAGCTCGTGGGGCTAATGATCTTTATTTATTCAAACTTGAATATTAAGACTTTGATTTCATATTTATAAGCTGTTCACGGATGGAAATTACCTGAGCCTCAGGATATATAACTGTTGTAGTGGTAGCAGAAGAAGCAGCGGGTGCTGCCAGCGGTGGTACTGCCACGACTTCGGGTCTCAATCGCTCATGGTCATGGGCCGCACATGGCGGTGTTTCTGATTCCCACCATTGCGGTGTTGGTGACCAGCCTATACGTGGTGGAGCCCTAAAAATAACGTACAGTTAGTCTATTGAAAGAGACTAGAAAAGGTACGATAAGATTTTTGTACGACAAAATTAGAAGATTTTATGTATGACACAAAGTTGGCAATTATTTGTGAACCTGCAAGAATGTTATGTTAGTAATAAAGAAAGTCTTCGTCTTAAACCATCCTCACCTGGGCGTCGGTACTTTAACATTGTCGTCACTAAGTTCCATTTGCACTGGCGGTAATACAACAATCTGGTTCCATGGCACGAAGACAGTCTTCCTGAGAGGCTTGAACGGCGATCGCTGGAACTGCAGAGTCACGGCGCCTCCTCCATTCACGAGCACATCAAACCTGAATGACGGCACACATCATGTTAGATTGACGCACGATTGATAGATTGAGAGATCTGTTACGGTACGCATGTGAAAATTGGAATGGTGCGAATGGGGTCTTCGATGTTGGAATTTATTATCATGTAGGTACCGAAGTTCATTGTGCTTGATGAAAGACAGTTGACGAAAATTGGTTATAATATTATATTGGTTTGAACTATCTGTTAGATATACATAGTATGTTGGTAGTAAAATCATAAATCAAACCTTGTTTATTTATGTTAGAGTTGTTTAAAATGTATTCCAGGAACAAGGTAATGGTCATAGCTACGTTTATATAAAAGCTGCGTAATTACATATGAAATTATATTTGATTATGCTTATTCCCGAAATATCTACTAATTAATGTTCCCAGAACTGGAAGGTAGCTTCACGTATCTTGCCTAAAAATTTGCTTCGCCTGCACCAGCTTTATAACCTCATTACTTAAGCTTACCATTTAATTGAATTTGCTTTCCAATTATGAAAGTAGATTTCAAGGTCACGTACTGAATTTATAACTGAAGGAATTTAGGTCTATATCGCAATTGTAGATCCTATACAAAAAAAAGCAATTTTATTTGGTAAGTGAATTTTCACTACTTTAAGTCAAAGTCAATTAGTTTATCGATATACCAAGGTATTTTTGCCGGTCAAACTAGAGTTGAGGCTGAATATTAATAATTATCATGAAAGTGTTCTTTGATTTTGATAGATTGGTCTTCTCGATTTACCTGATCAAACTGACAGTGACATGAAATACTAGGGCTTCATCATTGTTTCAAAATGCCTTATGATCAATACTCCGAGACATGATCGTGACGGACCAGGTAATATATAAACAGATAACATTTAAGTTTTGTTAATTACTCCGAAAGAGCAGCGAAAATAAAAAAATACTGATAGCCTTTTTAAACATCTAGGTACACCTACACAGGTAAAAGCATCAATAAGAATATTCTTTTGTCGTAACACAAGAAAACTGCAGTTAATAATCGCAGTAATGCTGTAACAAGTGGCGAAGGTACTCGTATTCCGTTCCTACGTTTTAATGATCCCTTATAATATTTTTCTTGTCATTAATTTAAGCAAAGCTCGTACAATATTTTTCACCTTTTTCTTTATTTTAGCTCGCCGTTTTTTTGGCTTTAATGAGAGTTTGTTATCGGAACGTGTTGAGCAGGGGTTTAGTTTGATGATCAGCACTTCCATTAAAAGGAAAAAATTGTGACCGTCCTTCCCGTTTCATTTTTTTAAACGTTTCGTGACGTTATTTACGATCTTGAGAAAAAAGGAAAAAGGAGGTGAACATTTCTGTTTAATTCCGAGAGCTTAAACCCGACTCGGATTATTTTCTTTATTATGTTGACTAACCCGAATATTTCTACTCGTTTTCAACTCTTCTTGTAGGCACCAATACGAAAACTAATCTAAGCATAAACAGTTTCTAAGTTACCGTGAATGATTTGTAAAAGCTTATACATGACGCGTGATTCGATAACATTTTCCAATGATACAGTTTTCGTTTCGCCGTCTAATTCGATTTCATACATGATGCTTTTACGTACGTGCAAGAAATATGAAACACCGTGTCCGAAAATTAATGACTATCCTATGCGTATAAACATGAACACAACGTGTTTGTATAGATATGTGTTCAAATATTTGTGTTTGTCACGCTATATTCAATGGCTTTCTATAAGACAATTTAGTTTCATGACTCGACGATCATCGTGACTAATAGGATATTTATGTTTTTGGTTGTTATAAACTTTATATTTAAACATTGTTTTCCCTTGGTGATTGTTTTCGTTTTTGATGCCAATTATTTTAAATATAAATTTGTTTATTTACAATGGAGGTGCTACGGTGATACAACAATTACTGTTTTACGTATTTCCTCGTATTTTGCTCTCACAGAAACAATTACGTTTAAATGTTTTTTAATGGAAGTTGCTTTCAAACGACTATAATTACTAAAATTCTTAGCTCGTGCTATAATGTCGGTTGACTTAATTGAAGTAAACACAGCGGTTAAAATTACTCAACGGTCTAACGTAATGTCATTTGTAGCTTTTATTAGTCGTTTGAAAAATGAGGTTTTGAACAACTTTCATCTTAATTTTTATTGAGTCTGTTCAAGGTGATTTTTTTCATACTGGATTTTATTCAGCATGTAGGGTAGTCGATCATTAACTTTGGAAATTGATAAGCGTTATTTTAAGATACAGGCGTATTCTGTACTTCCCTAAAAAATATTTAAAGAGAACACTTTATTTTCGATGTTCCTAGCAAAATTTATTTTCATTCATCAAGCATAATGAATCTGGTCAAATATCTGAGTTGATACCGCTTGCGATGGGTTAATGTTTTAGATTTTTCTCAAAGTAAGTAAAGACGCTGAAACCCTGATTACTAGGTCATTAAAACTTACCATTACGACCATTATGATTCTATTACGATTTATTAACAACCAACATCAATTAAGGATCATTTTAAAGTTTAAAGGCCATGTTTTGGTGTACACAACAGTTAAAACTTACCATTGGTTACAAATAACATAGTACATAGAAATCACAATACACAAATATTTACTTCAACCTAGAAAGAACAGTCCATATTAAGAAAGGCAACATTTTCGTTTTACTAACCATCCACCCTGTCTGGTGAGCGTGAATCCGAAGCGAGCCTCGCGGTCTACCGAGACCCTGATGCCGATGATGCCAAGGCCTTGAGGTGAGACCACTTGCCCCCGCATCACGGACACGCGGCTGCACAGACCAGCTCACGTCAGTTCGAGCCACGGAGCCACAGCACATGGCGTTGAGCGATACGGTTCACATCGACACAGGGTGCAAAGACTACAGTTGCTAATAAAATCCTACGTATTTTGAAATTTTGAAGTTGGTGGATTTGTTTTATCAATAAAAGACATGGTGCAAGAAACAAAGAATTCGTTAAAAAATAAAATTTAAGTCTATCACTGAATTAGATGACTGATTTAGATGAAAAGAATTGAGACGACAACACGACAGCTATTTTTTTTACAGGTTTTTCGAATTTAACTACGGAATAAAGAGAACATATCCATCCATTTTATGCATGGCTCGAATTTAGCAACAGCCCCCTGATCGTAAAGACAGAAGATATAAAAATGATGTGTGAACCGTATCGTTCAACGCACACCTTCGATCATAAAACTTTGAGCGAGGTCTCGTGCTATGCTTCATATTTCATAGTGTAAACGCTGTGAGAGTGAAGTAAAGTATGAAAATAATATCGAAAAATAAAATAAATAAGAGGTCTTAGCATTGCACATTCTCTTATTAGGATCAGCTAATTCTCTAGGACACATTTCTGTTTACATTTTATATAGAGATCCTTTATTAGACAGCCAATCAAATTAATTGAAATATTACTATGATTATAGAAAGGAACGTAAACGGAAATCTACCTAGAAAGGTATGTATGCATGTAACAGCTGCCACACAAACCATAGTCAATCAATTTTGTTATATTACTTCATGTTTGAATGTTCGGTCGCATATTCATGAGAGTTGAAATTGGTGCAAGAAATGTTCGCGGATTCATCACTTTAGAAAAAAAAGAAAGAAATTCGTGTTCGTTTTTGTTGTAAGCCTTGATTATGCATAAAATGTTTAAAATAATGCTTTGGTGGAAGATGGTTTTACTGCTTTATCCACGTGAACTTAGTTTTACATTTAATGTAGCGTTTGACTCGGAATACCCGGAGTGAGTCTCCGCAGGGGGCGCAAAAAGCTTGAAAAATACGACGTGAAAACCGATATCGGAGCCAAAAATCTCTCCGTAGAAAGTGCGCAAGGAAAAACATCGACGTTACGATCGGAGAAATAATAAGGGATTACCTAAGCGTTTAGTACTAAATATTGCGTAATAGGTAGTACTAAAATACATATAATATTCGTTTTGTAACCTTATATGGCGGCACGTAAACCACTTCATGAAATATTTATTTATTTTTTCATGAAGAAGCAGTCATGTAAGTTCATTATTTAAATTACGTTTTTTCTTTAGTTCATACATTTTCGGGTTCAGTTGAAAACATGCTTCGAAAAATTTAATCAAAAAATGTCATCATTATTATTTCAAAATCGTATCTAGACAACACAAAGAAACTTAAATACATTCATATTCTTCTGAAATAAAGTAACTGTCTACAGTATAAATAACGTAGTATTCTGTAGTATCGCGATTGCGTTTGTGATTAATGTTAATGCAAGCGTCGTGGCTACATAAACGCGTTGATAAGCGAAAGCTCTTAGCTAAGCTTCACATATTTTGTATTTTATTACAGTTTAATCTGAAAATTTATCAACTGATAAACATTGAAAAGAATGGTCTGTAAATACTATAGCAACTGTTTGGTGCTTCATACTATTTAACAGATAAAATCAAATAAAATTATAAAAGTTTATCTGTGCTAAGTTTTAAATATTTCCCAAGAACTACTTATTTAATGCTACTTCAAATAATACGATAGCGTTAAACTCATATCCTCTTCATGTCTTTCCGTGAAAGCCGACAGTTTATGGAAAACGATACGCTTGTGGAAAATTATACCTAAAAATAAACATTTTAAGTCGATAGGCACCTCCCAAAATATTATCTGTAACAAGTTACAGGACATTTTTAAATTAATGATTATCAAATACGTTTACTAACTAAAGTAGAGATGTATCTGAAAAAAGCACAATTCATTATTATTATTAATATCGAAAAAATTTTCATAGTCAACATAAATTCACATGTATTGTTCGTAGAAAATTCATGAAAACACATTTACAATGAAGATTTAAATTACAACAAAAATACTATATTCGGTTTTTCTAATTCATCACTTTCAGAACTGTGGCACCCTTCGGACATCAAAATGCGGAAGATTCAGTTTTAAATGCTGGTGCACAGGCCAGCAGTTCTGAAAGCGATGACATCGAATGAGATCATACGTTCGTTGCACCAATTTCAATGTGTAATTAAATGTCGTCAATGACTGATTGATGGAAGCGATGGTTGTAATGTACAATGTCGACAATATTGCTACGTTATCGCTGTGAAGTAGTAGGAATACATTCAAATAAGTTGTGTTTTGGTTAGTTACAAAGGGTGAGGATCTAAACACATAAAGAGCTCGGGCGAAGGGTAGGGGGTTGGTTAACAGATGAAAGACGCAGACAAAGGGTAAGGAACACATAAAAGGGTAAGTTTATTTGAAGCTTAATTTGCGTGTTCGCTGAAATTTTGCTCAATTGATAATATACAATTCGCGTCGATTTGTATATTTTGCAAGCCCTAAACCTATCGATTGTGTTAATAACGTTTTGCGTGAAAGCGTAAATGATTTTCCTAGGTTTCATATAGTATAACAAAATTATTCCATAGTATATATGTGAACTATAATATAAGCACAGTAGACGAGACAAATAAACAGTACAAAATACAATTGTGACTGCGGCAAATCATATTTGAAAAGAGACGCGACGTTTGCGGACCGACGGCGGTGCTGATTTACGCTGAGATTGCGAGGATTTTGTCGCAGTCACACGAAAACATTCAAGACAAACATACAGATGTTACATACACATAGAGAATGAAACGAATACAGACAAAGGATTGAACCAAAAGTGAAAAAGCGTTAGTGGCTGTGTCCGCGTGTCTGGTACAGGACACGCGGAGGTCGCCGGCATCACACTCATATGCAGGATTCGCAACAAAAGGGAAGTGGTGAACAGATACTGAACACTGAGGGGCGAGGGCGGGCTGACTGACACTTACCATGGTGTAAAGGAATTCCAGAACTCGCTAGGAGTGGCGGACACACGGCGGCACAGGGACACAGAAAGACAGGACAGATTACTACACAGATACCTACATCCCTCAGTGCAACCCCACCCCGGTTTTGCAACCGCTCCGGCCGATTGCACTCGTCTATATTGGTTAGCTTGCGTTTTAACAGTTATTTACTAATCAAATCAATCTGTTAGTTACGAATCGATTCACAGACGAAGCCCGTTTGCATTAGAACAACCACCACTATTGATCGATAGGTAATATGCATTGGGATTCAATTGCTAAATTTAGAAAACGTAGTAGCTGCAGGTTGCACCAAAGACTGAAAGTGGACAGTAAACATGCTGGATGGTGAATGCACGAGGAACCCCGTCATGTGACGCTTACAAGGGCTGATGGAACAAATGCCAGAACGCAATATAACCACTCTAGACTTCTGAACTTAAATAAAATAGTGAAGCGGCTCGTGTTTTAATGCAAACAAACTTTTAGAGGCGCTTTTGCATATTAAGCGAGGTGGGTTGACTACTTTTATTATTCAGTTTTGCTTTGTCTTATTTATTTAAGAGATCGTTCGAAGTTTTATCAACGCACACGGTATAAAGTAGGGCAAATAAAAACTTTAAGAATTTGTTTACGAACTTAGATCATGAAAGACGCGTTTAAGTCTTTTAATAGATACTTACAAAAATATTGAAGTAAGCGATATAAAAGTATTAGCCATAGAAAATCCCGTCAATTTTGAGTTATTTGTTTATTTTTGTATCACGATTGTAAATAGCGATGTAGATAATGCTTTCATGATTCAAGTTTCATTTCTTTAACCTTATTTACTTATATAAAGTTATTTTGTTATTGTGAAGACAAACAAAACTGTTCGAAAGCTTTTGAGCGCTTGGTTTATTTCTAATTTCATTTTGTTATTCATAATACGCTTTTGTTTTGTTTAGACAAACAGGTAGGGTTAGACACACACAAGGGATGAACATTAGACAATACACAACACATCGGATCTGGTGTGAAAAAATAATATTAAAATATAAAATAAAACATTATTATCAAAAATATAAATTCAATGGTAAAACATAACCATGCTAGGATCGCAAACAATAAATCATAAATTTTTACACGCGATAAAACAGAGGAAAATCAAAACACTTCCACCAGATGAGAAAATAAATTGTAAGTTATAAAAGTATTTGAAGTTACCAATTAAATTAAAATAACCACACCAAATCCTCGGAGAGGTTTAGGAAGATGAGCGGGAATTATATGGTGAAGGTGCTAGTTCCTAAATCATTTTATGTCGTAATGAATTTTGTATCTTCTTCTTACGGATATACATTACAGTACGGCGATGATATCACGGATCTAAAATCATTGTAAAGTGCAAATATAAATTATTCATGAATTGTGCAAAACCGACAGGTCAGTCCTAAACCAACTGGGTGCAAAAGATATCGTTGTATTGTCTTTTAGTTTACTGATCCTAAAATGGTTATCATTAGTTAGTACAAACGACATCTTTTACGTACATGAAGTGATTTGGTGTTTGTTTTTCGGACATTTTCTTACACTAGACATACCTTTCAGAATATTCGTCCATGTGTGCGTAGCTCTGGACAGAGTTCTCTTCGATGAGGAATTTGACGCGCTGGTAGAAGGATGCGGTGACAGAAGGTGGCTGTTTTCTGAGGAGCACTTCTACGGGATCGTTGGAAGCTAGGCACATGATGTGCTCGGCGCACTCGGGTCGACTGCAGCATTCCGAGTCCGAGCAGTCCGTCATGCCATCTTCAAAAGTGTAGCCATTGTCAAGTGACAGCCAATATGTTTTTTTTGGGTGTGTTTAAATTTTTGATTTGTTAACCTATTTAATCTGCAAAATAAAAAGCACTTACCTTCATCGTTATCTTCGTTGTCGTTGCAGGAGAGCTCAAGTGCGATCGAACAGTCGGTGCCAGCCCAGCCGTCCGCGCAGGAACACCGGTACACTCCATCTTCCAGCAGACATTGTCCGTGACGAGTACAGCCATTTGGACAACCAGCTGTATACATTGAACAATTAGTCCACTACTACAAATGATTTTATTCCTCACAGTTATAATATACTTTTTTGGTTACGAATATAGCGTATATTCAAAGTATTGACATAAATAAATCGAAGTTCCTTCAATGTCTTAAGAATGCTGCATGAAAAAAAGAATCGTTTTAAGTTGATTTGTAGCAACTTACGCAAAGTACAATGTCGGCCGTTCCATCCTTGAGTGCACACGCACGTGCCGTTTTTGCATTGTCCGTGGTCGTGACAGCGCGTGTCACAAGGTCGCTGGTCGCACATGGATCCTGTCCAACCGTCATCGCATCGGCACACCCCCTCAGCGCATACGCCATGTGGCCCACAGTCCAATGAACACACCACTAAAAGGTAGAAATGTTGTTATAGAGCTGACTTACTTGAAAGGCAACGTAATAAATAAAACTTGTTTGTAGCCTTTACCTTGCGAGCAATCATCTCCGGTATAGAGTGGGTCACAAACACACCTCCCAGCGTCTAGGTCGTATACGCCTCGTTGGGAACATGCGGGAAGGCATCGTTGAACCCTTGCGTCGCGTTCACTGCAGGAGGCACCTCGCCATCCCGCGCGACACACGCATCTACCACGCACGCACGAACCGTGGCCGCCACAGGTGGGATCAAGGCAGTCCTCTGAACAAGATTAATTAATAAAGTGATTATTTCTATCATTTTTAATATAATTTTATTGGTCACGGATAACTATTTCCTAAATATACCTTCATCGCATTTTTGTCCTTTCCATCCAGCTTTACAATGGCAATGGCCGGCGATACATTGACCTCTCCCGGAACAGTCAGCCGGTTCACAGTCGTGTGCTGGGACGTCACATTCCAAGCCCTTCCACCCTTCCGAACAGTGACATACACCACCTGCATACGCGCCGTGCCCCGAACAAAGAACTGGGCATACACCTGCGAAAACAATTGTGTGTAATAATTTACGCACATCTATAAAAAGATAAAAAAATAATCTTGAGGACTGTTATTATTAAATTACTTTTGGAACAGTCGTGTCCTTCGTAACCGTCCATGCATTCGCATTTCCCGAGGTAGCATGATCCGTGACCCGAACAATCATCTGGACAAGAGTTAGTGACGCCTTCCGCCTCAGAAACGATCATTTCAACATTGTGTGGCTGCAGTTCGTCATTGTATACTGATATAAACCATCTTCCTGTGTCGAGGTACTGCAATATGCTAACGTTCACTCTCATATCCGTTGACCTTTTGCTTATCGTGTGGTTCCATCTATGCAGAGGGTTAATTGTACTTAGTAACGCATCCCAATCGTTTAGACTACTTTGAAATGGATTATCCCTGTACGGACTTCTTCTACGCCTTAGTCTGTGGTCGACCCTGCCGCCTCGTATGAATTCTACAAAGTCGTATTGTGTTACGCTGGGAGCCACATTTCGTCTACCATATACGGCGAAATTAGCTCCCCAGGGAACCGTGAAGTTAAGGCTAACGTAGGCGGGCTGCTTGTTGCGGAATTCAGAACTCCAAAATTGGTAAGCAGGTATAGTTGCACTGTGTAACTCGTCAAATTCTCTAACTTCTAACGCGGGTGACCAAGGAGGCGGCGCGGCTTGTTGAGCTTGCTGAGGTATTACTACTGATTCTAATGCCGCTTCTGCTGTAGTTGACCACCCGCCTAATGACGAAGTTGATATTGATTCTGCAACAATACACAAACGTTTAAATAAGTTTTTTTTTCAAATGTACACCTCTACATATACCTAACATAATAGGGTATAATTTCACTTACCGTCTGAAGGTGATGACGTTGATAAAGCATCTCTATTTCCTTGCGCATGTGTTACTGCTTTTACATCTTGTACCAGGATGCAATTTGAATTGTCTATATTAGTTTTAATTGACGATAACGCTGCAACAAAGAAACGATTCCGTTAAATTGTATATTTCTTCTAATAGCTGTAGCTAGACATACTTTTACCAATACACAAACAGGTAGGTACTTAAGTCTACGATCAAAATCATTCACTCGAACCCGGTCATCCAATTAAGTTTCCGTTAAGTTTGTTTCTTATCGATGGCTCACATCGATAATGCCCAGTAGCCGAGCTGTAATTCTATTAGAGTTCACACGGGCGTTGCTCGGGCCCAATGTGTTACGAAACCACACAATAAGAGATGTCATTTTTAAGTTTAAGAGGTGTATGAATACGGGGTAGGCGACGTGACGTCCCGTCGAGTTTTAATTAAGCGCAGCACGGCTATGCTGCATTTCGTGGCGGTGTGACGGAGCGATTGGTTCCGCTGCCGCGGGCCTCCAGCAAGCACGTAGGTGGTTCGGCGACACCCAACCATTTCTTGTTCGGGAGAATGCTGTTGTCTCCTCATTATGTGACAGTTGCTGGCTATCGAATCGATCATAAAATGCCGCGCTACGCAATCTAATTGGATAATTCTTCACGGTGCTAACCAAGAGAAGCACGGGCTCAAATGACACGAGTCTTGTCGAAATTGCTATTTTATATTGAAGCTACTGAAGCATCAAATAAGATTTTATCCGTGTAATTTATAGTCAATATTTCTCATATAAAATCAAAATGTAACTACGTATCTGTAGAAAGGCACTTTCCCTTTTAATAGTATGCTGGAATATTCAATAGAAACTGCAAGGGAGCAATTGAATGTCAGTAATGTAAAGAGAATTTATTGCGTTCATTTATTAGTTCAGTAAGAAGCTCACGATCGCTCAGGATTTGTGCTCGGATGGGGATGCAACGTTTATTTGTTTCGGAGCGTGCGCAGGATGTGCGCCTAATATGTCGTGCGTTGCGTCAAGGGCAATATATCAATCCTTATAGACTTAATTGACGCAACCCAGATTTTGTTCCAGCTAATTAACATGTTCAGTAATTTGTCGAGGGACATGTGGTTATGTTTTTGTAGACTTAATTTACTAATAAAATTTTATGTGTGAATTTCTTTCTCTGTCGCTTTGTCAAGTGCTTGCAGTGATGTTCCATAATTCGTCGTGATAACCCGGGCGGTGTCGGAGCAATTAAGTTATCTGGCCGGCCCAACAGTTGCCTATCTATCCCCAAGATTTACTCCCAGATAAGATCGCGCAACGTTGACGCCATTTGGCCATTTGCGCTGAGGATTGGACAATTTAACTTTACTATACCGAGCTGAGGGTAGATAGTTCAATGACAATAACCTTTATCGGCTTAACAACCAATAGTTAAGAAGGCAATTTATATTCAGTGTTAATGCTACATGCGTATGTCGAGATATATTTAAAATCATACCTCTAAAATGAGATATTGAGTTCAAAGACACAAAGCAGTAAAACATGTCTCGTGCATTGCCCCGCATCAAATATTGATGGAATGGAAATAAATAGACATCTTCAACAGTCAGTCATAAATATGAATAAAAACTTGATAGGTCATTGATTTTCGAAAGGCACGTGCAGCATAGTCATGTGGAATTAAACTCAAGTGTACAATTTTCAATCTTAGCGACTCCATACAACACACCATGTTCGGTATTCTATTTGATGGAGCTAGAGTCACAAAATAATAACACATCGTGCACAATATTTTCAGATAAACGAGCAAAGATGACGTAATTTCCTCGCAAGAATATAAAATATGACAATGTGGTAAGTCGCGTCTTTCCCGATGATCCCTCGTAAAATCTATAAATTTTGTGTATTGAGCGGCGGGGTAGGAAATGGAGGGTGGTCGAATGCGCGGCTCCCGGCCGATGCATGCGACGATTGTGTGCAGATGGACTATGTTTGCTATCTCCACTATTTTTCGAGTTAATACAATTTATTGTAATACGATTCAGCATAGATTGCATCGTGCGTTGGGGGAGCGAAACTCGTTTGATAGTGTCCCCAGGGACGGACGCGCCGTCGCACATTCTCGTATTAGTCACGTGATAAATTTTCCCGTGTTCGTGTGTGCTGTCTCCTTTCATTACATGCGGGATGTAATATCCTTGTCCTTGTTACTTGCGCATGTTAACTGTGCTCGCACGAGGTCGCGGTTTGTTTGCCCCATTTTCTCAGAGAAGACAAACAGATCCAAATTTTGATTACATCATCATAAAATCCTGTCATTAAATAAAGTTATGCTTTATGGAACACGTTTGTTACAAGTAGTATCTTTCTTTATGTTCTAAGTAACTGGTTTTTTTAGGTATTTTAAGTACGCACTGAGTAATAAGAAATTAAGAATGGAAGCTCTACCTGTCATTTAGAGGTACCGATTTAAAATACATGTATTTTGAAATTTTGAAGCTACATGCAAAATGGCATTCATTACGTAACTGTTATCATTTCATTATGAAAGGCTTTGGTGAAAAAGTTGTTTTCCATTTTCATTTATGTTTAAATAAGAATCAGGATATTTATTTTGCAATGAATGTAAGTATTAACAAAACACCGATGTGTTATTATTTATTGCAGTATTATTTTATGAAAAAAAAAACACCGATAGGGTCAGACGTGCGCGCGACCACTTCAAAAGCGTTAACGTTCGCGAGAGAGCTTTAATAAAACATTTGGGGTCCTCACATTTTCAATTACATTAAAAAGTTGACGGTGCTGTATTTGCCCCATTCATACACCATACACGTAATGAAGGGTGCAACAGATGGTTCACATTTTTTCATTACATCACTAAAACTACCGGCGCAAACCCAGAGATTTATGTCGGATTAAACTACAGACCCGGTTTTTATTTGATACAAATCCGAAACGCCAGGAGGCGTGCCCAAAAATATTTTATTGTTATTTTGAATCGTGATCATTATTTTAATGAAAGTTCGATAAAAGGGGAATGGAAAGTAGGAAAGTTAAATAGGTAGCGTTTAACAGATTCATTGGTTCCGATATTATCAAACGGAGATCTAAATGTGGTAATTTGGAGGCGTGTGTGTCGTCGTGTTGGGAGAAGCGTATATCGTTTTGAAGTGGACAGGTCGCCGCTGCCATCGATAGACGATATGCTACATGCTGCCTTATCTCAGCTGTATAATTTAACGGGTCTCTAAATGAAGTGAGATCCGATACGATAAGCCTCATTGACTTGAGACACCTAACATCTACTCGGTTCATTACATTACTTTCAAGAAGCATCGATGGACTTTATTTTATTGAGTCTTAATATGTATAATATACTTTGAGTTAGTATAAGTACGCTAGTTAGTGCTGCTAACAGGCCCATAATATAAATAATGATGAGAGACACATTTTCTCTACGTAGGCTGCTTGAAGACGTGTTTGATATACTTTAGAGAATTTTTGTTTTATTTCCTGGTATGCTCAACAAAGGCAAATATACTGTAAGGAAATTATCAATAAATGAACAGTAATGAGGGTTCCAAAAAAGTTTTCCACCTGTTTCTTGGAAACTTCAGCAGACACGTGGAAGGAATAGGTCTCTAGAGACCAAGATGTTGAGCACATAAACACACACTTTGGGTCCGTAAAGTGGCAAGTTAATTTAACTTAAAACCTAAGTTTCTTGTAGAACTAAATAGCTTACCAATTCATGAAGGGCCACCAAAAGCTTAATGTAAAGTAACCTAACCAATTTAATATTAAATCTAGTTTGTGAACGGGTTGTACATAATAATAGCAATATTGTAGAACCCTTCAGTGCTCATAAGAGTTTGATGTATGGATGTAAACAAGTTTTTGTTTCAGTTGAAGTAGAACGCGTTGCCGAAACTGTAGTGAAGTTGTTAGCGGTTCACGTAGCGTGCTCCGACCGTATTATTTAGTGTTTGCTCAAACTGTTTAGTAGAACGCTGGCTTAACTTAAATTGAAACTATAACGAGGAACGTTTTAGAATTACTATTTTAACGTTTGCTACACTTTAATATTTAAATTTTGTATATTTTACTTCAGTCACCGAAAATTCAATGGTTTCTTCAAAAATAATCAATTCAAATCAATGAAAAATAATGGGATTTAATAAGGCTACACTAGAGTAGTTAGAAGTTTTTAGTCTAGTTTACAAATACCTTATTTGTAAACTAGACTCTTCCATGAAAACGTTTCTTTAATCTTTTGTTTGAAGATTACAAGTTATTCTAAGGAGACACAAAAGGCAATTATGGAAGGTTTATTTATGTAGCTCACAGTATTATTGAAGGTTTACAATGAATTAATATACTCGACTACGGGAAGCAATTTATTTTGGAATAAGTGATCATTTAAGTCCCTAATTGAGTCCGTATTAGGTACGTAATTTGCTATCGCGGCCACCCTCCACTTTGAAAAGACTTCGCTTGAAGGGAAATAAACAAAAGTAATTTCCCGACATTACAGCGAGTGAGCACTTTCAGTGTAAATGGCAATGCGGCTGTGCACCCAACGACATATTGTTTCTACGAATGTTCCACTGTTATACGGGATTCGCGTGACGTGGCCCAAGTAGGTGCAGCCCTATGTAGCCCACTCTACGTGTATAGTTAACGCTACTACCACTTGCAACGTTCTAACTTCGACTGTGTTTATGTCTTTCAACTTTAGCTGTTAAAAACCCAGCACAAGTATTTGGAGCTCATTTATGTTCATGCGAGCTTTCTGATAAAGCTTTATATCGAAGAAAAGCGTTATTGCCTCTATGGCTAAGTATTTTTACTCAAGAAACTTAGGAATTCCTGGAACTCGAGTAGCCACATTTATACGACGTTTTAGCCGCACTTGTTCCCTTTTGTTTTTCTGCTGAATAGCTCCACGACATTGACAGTAAAAACATATTTTTTCCTCACCCTCGTTAGGGTCGAATTTCGGAAATAACTTCTTCGACAGTGCTTACGTCATTAACGGAAAACCGAACACTTTCGGAATAGTATTTCCAATTAACTCGACAATTTTACACAACACAAAATCTTTAATGGTTTATGAGTGTAAAATTCTAGGATGATCGTTTCAGTAATAACGAGTTACGAAGAATACACAGTCATTATCGTTCGAGTTGTTATAGTAATTGCGAGGGCTCGGCGGGGTAAATGTGTGTTCGAATATAGGCCAAAAGTATTGCGTCGTCGTCGGCGGCCGCGACCCGTGACGGGTTCATGTTATTTTGTGATGCGTCGTGTGCTTGCGGTTTGGGAATGCTGGTGATCACTTACAGATAATGGCCTACTTTCCATGATTGTAACTGTAACCATTAGTATAACTTAGCTTGATCACTCGACATGTTGTCGTAATCATAATGTTTTGCATCGTAATCGGTTTGATGCTAATATAGAACCACAACAGTTTTTGCAACTGTGTGAGGTCCTTTATATAGTTCCGTGTCTTTCCGTCGTTAGCGCAAAATGCTTTGGCTACTATGTGTAGGTACATTCAGAGCGGCAATAAGCATTACATGCAGTTGAGAGAATGTGCCATTCCATTAGATATAAAATGTAATGTATTGTTTTATTATACCGCGAGGAAGGGATTAGTTGTTCGTCGTTAAATCAAACAGGGATTTATTTTTGCGATTTATGAAGCATTTCGTATATGTATAAATTATGATTGGTCGTTTGGCGGGTACCCGGTACGCAGGGATTGCGAGTGGCTGATGTATTCGTAGAGAAATAACATGGGACGTGGAAGTGTAAGATAATTTATAACGGCTCTAACATGGGCGCGCGGGCTCGAGGCACGCAGCGCGTTGCCTTACGTTAGGCGCAACATTTATATTTTTCTGATGTTTGTTTTGTTTTTTACGAACCTCTCTGTGGATGCCGGCTAAACAAAGAATGATAAAAGACTAATGGTCAACGTCTGTTTTCGTTGAAACATCAATGTTTAATCAACTCATTTGCATGCTTCGAGTGAATATTTGAATTTATCACCTTCAGTAATTGAGTTCTGGTGTGATGATGGAAATATTTTTCTATTATGATTTGGTCGTATAACGATAAATTAATAAAAGTATTTTTATGGTTGTTTTCCGTTAGCATGAATTTTGACATCACGAATAACAACTTTGATTGAAGTCGGTGTTCAAACAACATTTACGACGTATGATTACTGCTTTGTATGGATATGAAAATGAATCAATAAGCAAATGTAAATAGAAACAAATAACGTATATGTAAATGTTTTATAGGAAAGTAAACTGTGCAATGAAAATAGAACAGGAGAATTAATAAATAATAATAATTTCGTTTGTTCATTGGAAATGTTTAGTCCACAAATAGGTTGCAATTTATAAATCCGCAGTAATTTTTGCTACTGTTTCAGTGTAGAGTTAAGTCCGAGGGACTATATAATCTTGTGCAGCCCTCGAGGGCTATTCCTTTGTCGGTTTCCAATCATACAGTACGAGAACTAGCCCCTTAATTGGATGGAATCCCGCTTCAGGCACGATTCGGCATTAAGGGGATAAAAGCATACGAGTGCAATTTTACATTGCTTTGTAATCTGGTAAAACAATCAGGTTGCAAGCTGGCAGGATTAGGTTCAGACATGTAATAACGTTAATAGTTTTATTCTGAATTTGAATTCGAAACAGCCATTTGAATGCTAGGCAATATTTTTGATAGGACAACAAAGGCATAACCACCGACATTTTGCGGTATTGTTTAACCGCAGTCGGTGGATCCATACCTAAATTAAATTACCTTTGTAACAAACGTGGCAGTCAGTTTTACTAAAAGGTTAACCGATACCTATGGGTTAAAAAAAACGATTTACTTTATTTTCGTAATATTGAAATGGATTTAACCCTACGTGATATAATAATGGTACCTACAACAAACTTTGTGTCGTCGGAACGAAGGTCGTACACTAACGCTAATGGATTGTGAAAGAATAATGTTATGAATATTCTAATCGGCATTCCGAGCGAGTTAATAAAAATACTGTCCTAACGAGAGCCTCGTACATCCCGCTGTGAAGTTAGAAACAAAGATGTATCGGCGGTGTAACTCGTAGTTAGATATTTCAATATTTAACCGACAGTTGGATTTAGTTTAACTGTCCAGTTAAAATTGTCATTCCGAGTTTGAGCTCGTTAACTGTGGACTTTGATAAGTTACGAAGAAATGTAGATTCAGGCTCGCCGCTTCACTACAATGTTATGTATAATGTAACGGATACTTGAAAGAACAGTAAATTTCAAAGAACGAATAACTATAAGTCCTGCTTGCTCATAGTATCAGGCCGCAACTTTTCAATCAAACTTAAGTACAGTAGTTATAAGTTTCCGAAGTTGGGAATTGCAACAAGCGTCTTACTTAATGGACGTAGAATGCATGAATTGCATAGTTTTGTTCGTGATACTTACGAACTCTTGAGATAACAATAATGATCAAATTAACAGGACATTCAACTTGATTGAGATGATAAGACGATCATTGTTTTTTTATGGTTGACTCATTCAAGACTGTTTACCTACACGCGAAATGTTAACGTGGGAAACAAGCAGACGTGATCTCTGAACGATCGCAAATTGATACTCCTTGAGATTGTGATTTCGATTTTGTAGGATTTCAATACCTTACTGGAATGAAGCTGTTATCTGTACCGAATTACATTTACGTTGAACCTTTACATACATGGTTTTAAGCACCTATCTGGATTTGAATTGATACTTAAGATGCGTAGATATCTATATCCAGATATCTCGAAGAAATTAGCATTGGGTGTAGGTAAGTGGTTATTACTACATTCGCAGATATGTGCTTAAGAATTCGAAAGGAGGTTGTAAGATGCTAATGCTAATGTGAATACTATCGGAGTAAGCGTTTAAGAAAATAAAGGGATTCTTATTAATGGATGCTTTGGTGTGCCTAATAAGAGAAAATCATCTGAATGAGTCTAAGAAACTATTCAATCCAATAGCCATTATTATTATCATCAATGGAATTATAATTACATACCAAGTTCTTAGTAACTTCAGAAGAGAAATTGGATACATTGGATACATAATTGGATTTTAGATACATTCAAAACTTACCTATAAAGTAGGCGAGCATCGCCGCTAAGATGACACAGAGGCATATCATGGCGATGGCGAGGCACTTCCACGTGCACCGGTGCTGGCACCGCTTGTCTATGTGGAACCGCGACGGCGAGTACACGGGGACGGGGCTGGGCTGGCTGGCTCGCAGCGGGAACACCGGCATCACCAGCGGCTGGTTGGCGAGCTGGCAGTGCCCGCTGCCAAGCGTGCCCCCACCCATCCCGCTCGACATCGGCGCGCCACCCAATCTGTGACATAACATACTGGATTTAAAGCTAAAGTCGACTGTCGAAGACCTCGGAAATGGGTACAAGTGAAAAATTTATTTGACGCATAATTTTCCCCTGAAGTTTAAAAAATAATAAGTAGTCAGCATTAAGGATTTCAATGAGCTTAAGCCCTATTTTTATTAATTAAGGAAACCTTGACAACTATTTATATAGAACTTCAATAATTTATATTATCTAATAATGACATTTTCATTTAGGTACCTACCTAAATATATTGTAATACCTTGGCTACCTACTGTATTCTTATAATGTTTGTTTATTTAAAACTTTGCGGCCTTCAGGCCCCGTAAACAGGGAAGACGTTTATTAATTGTTTATTTTGAAGTAGGTCAATTTTAACTTTGCTACTCCCGACATTCAGGACCGAGTAAAACAGATGGAAAAACACAAATTATATGTCAAAAATTTCACAAGTAGGTGACCCAGATGTCAAGTAAATTCAAAGGTTGGAATTCTATTCCGTAACTTTGTTATGGGTAAAAAATCAGGTTTCCGTTGATAGCAGGTAGATGAGAACTCGTATCGATGTCGTAACATGTTATGACCAACTGTTGGCGGAGCGAATCTGTGGCGCGCGCCATATGGCGCTTCTTTTATTAAAGTCCCTTCGAGACAATCAGAACGTATCATTACCGGGGATTACAAAAAACGATGACCGTAGCGTTTAAACACGTCCGCCCCATGGGCCATTAATCAATTATCCGAACTTCACTGTCACGACTAAATTTAAAGGCCGAGCTGAGAACATATGGTGTGGCATCCGAGGCGCTCACCAACTGACGCCGATATAATGACCTCTCGCATAAAGGAATAAGCAAAAGGAGAATAGAAATAATTGGACTAAGTTTAGCGAGAACGAAGCGTGACTCCTAAAGGGTTTGTTTCGAAGAGGCTCTTGACTGTAATTTTCTTTTGAATAGCGGCCGAGGAGCCCGAGGAACGTTCGGAAGGACGAATTCATTAAAACGTGTACAGAAATCACAATGCTCCGGCACGCAGACTTTGGCCTTAAATGGCTTTTAAAATGTCCGCCGTCCTTTGTATATTATGTGGACTTTATATATAATACTGGGGTTAATAATGTTTAATTTTGGTGCTTTACTGTACTCGAATGTAGGTACAACGGATTTTATTTTTATCATCAAAGGAAATGTGCGCATAAAAATCTTGAACCTACGCACAATTGCCTCCTTGGTGAACTTAATGCTGAAATTGTACACCTGCTGACATAAAGCAACGATTTCAAACCATTTTGAATAATAGGCCTTTGGTTCCAATAACATATAATTAACTTAAATTACTAGTTCAGCCTAGACGAGCTTCATAACGATTCGTTTCTCACAGTTTATTCTCCTAATTTCTGCGAGCAGATCCGGTCACCATAGACTATTAGAATTAATTAAATAAAATTATCTGGGAAATATAATTAATGAGTGTATAATTAAATATAGAGTGAGTAATGGATATGATGGAGTAATATAGGCCTTCCTATAAAAGCTCGTGTTGGTTAGGCAATAGATTATTATTCGCCAATGGATATTGAATAGTTAACAAAACCTGATATCAGTTGACTTATAGGTATACACAATTATGACATATTGGCAATTAAAATATGCCAATATGTCATAAATCATAACAAAATAACATATACAAGCGATCTGAGTACTGATTGCCAATGCCGCCGACATTTCATAGTTAACAGTAAACGAAATTGATTTTTTAGTTCCATCATCATTACAGTAATGGAATTTATTGTTTATAATATAACGTTGGTGCGTTTACTGGCCTGTAGGCACGATGGCTACCCGTAACCGAAATTAGCCGAATGCTCTCATTTTGTTTTTGTTAAAAGAGATTTTGTGGTTTAGTAATGAAATGTTGAGCAATACCGCAATGCGTTTGTTCCGGGACGGAAACGAGCATTCTATTTTACGAGCACAAAAGTTGCGCTTTCAAATAAAGAAGATCCCGAGAAGGAGAGAGTCGACTAAGACAATTAACGAGGCCGACGACAGCGTTATTGTAGGACAATGCTGCGATATTTCAAGCGGCGGACGGACGCGGGACGGCGTTCGGCGAGATTTTGACAGGCGCTCGTCGCGAGTCAGCTCTTAATGAAGCGGTAAATAATGAGCAGAGGTGTTGCGCCGTGCGAGACCCGTGTCTAATTAACACAGAGAACCGCACGGTTCTCATACGATACCAGCATCAGGTTTGTTATTACCGACGGCAAACGCAACTCCATTGGAAGTAACGGTGATCGTAATGTAGCATAAGAATGGCGCATTACAAAAACATCGGCAGGTAAGTGAAGGCTCGTTAGTCGTCCGAGGCTCGCCGCTGTCGCACAGTTTTTATCGCTGGTATCGCGCGTGCAGCGGTCACTTCTAGTCTCGGAGCGAGCAACGGCGACCTCTAACTCGGAAACCAGATGAAACAAAAAGAAAGAAACGCAGGCACGGGCCGTGAGAACGCGTCTCCTTGGCCGCGGTCGGGCCGGACCTTCCATTTATCTTGCACAGTCGTGCGGGAATGGGCCGGACAGCAATGTGCTTTTATTGCATCGCGCCCCTAAATATAGGCCTGCGGAGGCTAACCACAACGCTTTTAGTCCTAAAATGATTGGCCGCTCAACTGGTTTAATGGGATAACCGAAGTAAATAAAAGTGTTTTATCATTGGGTTCTCTCAAAGACATTTCTGTGCACATTATGAAAATTATTCTATCCAGTATTATCTATAATTCTCTATATCTATTTACAAGCTTTAGCGCAGTAGTACAACACTTTGTTTTGGCGAGAGAGTATTATGTTTGCATTGAACGCCTGCCAAATGTAAATTTTTAATTTGTTTGTAAATTGTGTAATATTACTATCAAAATACAACTCAAGTGATATTATCTACTTGTTATATAATTGAAATGTCAACATTATATTTAGATAATTTGCAGGGAAACAGGTGGTGTGTGACCGGTTGTCGACAACATGCCGAAAGCTATTTGCGTAAACGCTCTGCAGATGACTCTTATAGTTTCGTCTAAAAACTTGTACAGCACTTGACATATGCAATAGACACCATATTGCTAAATGTTGTCAACGAGCGACGACTTTTGTCCTATATAATTGAACCTCCGGAATTTAAATTTAAACTCGTGTTTTTTTTCAACTCCACGAAAAGCCTTTATTAACCAGAAAACTAGCCATCTAAAAGAAATCTACAAGAAAAATAATTTAATATTTAGAAGATTGCCAATGGTCATGTAATAACTTTTCCTTATTTAAAAGACTTCTAAATTATACAGTCTTATTTCATCGACATGGCTGGAGACCTATAGGTGTGGCTACGTTACTCAATATAAACGAACTGTTTTCCTTTTGTGGTAGACTTCAAAACGCCCCCTACATTCATTGTGAGGGTCGAAAACGATCGTGAGATGTTATCGACTTTATTTTAAAACGAACAACGTTTTGTAACATCGCTATCGAGTTTATTTTAAGATACCTCGGAACTAATTGCCTCGGCGGTTGAATGAAGAACAATGAGATAAACGCGAAATAAGCGCCTCGAACTCGCCGAGGCTTTCAATGATGATTGTTTCGCATAATTCATATTGAACGCGAATTAAAACGCAAAAGGTATTCACGAATATTCGCAACGAGGGTTGCCTTTGAAAGACTTATTCAAGTATCGGATAAAGGAAAAAGATTAAAAGGTGCACGAATAAAACACTTGGCGGATCAATCGATACAAACACGTAGCCTTAGTTCTGAGGAGAGCCCTCGCCGCACCCTCCTGTTGCAAGTCACGGGTGTAAATTCAAGAAAGCTCCCCAATTTAAAACGAAATGTATAACAATAGCATCGCCCCGCTATGCCAATTTCCTCCCTCGACGAACGTTTTCACTACAAAGAAACTGAATAAAATTATCATCCATACATACTGCTTACTATTATTTAAAGCGGAAAGTTAGATTGAAGCATTCCGAAACGAGGAATTTACACAGACGAGAATCATAAAAGGGAAAAAAAGGAAATTCAAAATAAACAGAAAGCTAAGAAGTGGCGCTCATACATCTCACCGAAGCCGCAGTCAGCCACGCCTGGAATCTGTCCACTTAAATAGCTGCCTTATTCGACACCGATCACACCCAACGGATTAATTAAAAACATTTGTCAAAATGGCCTCTCGAATGGGAATTTTCTACAGAGAGTTTAATCTATGGCCATATTAATTACACGTTGAGGTAATAAACCAGGCTAACTATGACAGTCAATTAAGTTTATACAATCGTTTAGATCGCTAGATGAGTTCATAAATATAAATTGATATTGTAATTGATTTCCGCAAAAGCTGGGTTTGATTTTGTGCTCATTAAATGTGGAGCTGCAGTAATCTGTAGCGATGTACCGGGTGTGTGAGTTCGGTGCACATCGGAATGATACAGCGATTTAAATACAGTACATACGCTCGGATTCATTGAACTCGCAACTCTTATTAATAACTCTCATAGCGTGATGTTTGTTTTAGTCGTCTCGCGTGGCGGTTAGGTAATGTTGAAGTTGATTCATGAATGGGAGAGCGGCTCGCGGCTAGCGCAAGTACGCGCCCACTCGTGTATATTTAGCGAATATCATTTTCCTAGAAATATATCAGACGACGGAAGTGCCAACATTTACATTTTACGTTTAGTTTAACTAACGTTAGAAGCATGGATCACGGAACCGAAACGGATTAAAAAATATGGTTTAGTTTCAAAACGCTTTGCTACGAGTCTACGAACTTTGCTACGAATCGGACAATACGCGTAGCTTGCATTGTAATGCACTGATTCAAAGCTGTCGTTAAAATGAGGCTTTCAGAATATTTACATTTAAGTATCTATTTAAAATTCATGGCTTCTGATCAGCAATCATAAGCACAGATAATCTTATGCGATATGATCTTAGGAGCTTACTGGACAGTGTAAACCCGCCTTAGGCAGAAATAGGCAGGTTTATCGCTGGAAATGAATGGAAGCGATATCGAATAAGCGGCCAATTACTGGTCGGCGGGTAGACTGCGAGGGCCCGCACGTAAATAATCGTGCTCACGCGCAGAAACCCGATAGTGATAAACAATTTTCCATTAGCCAAGCTGTACAGCGGGGGGCGGGCTCACGGCTCGTACCTACAATTTCCATAGCTAACGGAGAGTCGTATGCGATAGCCTTTTATTACGGAGTTTGTCGTTTGAAGATATTATTACGGTAATACCCGAGAAATGCAAATTAAGTACTGCTATAAATACCGAAAGAAATAGCCCGGGTTGGGCAAAAACGGCAAGACTTTACCTAACGTCCGTGATTTGAAGCGAACGCCATGCAAATAAAATAGAAACGTAATTGTTTCACAAGTCATGAAACTTCTTCCTTTAAAGCGAGTAAAACGAGAATGTGGCTTGTAAAGTATTTAATAATAAAAAGGTTTTATCTCGCCCATTGACATAAAAATGTAATACCTATCACCTTGTGCGACCCGATTCCGTGAGGAAAGAGAGTCCTAAACTAAACGCTTGCTATTGTTCAGCGAAACGGAAAAACGGTTTCGCAGGAGGCGTCCCTCCGCGGGCGCTCGTATTTCACCCGGAGTTCAATATTATTTCGACAGTCGGCTTCACAAAGAGGCGGTGGGCCCGCGCCGGCGTCGCTCGCGGTCGCCGCGGGCGCCTCTCGCCTATCGCTCTACAATATTGTCCTCCCGCTTGCTGCCTCGGGTTACACTGTAAATATTTTTCGGCGGTTGCCTGATTGAAAAATTTTATCGCATTCCAAACCCCCTTCCCTCCACTCTGATAATAGATTGTATTCCCTTTTGGCATACATTGATAATATTGATATAGGTTCTACCAGCTACGGTCTGTGTTACTAAGGACAATAATAAGTTATTTACTGTACCAGGATGGTCAAATCAATGAGCAGAACATGAATTGTTAAAATAAAAACGGTAGTTCGTAAGCATATGGTTTCTGTAAAATATAAATATGACACAGTGACAGTCTGAAAGCAGTTTAGGCAGGGTTTAAATATTGGAAGCATCGCAGTCCGGAACAATGTCTCTAATTATATTTGTTTTGGGCGGCTGCGAGGCGTGCGGATCGTCGCTCGACGCCATTATTTATACAGACGAAGATACAAATGAGGATCCATTACTGGATTTCCTCGATCTGAGCCTAATGAAAGACAAATAACTTGGAGTTCAAAGCGATCGATAAGGGCATTTGGTTTAATTTGAACTACGCGATTGCTGAGGGCGATAGCGCTACGCTATGAACAAATACAAATTTACGAAAATACATTCTAACAATTCTGAGATTAAACAGAGACAGTCGTGATTAAACAGTGCACTTTGTTGTCTTTGGTTTTTAGTAACCGCTGTAGAAGTTGGGAATCAATATATAAACTACACCGCTCGTCACAGCGGTAGTGGGCATAGCATGTAGTGAGCAAGGGGTGAACAAGTTTAACCATTACAAATAGAAGCATTAAGTATTGAATTCAATTTTCAACCCAAAAACGTATAGAGTAGAAACAAAAATGGGTTGGCATGTGGTCACACACTTGGACACAAAAACCGCTGAGATGAGTGAGGGCGCGACTCATTTGTTGCACTACATTAACCATGTCCCAGCAAGCCAGCAGAACCCTACTTTCGAATTAAACACGATTGACATTTCGGCTCATCTACATTTTTTGCCTATAACCAGCCCCACGGTCCGTGAAATGTATTAAATGACAATTCCATGTGTAATATTTTATCAATTAACCACGGTCGGTTTCAATTTCAAAATAATGGCGTGTCATTTGAAACTACCCGCAATTTATTACTTGCTATAATTTCATAGAAAAAATGTCACAGTTGCATTTTAAATCGTGCAATTTGCTGAATTAGCAATTTGCATTTTTCATAATTTGAAATAGTAAAAATGCTATATCACTGTTGGGTTGAATTCAGTAAGCGAAGACTTGGTTGTGTGAATATTCATTTGTTATAAAAGTAAACTAAAGCAGGTCGCTGTTCCGCAGGACTGTAATGTCCATATTTCAGCAAGATGGTCGTAGCTTATAAATTATTACGTATAAAAGTGGTCGGTACGTCCGTCGCACGGTTGACCAGGCCACGCCAAATGATAAGGGTCATTCGTTTGCTTGCACCAACCCATTGAATTGCAAAACAGTTTACTTGCGCGGTGAATATTTACACGTTTAATGGCTGTGACGTCCGCTAATGATGAATGCATAAGATTGGCATTTAGAAACTGTGAGAAGTCAAACAGGTTGTCAGGAGTATGACACTGGCTGCTCAGCTTAATTAATAGCTTGTCATCGCAGTTAGTGGTAGATGATTGAATCAAATTACGTTATTTAATAATAATAAGTGGAAAAAATATATTGAAATTTACTGATGAACTTAGAACAGATTTCTACTTTGGGCTATGTGGTCAAGTAACCAAAAGTTAAAAAAAAAAAACTAGACCAGGATCGTTCCATGACATAACTACTCATGGAAATGGAATTCAGTTAAGTTAATCAAACGCTGTCGGTTAATAAAAATGCTAGTCGTTAAATTACCTAAAAGATTACGGCATTTAGAAGAAAAACGTTTCGCCGCCGCAATAATATATACGAGAATATAGACGTTAGTGTCGTGGGCCAAACGAAGAGCTATGAACTCGACAGAAGTGGCAAAAAGGTACAGCAAAAACAAGTTAGATCCTCCAACGGTTTTTGTTTTCAAGTTATAATGCGATTACAGCGTAAATGCTAAAGGGGAGAAATACGGTTCACCTTTGACTGGCGGTTTTATTACGGCAGTTTATAATGCTTCACTTGAAAATAAACAATGTGAGTGATAATGTGAAATAATGTTTTTATTTAAAACGGTAGTTACATAAATAATTGAAAATGTGTTAATTAACGTGATTATTTATTATATACATGCTTATTTATTTCATGTCAACAACCATTAAATGTGTTTATGCTAGTAGGTATAATAAATCAGGCTCTTTATGATAATTCGAAGAAAAATATTTATAACGAAGCGTCAGTCATATCTAATAGATTTATCAATCTCTATCAAAGTTAAAAGGCTCCGTATGGATTATTAATGGTTATAAGATTTGAATTAAGTACGTACGGTTTTTACATAATCGCTGGATAGATAATTATGAGTTTTACATGTCATGCGAGACCATCGACGATAGAAGTTAAGCAACATTTTTTATCATATTTCATGTAATAAGTCACGCTAATCTTTTGAGTTTCATAAGATCACTAACTTAGTTGTTATCTCGGCTTATCTGAGATCTCAATTCCGACATATCCAAGCACATGTTGTTTACAATATAATCCAGTGGTCACGGTTGTTCTGTTTACTTTTTGTTAAACGAGTTGAACTGTATCAGGATTCCTCGCCTCGTAATGTTTGATATACAGTGGAGATCGTTGACCCCCAATCAAAAGGGATTAATGTGTTTCAAGTGTTCGGTGTGTTATTGGTGTCTCTAATTACGTTTATGGGTCGGTGAGAGTTATGGTAATGTTCGGCAGCCTTCGAAGATGGCCGGCCTCGGCGCTGTCGTGTCACTGATACTTACGACTCAGAATTTAGGGTCTGTAGGGCGAGCCATTCGTTAGTCACGCCCGATGACGTGTACCTTGGACAAGACCAAAACTGTTATTAGAAAGATTTCGTCGTCCACCTTTTTTAGGTGCTTGTCTTAAAAGGTTTTTTATACTTGGAAATTATATTGGGCGGCGGTAATGTGTTTTATTTAATAGCGGACAAATAATGCTTTCACTAAAATAGGACGGAGGTAAGTAAAAAGTAATTGAGGCCCCTGTCGTCGGGGAACGGTGACTCGTCATATATAAAACGGAAAGGTCATTCTTCACTAAAGTATCTTCCTTTAACTGCACATTGCGGCAAAATGCATGAATTTCCGGACACAAACAAAGGCACTCGGCACGCAAAGCATGCAATGCCGCGAAGCCCTAAAGGGTAAAAAAAGACGTTTCGTGGTAAAAAGTGAGTTAGGGTGCAGCTTTGTTTGTGTATGGCTCGAGTTAAGTGTTTAGATAAGTGCAGTTGAGAGCGGCGAGCACGTTTGTTATCTCTCGGGGAGCATAGGAGCTCAGACAAATGGAGCCACCCTGTGTGGTCCGTTATTTGGTTGGCTCTCACCAAATATGTGCTCTTGAATCAAAAACTCGCCTCGGATATCACGAAACGTCGAGGAAACGTTACATTGTGAAAAGTTGTGGTAATCGAAAACACTAGGAGCCAGTACAAGTGCTATTATTGAAGAGCCAATATTCTGCTCCGCTCTGAAAATGGGAAATAGGGACGTTCCTCTTTTAGTTATGAGAAATTTAATATTGCGAATAAATGTTGCGGTTATATTATGATATATTAGGTTTGTTGATAAGCTAGAATGGGTAATTAGGTTAGATGGTTTATGTTAGTAGGCAATAAAGTTGAGGGTTCATGCCACCTACCTACATATGTTCAGATGCTATTTCAGTTCAAAGAAACAATTGTAAGGCAAGGGTATAGAACAAGATGTACAGGTACCGTTAACTGATTTAATTACTGTTTTTCTTTTTAAGGGTGCATATGTAAAATTACAGGTGTATCACAAGTTTTGTTCGTTTTTTTTCCTTATTAGTCGGTGTTTAACATTTCCGCTGTAATTTAATATCATCAGAATTATACTTCATCTCTTAAAATTCTCTCTTAAGATTCAATCTAACGACATATATTGTATTCACTATGCCACAATATGCATTAATCTATTATAATGATAGAAAATCAAGTTTTCAAACGCGCGTGACATTCTTATCTAGCAGTTATCTATGTAACGGTTAATATTGCTATTAATTAAGTTATAAATAAGCATTTACGGCAATTAGGCATGGTTGTATAAGGTTTCGAAGTTGTTGTGCGCTTACGATATAATATAGTATACAGTTAGGTATGTGGCGCAGTTGGTTCACAACGATAAGTTCTTTGTGCTCGTGTGAGCTTTCCGCAGTATTTCATCTTACCAGCTGGTCGTCCCATAACGTTCGTTTCACCTCACTGTGACACTATAAAGCCACATGTCCTTCTCAATTATAAAATATTCAAATAAGGAGAGAAATAAATCCAGGCGAGGAAACGTCGACATTACATACATATTGCTGCGGGACCGCCAGCCGCCTATTCATTACAGTTATTTATAGGAAGCAGTGTCAAAGCGAGGTTTGTATTTATTCGGACGGGGCAGCAGTTTATTTATTTTTAAAACGGGTTAGGCTGAAATACCCTATTCCGATAAGCGTCCGGTAGCTGGTGGTGCAACCGAAATATCTGCCGACAGCACTGATTCCACTGATACGCGATGTCACTGTCACACGCCAGCATGCGCCGTCTCCGAGATGACGAAATATTGCCACGCTATTATTAGAACTTCATTATCCGAAGCGTTCAATGAACCTCTTCAATACAAATTCTCGGAACATACCTGCTCGTATAGAAACCAATACCGTACCTTATTATGATTCACTACATATCAACCCGTAAATTCTATTCGACATAAAAATCAACTTTAGCCATAATTTGACCGGAAAACAATTTCCGAAGCTGGTATTTGTCGTAATATAAGAGATGAACTCAATCAATATGAAAGGAGACAATAGACATCTCTTATTCAAAACGGAAACTATTACAGTCTCGCCATTGTGTTCGGTGCCTCACCTCGCCGAGTGTATTATTCAAACGAAAAGTGGTTTGTTTACAAACGCTACAAATAATAAGTACAGGGGACAGTCGACAACAGCAGGAGATTATATGTGTGTTGGTAACTAAGGAACGTGGTAGATGTCGATCGCCGTCGACATGAAAGATTTATGTCCAACTTTGTGACAGTGGTATCGTCGGCGACGATCCTGGATTATCCTTTGTTGGAGATGCAACGTCATACATCCGTGATAAGCTTTGTTGTGCTCCACTGACAAATTCTCGATATGGAACAGTTGGATTGAAAGACAATATTATGATTCCATTATTTCATCACGTTGTTTATACAGAGCAGGCGTTTCATGTCCATTCGTATTTTCAGTGAGTTTTAAATATAGACATGGAGTGAATCATTCTTAAAATATTTTATTTACTACTCAAAATACAATTTGGCTTATTGTTAATTTAGTAGCGATTTCGGATCAAGACGGGGTCATAACTCGTACTACGAGTTGTTTTGTCTGTGAAGTTCGTTGTACTTGCATCCATAATTTATGCGTTCAAGTTCCATTACGTATCATTGCTCCTATAATTACGCATATTGCATGCACTCATCTAGGGACGAACAGTAATTGGTCCGTTTGATCAGTCCAATTATGAGCGATTGAATCACAAAGATTCAGTTTAATGAAATGATTGTGTCGACATTATGCGTTAAAGTTAAAGGAAGATAATTGAACTTCCTGCGTTGGCTGCGATTGGTTTGAACGCGCCGCACCACATATTCACTGCCCCTTTCATAGTCGCCGAGGACATACGGTGAAGCTTGATGGGGCGTTTCCTCTAATTATAAGAACTATTAATAAGATGCTGCATCAGTTATAATAAACAATCGATCACGAACTTGCCTAATGGGCTCGAGAGAGGAATGCTTTCAGGGTGAAGTTCAAGGATTGGGTCGGGAGCCTTTTTAGATACGAGATAATTACATTTAAAATACTTCAAGTGAGACTTTAGAACAGTTGGTTTCATTTTGGATGAAAGTGTTTATAATAATCCTTTGTCTGGGTTGTAAAGACCAGTTTTCTATGAAACGATCTCAGTGTTTGTAATAACCGAGAGACTATTAGCAATCAACTGAAGCTTTGTTTGTCTACCGTCGTCGCTACCGTTTGTTAGTTGACATACTACAGCTAGTTCATACTAGCTGTTACCCGCAACTTCGTCTGCGTGGGCAACATAGAATAGTCAAAATACTACTTATCCCGTAGGTGCATTCTTTCACGTGACAGTATAATTAGGATTACCACTTAGCAGTCGCATAGATTCATTGATCAAGGTTGTGTTGTGGATGTGACCATTTATCTAAACAAAAGAAGTAAAGTTTGTGACGTTGTGGAAATCTCTGGATCTAGTCAGCCAATTTGGAAAATTATTACGTATGGTGCGTAAGTAATTTTCACAGGAAACAGCTATAATCTATGTCAAGATGCTTTGAGTCTGACAAAGCTGTCATTTGTACATTTTCTGCAGCTGCTGCGACTAATCAGAAGCCAGAAAGTCTGTCAGTCTTACCATGGATATCGTCTTGTGTAGTTGACTGGATTGAAGATAGGTAGATAGGTAGTCGCTCCAAGCAAAATATTGGTACTCAAACAGGTTCGGTGACTGGAAGCCCAACACCAACATAGTTGGGGAATAGCTGGATGGATGATAAAATGAGTCATCATCATCAGCAGGCGCATAGGGTAGGATAGTTTCACTACTGGGGAGAAACACTTGTATGACTTGTATGAATTGGGGATTTTCTGTGCACTTACTCACTATGGTAAGGCTGACCCCACATTAGGCGTGCGCGATCCTCGGGCGTGTGAGTAGCGCGGGCGTCGCGAGCGCGCTGCGTGAAAGTCGCGTTTTGCTGCCCTGCGGCATGTGTGAAGAGTGCAAGCGACGCGCTCGCGGCGAGCACGCGGCGCTCGTTCTTACCCTTTCACCCGCTATCCCCGCCGCCCGCTAAACGCCTTAGCAGTTAAACGTCAAGTCGAGCGCGCTGCAAATGGCGCAGGGCAGCAAAACGCGACGCTCACGCAGCGTGCTCGCGACGCACGCGCTACTCACACGCCCGAGGATCGCGCACGCCTTATGTGGGGGAGGTCTAAACCGGGAGGGACTCCACCGAAATGTTTGCATTAGTTCACGAATAGGCAAAATGTACGTATCTGTGAGAGTCCACTTCATGTGTTCGTACTTGAAACCTGCAGTTTTGCCAAGATTTTCAAAATGTACGCTCGCAATTTGTCATTTCTTGGTGGAGCCAGCAAATCAAAAGAAACAGAAGTGTTGTATACTGTGCGTCACTACCGCACACCGGGAAAATTTCGCTCTTGCGGAGGACGTTTATATACCATATTTTGTGTCACACGTAAACAGGACGACAGTAAGTATCCACCGAAACACTTTTAAAGATCTGATGAACGAACAAATCAGACCTGAGTTGGTCACCTGGGGCCAATCAGAGCTCTATGAAGCGATCATACGCTTTGGCTCCTACTGTTATTGTGGTTTCTGAAAATGTATTCACCTCATTCAACGATAAATGTAATTCTGATGGTACTATTAAGAACACTTGCTTAGCGCAAAAGCTGACGTTGGCAGGCCGACTCTTTTGACTTCTCTAATAGGATACCATTGGTTTTTGTGCAATGCATGCTGGATTAGGATAGGATACAGGTGGATAGGATTTGCAGCAGAGAACAATTCTGTCTTTGTAATTGAATGACATCAAACGTAGTTTTATATAAAAGATGTTTTTTTAGACTTGGCTCGGGTCTTACTGAAACTGTTCGTAATCGTGAACAGTGTATTTGCGATCAGAAGTTGAAAGTAAGCATGTCTCTGGTATGCGACGCGTAATTTGTACGTTTCCAGACGCATAAAACATTTTACGTGTGTATGGTATTAAATCGAGAAAGCTCCCATTTCTTATCTGCACTTGGTATCTGGGCTTGTTTTTAAAGCTACAGAAGCCTACATTACCTACCTTACGCTTAGCAGCGCTTGCGAAAGATAGATCTTCCTTTCTTCTAGGATTAAGTTTACATATTTTGCATCAGAAAAAATAATTAAGGTCTACTTAATACTACTCACTCGAAGTAATTTGTTTTAAGGCCACCACATTAGTGGAAGATAAGCTAAAGTATGTTTATGAAAAAATCCTGATATGAACTCCATCTGTAACTTTAAATGATAATTAATTGTTCCACTAAAGTCATCATTTTTGACATAATGTTCAAAAAATAATTTAGATGGCACCGTTTTAAATTTGGCTGAGAACTATTAATTTTCCTTTCATCAAGGTAATAATTATAGTTGGATTTTGATGTGGTACGGCAAACTGACAAACACTATTGAAATGTCTATCGAAAAATTACACTACGTGTTAAAATATGGTGAATTACGGAAAATACACAACTCCATCTGTTGAAATAATAATCCTCTATAAAGAATGTATGGTAATTAATTGTCATTTACCACCTCGCTCCTTTGACAAATTTGATGTATTTTTACCATAGATGGAGCTACTTTAACTTTTTTTTTATTTTTTAGCGACGTAAAATCATCAAATGACCCCTCCCGCTGTGGGTTAGCAGCGGTGAGGGAGTGTCAGACTCTTACTGACTAAAATCGTCGTGTTCCGTCATAGGCCTTTTATGTACCAGGGCCGCGGTATCTCTTTCGAACAACCCGCAGCCCCGGCAGGCCTTGGCCCTGCTGGGCCCCGCTGGGGTTGCTGACATCTCTTTGAGGAGCGCGTGGAACAACGCGCGCCGTCGACACGGGTCTGTCGTCTAGAAAGACAGAGGGACGATGAGCCACCCGAACTCACCGCCCACAGACCCACGCCTACGGTGGCCGGGAGTCATCTCGCGACACCCGGCGCCCATGGTGTCTACCTGGTCCAGCGCGGCGGCCGGGATGAGAGGAGCGAACTCTCTGGCGTTCCGCCTCCTCCTTCTCGAGCATGACCGCTTCGCAGAAGGAGGCGACGGCATCCCATTCCCTCTCGCCCCGGACCATGGCCTGAACCAGGGCCCATGGCCTGAACCAGGGCAGCTACTTTAACCTTGGCTAAACAAAATTTTCATATTTTTTTTTCTTCCGAAGTTACTTATAAAGGTGTGATTTTCTGTGTAAAGAATAATAATAGGCCGATCAACTAATATAAGTACAACATTCAAATGTACAGTTTTAACAAACAGATTGCGTGTCGTAATATTTTACATCTTGAATTCACAAAATTAATCATATCTTTTGATAGAGTGAATCGATTTCGATGAAACAAAAACTAAGTAATACCCCAAGTTACGTAGAATTTTTGTATATAAGCATTGTCTGCATTGAATTCGTAGATTTTACGTGAATCGCGAACAAACAAACAGATAAACAGACAAACAGACAAAAATGACAAAAATGATGGACATGGGTTCTGTTGGTTATCCTTTAACATGCCGGCTATTTTTTTTGTCAATTTCTTCAATGTACAAAAATTACTTTTCTACAGATTTATTATATGTATAGATTATATTGAGTTGTGCATTCAGCTGTAGTTACGCTTCGTGTTGCGTGGTTTTAGAAATGTTTAGTCAAACGGGTGAGCTCTTTAGCTTTATAGAATCGTGAACAGTTTAAATAGCAACTTTTAATAACGGTCTTTTACAATGGCCTACAAAGTACCTATTAGACACGATACAAAAAAGGATTAGATTCTTATGTCAATAAAATTTCATGAGATGTCTGTGATTCCAAGAATCACTAAGCACAAAACTGGTTAGTAAGCAAATCCGCAAACGTCGCAGAATCAGCAATACAGATGAAGGGACTGGTCGTGTGTTTGCAATTAAGGTCACGAGCCATACATAGACACGCCTAGAGTGACACAATCCCATTTAATGGAAAGTCTGTTTCATATTATCAGCTGGGTTAATACAGGATTTGGGGCAAAACTGACACTTTATGCACAAATTGCAGCATTATAAGATAATACGGAAGCAGTCAGCAAACCGAACAGGATTGAACCAATGCACAAAGCGAATGTGAATTCGGTCGGTAGGAACGTTTGCGATCGTCTAAACGCTATTAACTAAGTTGCAAGTTTGTGTTGGACTTTGATGGGTGAACTGTGTTTGCGTTGTCCGGGCCGTATGGAAATCATTTCTTGCTCGGCCGAACTTCCCGGCTCCATATATGCCCAAATATTTGCCGCCAGTTCCCAACTTCTCAGTTTGGCGATCGTGTCTTTGCAGACGTATGGCGCATTTGCTCATGTTTACTTACCGACGTTAATTACTAAACTTTGGCGCTTTTAAGTTATTTTGTCACGTTTAGATATATTGTTAATACGGTTGGTGTTGTTTGAGTTTTTAGGCACGGTGTTTGTTTTTGAATTTCTTCTTAAAGTATACCTATACATCTACTTACTTATTTTGTTTTGATTACATGTCAGTATAATTATATTCAACTAGTCATCTACAACTATTTTGGGGTCTCTTTGCGATCAATGTTACTGACTACAGTTTTTGTCACATGGTTTCCTATCCATTTGACAAACTTATGTTTGGGGGACATATATTAATGCGATTGCGTGGAAAAACGAAATCTGAGGGTTACCTTTGAATATGAATTTCCTTGTGGAAGCGTGGCAACTGGCGCTGGTGACGCGCTTGAGCATGAAGGGCGCCTCGATGCTATCTACCCACCATTGTTGCGTGCACTTAACCGTCATATAGTTTGCCTCCATGTTCGGCCCTTGTTAACACATTGTAAAGGAAATTACATTCTTTACTCACCGTTAGTACGGCGTCAAATGATGCTTCCGTTATCTATCATCGGTCTAGCGTGTCAAATTGTTATCATTAAACAAGTCAATAATAAATTTCATTTCTGACCTGGTTACTCTAATGGACAGACGCGTAGACGGTGCGATTACTTAATGAGTTATGACAGGTGGAAGTATTTTTACGATATTAGATTACGTTTATCGACAATTATGGAGAGTAATTTAATACAAAAGTCGGTAACGAAATTAGATAGCGGTGGAAGCGTGTGTTCGGTTTCATTACAGTCGGAACATTACGTATTGATACTGGGGTATTAATAGTTGGGATTCGCCCTCGAATCTGTTGAAATTAAGCTGCGGCAATTGGGGTGTCGCAGATGGCAGTAACTGCGCTATCTACGCTGTCCGCCCGCCCGACCGCGCGCCAAGTATAAAAATATGATTTATGGCAGCATATAGAACCGCACATCCGCTCGAGGTTTCCTAGTCCGCCACCATTAGCGCGCATACTATATGCATATTGTTCAGTATCCCTTACCCGCGGAAAACTACTAAACTACATTTTGGAATGGGAATTTCTTATTGTGAGAACTCCGATCGGAAAGCCCAAAGGACACCCCGAATAAGAGCCGCAGAATTAGTTTTGTGTAGCCTTACTTTAATAATGTTCTGTGGTCTTCGGAGGTTTCTGGGGGTTCAGGGAGGCCCGTGTTTATGTAGTCGTGCGCTATATGAAATAGATGTTTTCTGGCTTCAGGCTCTTTATTATTACTTTGAACTGGGGCCATGAATACAGGGGCCCCTCCTTTGTACGACTGGGGTCGGGAAGGTAAACAACTGCCGTCAACTGATTCAAATACTCGATTGAATTGTACATTTTCCTTATTTTGTTTAGTTTCTTTTAATATTTTCTATTTGATAAAGCTTATCGTCTAATATTAAGTTGTTGTTGTCCAGACAAGTAAGAATTGTTTTGTCTTAAAGGGACTAGAAATTGTTTAAAATTTATCACAATGGTCATGTTTTCAGAATGATTAAGAACTTGTCCCGTGGTCTCAACGTCGGCTTTATCAAAGCCTTGTAATTTATGTGAGTTGTCATCGGCTTCACTAATGTGTTTTATCTTGCTGTTGTTGAATATTTAAGTGTTGTGTTCATAGTTTTGTTACTTATCTTGAAAGCTTATAAGAATTGTATCTCGGGCTATTATGTCTGTAGATCCAGAATGAAGAGTTAATTGTTGACAAATCGTATAGATGAGCTTTTAGTGCCACAACCATGTTCATCACGTTTATTGTAAAAAGAAGTTATCTCAATATTTAATGAAATCTAGAGGTTCTTTGTGTATTGTTCAAATTAAAATGGATAGGTACTCGTACTCGGTGACAATATCACAGCAGATTGATGCGAAGCTTTGTTGTTAGTAGCATACTTACCTGATCAGGTGTTAGTTGATGGATGGCTTGGTGAAGTTGCAACTTACCTAGGGTCTACGAAGGGTTCCGCGTAGATGTTCCTCACTGGCTGTCTGCGGGGGAGGGGAGGAGGCACTGGACTGAACCCCTCCATCATCTCCTCCCGCTCGCTGTACTTCAGCGATTTCATAGTCATCCTGCTGCCTTATCAAGTCCACTTCACTACTGTTTGATCTCAAAACCCAACATTTCACTGTAGCGTCTTATCACTTACATCTTTGTACACTAGTAAGTTCATTTTTAAGGAAGCTTTGGAAATCCACTGAAGTTCAAATGTTTACTTTCACATTTCCGCATACACTTGTATTATTATTTATCGTTTAAAAATATTTTACTGAAAGAAGAAAATTACGATAAAGTTGCTGGTTGCGTGCCCGACTTCACGATAGTGTGGTGCGATGGTAGCCCTGCGGGGGTTCGCGGCCGACTGACGGCCGTTGCATCTCCCGAGTGCCGAGCGCCGACCCGCCCCGACCCTCGCCTGCGCCGAGCTTACTTGAGCTTTTGTCATTTTTTGCGCCCGCGCCGAGGTGCCGTCAAGCTCGTCGAGTTATTAGACTTGCGCACAAAAAATCCGAAACATACGCAAGACGAGGGACGGCAATAGAGCTGACGTACACGACGATAGCACACCCGTGTTCAACATGTCGGCGTGCGGTTGAATTTCCCATTGTATCTTAAGAATATTGTGTAAAGTGTGAATACGATCTGTGTAGTAGAGCCGAGGGTGCCTTTTGTGATGTGCCGCAACCCTATTCATATTTTTTGCAAATTTCATATTTAGCAGATTTATCGATTTTTTTTTTGTGTTCGTAACACATGCTACGATTTTTTACTAAGTCAACACACCTGAGGGTAGAAGCTTGTAACACATTCCATTACAAAGTTATATAGGTATCTATTTAAGTAGACAAGATTTGTTCTTTTTAAAGTAGAAAAGGCTAATGATCGCATTAGGTCACGTAAAAAGAATGCAAGGTTATAGAATTAGAGTCGAGAAAGGAGAAAGTATCTAATCGATGCGATTATCGAGTGGATGAGGGTCGGCTCGGACGGAGTACGGGGTTCGACCGACTAAATTACCTATCGTGAATGATAAGATAAGCGTTGGGTCGTACCGATTGATCTTTTGTTTATACATATTGATCTGTAAATTAGCTAAACCGTTTTTCCTTTACAAGAAAATTGAGTTTTAATGACGGACTTGGGATGCTTTAGGAAAAAGCTAATGTGATGAGGAACATTTGACGCCAACGCAAGCAGTAAATAATCTACATGAATCACTTGAGCTATTACGATAATGTTATAGAGCTATAATAGTAAACGGCTTCGTACTAACGAGCAGCAAGCAGAGCTCAATAGGAACAGTGCAGTGGCGTGCGATGCATAGTGCATGTGTATGCACGGTGATATTAGTTCAAAGACCTGCGCGGTTCCCTGCTGCGAGCCGGCGGGCGGCTGGTTGATCTCAGCACTTTGCATCTCTAACAATTACCCTCACAAACATTGTTCGCGACAAATACGACGGGCGCACACCCGTTTACCCTTTTTGTTCTCTAAAATGTTTGTTTTTAAAACTCGTTACATACCCTCCGCACAAATTTTATTTACGATCGTCGAAATTGAATTACGCTCGTGTGATTTATTGAATGTTTTCTAATTTAGCGACGCGTTACCGTGTGACTAATAAAAAATTGCCGAAAAATGTGATTTTGCAAAAGCGGACTGCCAATAGAAAGGGATGCGGTAAAATTATGTAAAAACCTGTCCTATGGGCCCGAATTATCCCACAAGGATAAGGAATAAGAATATAAAAGAGTTTTCCATACGGCTTTTGAGAAGCAAGGAACGCAAGATTTACATACATACATGCGGGTAAACATGCTCGTTGCCGAAGTGTCTTCGAGTACCTGTATAATAAATTGATTTAAGCGCCTCCTGACAGATTTAAGTATGTTTTGACAAACATTAGGGAATTTGAAGCCTCAGCGCCTAAACTTTGTTTTGTATGTCTGACGCGAGCACAGTCTATCGATGGTCCATCGAGTGGATTTCCGTCGAGTTTTCCAACTGCGAATATTTTCTACTAGCAAGTTCAGCGATGTAAAAGTATTTTTTTTTGGGAATTTAATATTTTTCTATGCGAGTAAAGACTGCAAATACCTACATAGACACACTGAAAGAAACATATTTTACTCTTGTAGGGATTAGTCGGATCTTTATTTATTCAATAGTTTTACAAAATGATCTTATTATAGGGAAATATTAAAATTAAGTATCAAAATATTCATCCGCATCGCTGTCAGCTGGGATCGTGCCAAAAGGCTGGCTGCATTGCCACGCTGGATGGCAATGCATATCCTTTGACCGAAGTATAGGCCAGCCCTTTGGTCACGAGTGGACTCCACTAATCGCTTACTAATTTCTCGAAAGAGTCTGTGGGCACTTGGACCCCATGGTCCCAGGGTTTCAACCCCAAACGGCTCAAAAATGCAATTGCCGGTGAGGTTTACATATTTGTGCCGCTTGAGGTTTTCCGCGGCTGCAGCAGCTGCACCGACACAGCTCGCCGTACTGGGAAGGTGGGAAGGTGCAAGGGTGTCGACGCAGGTTGCGTCCCACACCAAAGACCTTCCCATCTTCCAAGGCATTATAGACATCCCGTCTGGTCTCTTGCCATCGTCGCGTGCCAAGCCTCTGGGTTCTAAAATGGCTGGCACTCCGGCGGTGACAAGAGCACGACGGATAATGTCATTTATTTTTTACATTTAGGGATTAGTCTAATTTATTCAAAGTCAAAACTAGACTTGTAAAGACAAAGATTATCCACAATCAAAAACGTAATGAGGGGTGATATTCGCACACTAAAAAAGGTTCAAATTCAACTATTCTTTAAAAACATGTTAGCTACTGTGTAGTGTGTACGAGAATATGTTAACGTATTTATGACTAGAGAAATAGGGTTGATACAAATATTAAAACCGTTTGTTTCCCTTTGTTAACGTTATCTTTTTTAGGGTGCATTGAAAAGCTTTACAACAATAGACATTGTTTCGAAAACAAATCACAGACGATGGATCCGTGTGCATGCTTGTGTTATAGCGGTTGTTGCATATAAGGCAAGTAGGAAGCGGGCCGCGTCTCCGAACGTTTTCCCATGCCATACACTGACTGATGTATTTCTGACCGCCTGATGTATGGAGCTTGTTCTTGCACTTGAACTTGCGTCGCTCGCGCACGCTTTCATTCTAACATATAGCGGCGCACCGTGCATTACTCCCCGCTAACCAAAGATAAGTAGTACACGCCACTTCAATTTGAACAGAAATAAACCTCACAATGGACTCGTTATTGGTTCCAAACTCTGAAGCTTTAGTCGTAACGTAAAAACAATGTTGCATAACAACTGCACCAATTACACAGCATTGTTTGTATTTGGAGTGCTCTATAACACACTCTAACAGACCAGTTGTAGACTAATAAACACATTTTAGTCAGTGTATTTACACTAACATTAACAAGGCGCTCGTTCGTTTGAACCGTATTAATCTTCACTGGCTGGCCCAAATAAATTTCGGCATCCGTCAGTCGGGTGCGCTACAAAAAGTTACTCAGCTATTTTAATTGGCGTAAAAGTTTGGAGTTACGACGCGGTAGGAACAAATGTCAATGATAGTAGAAATACGTGTTTCGTGTTTTTTAGACTTATTTTTTCCGAAACTATTAAGTTTATATTATCACATTCTTGATTTTTTTTCATCACGTTGCTGGTGTCAACGGTTTTCTATGACAAAAACGCGGTTCACAAACATAATTATAATTAAACGGAAAACTAATATCACAACTCGAGAGCGAGATTTAATTAAATCTCCCGAGTTTTAGAGACCGTGCGAACAAACACGTGCGAGAGCGAAGAAATTTGGATTAATTATCGCTATCTGCCTGAGTATTTGTTCATTTTATTCTGTACGTTAGCAACCCTAGGCAGCACCCCTGTGTGCGTGCTGCGAGGTGCGACTGTGTGTGTATGTGGAGCACGTTTCATAAGATAAAAGACGATATTGATTCCGTGACGAGCCGAGAGCGGGCTGTGGGAAACGATTCCTGTCCGTTTAATAGATGCCCCGAGGATACGAGTACTTCGGCGTACATCGCTCAACCTTCAGACGAATACTCATTAAAAATATTGTTGTAAATGCAACTTAGTACGTTTGATACGCTGACCACACTAACAGTTATTCTAAGTTTAAAATTTGAAACGGGTAAGTATATTAAGTTTCCGAGTGTAATTAACGAGTTAAGGGTACCGCACTGAGCACTTTATTCCTAGTTTAGCGACGCGGTCGGGAGGCTGTCCCGGCCGCAGGACTCGCCACATTCTCGTCGGGTAATTACGCACGCCCGTCTCGTTCCCAAGCCTCAGCTCTAACATTTTATGCCTCATTTCGTAGTGTATGATTTGCTGCACACATTACTTGATGTAATTATCGTGGGAGCAATCCAAGCTCGCGTGCGAAACGAATCATTTACTTGATGTCGATGATAGCTATTGTTTGTTATAAGTATGTATTGTCTATCGTAGGGATCAATTCATTCAGCTTCTGAGGAACGTTTGTCTATGGCAGATTTGTGCAGGGTCTTAATTAATCGTAATAAATGTTAGTTATTGATGTAATCGAGCTGATTATGACCGCAAATTCTAGATAAAGATTGACTCTGAATGCTCCAGAACCCGGTAGTCTATTCAGTATGAAATATGTTCATATTATATCACTATGGAATGTTAACGCAAATAATGAGGAGTTGCTACGAGGCTTGGAATAAAGATCAAACGGATTTAGATTCAGTAAACGATGATTACATCCGACATCAGTTGATTTAAGTTGGTCTCGGCGGCGCGGACACGTGGGGCCGGCGGCCGACGACGTCGCCGCGTCCCTCTGCGCCGAGTGGACTCCGTCATTCAAAATAAACGCTGTCTTCGCGAAACACGCTCCGAGATAAAAGCCACGGCTCGTTACTTTTTACTCGGCGTTTTTTCGTCTTTTCCCAGCCTTTCCACGAGTTTTTAACGGTTAATTTGTCATTAGCCCTGCATCTGTCAGCACACAGAGTTTTGTCGCCTGCAGGCGTTGAACAAAAACAAAGCGGCTGAACCTAAAAGTTTTTAATACAAAATTGGTCACCTGAAGTTATTTTAACTGATTATCAAGTTAAGCTTTTACTACTCTCGCTATTCTAGCAGTAAATTGCGTTCCCGCCGTAATTAATTTTACCAGAAACTATTAAAACAAACAACGCTTCAAGTTCTTCAATAAATCAAAAAAGGTTGAAGCAGAGACGAGCCGTGGCGTTCTGAAATATTGACTTTCAGATAATAAATAATGATGAAAAGAGAAAATCAATGTAAGCGAGCTTAATGGTGGCGCGGCATCATTAATGATTATAATGGATATAGAATTGTTTCTAGTACGTAATGGCGGGAAGGTAGGGGCGGGCCCGGAAATTGTCCTCTTGTCGGCCACCGCCACATTAGCCGAGGACATTAGGCTAGCACACCGCGCCGTGCGTGACGTATCACTTTGACTTGTGACACATGACATACGCCAAGATATGAGTTAAAGAACAATGATTTGACAGTACTGTGATAGATTCCTTAAATCGCTAGCGTGTGAACGCGAGCACAGCGTGCTATCACAGTCATGTGTCATGAAACTTAGTAGAACCATTAGCGTCCGACGAATCTTCCAGCAATTTAGTTTGAGCACATAATTGCGAGAACAAGTCGAACCTAATTGATGTCCGGGCTCGAGTTCAAGTTGCCGTTAATACCTACACCGCTGGTGGGTTCTTGCATATGGCTCCACATCGTTAATAGGAACCGTGAGACTTTACTCCGAGACTTTGGTCAAACTTTTCTATACGTACTCTTATGTCGTGTTTGATACGATTATGTAAGGTTATAATGGTTACGGTGCAATTATGTATGGTTAACTTAAACAGCCCATGTTTTTGTACCGAGTATCTAAGATCTATATCTTATTTATAAGATAGAAGTGCTGGAAAGCAAACAAAAATAAATTTGATTGCAGAGTTAAGTAACCCGCTTTACGGAGTGTTAATCCTTTACTTTGGTCGTTTTAAGTGCTACATAAAGTGTGAAAATAACAAGTTTCTGTCTGCGACAGAACTTTTAGCCAGCTTTATGACTTCGTTTTTGCTTGACAATTTATGCGGCTACATAAAAATCTAAGTTTTGTTGTTTAATGAGCCATATTTTAGGTGATTCTATGCGTTTTGACTGTTCCTTGCAGGAATTAATTGCTATAGTTATTTCTAAAGTAGAGTTAATAAAATGGGTAAATTTATTTTAATAGCGTAACAATATTTACATGAATATTACAACTCATCTTCGTAATATACTACCAAGCTAAATATTTTATTACTTTTTATTATTCAATAATAAAAATTTTACCTTTCGTGTCAAATGTATTTTAAGTTTACGATTTAATTATTAAGTATCTTTGTAAACTTTATAATTAGGTACTTTGCAGACAAAAAATTAAAAAAAGTAAGTAGTGATATGGTGTCCTACTATGTACATGCAAATTAAATGTAAATAATAGCATGATAAGGTTTTGACTACAATATTGTACCACGGCATTATATAATTAATCGATGTAAAGTCCCACAGTAAGAAAATATTTACTTTCTTCTTATCATGTATATAAATAAACATCTTATGTTTACAAAATCTTATCATAAATGAGAATATCTACTCATATATTTCATGTCTTGCTTGCATACTATCCCACATGTGTTGACAGTAATATTATTCTGCGAAGTTAGCAATTGGCAAGCGAATATGGTAATGCTATATAAAAACCATTAGTTTACACTTGACATTTTATCCAAGAAAGGCACCTACCACTATTTCCAACAGTCTGTCACATTAGTGGGTTTTCGGCGATAGATTTAATCTCTCAATAAATAAGTATGCGTTTAGAATAAAAAATCCAGTTTTAAATTCATGCATCCCACTGTTGGAGATTAAGATACATATCAGTGCTTACAAATTTCTTTAATCTCATGACATTTTAAACAACTATCTACATAAATTGATCAATATAATCATAGACCAAATTCATGTAAACAGATGGATATCGTACACATTATCTAATCCAACAGTAAGCGTAAGTAGAAGTAGAGGCAATCCATGAATAACTCACGCCTGCGTTGAAAGGCACCCTTACGAACTCACTGACACGGCCGACTAAGTACATTGTAATTCCAGGTATTTTTACAACGATGAAAACACATTTAGGAAAACAATAAACACCAAAAAACAATAAAGAACAAATTAAAGTCGGACAGCGAGCGAGTAGTCCGGTATATTGCGCCGCTTACGGAAATATTGCTGGGTATCACGCTACCGAGGGTCGGGACTCGGGACTCGGGCTACCTGGTGCATGTGGAGTATCGGAGGCGGCCACGGAGGCTCGGGCCTACAAAGATCGCGGGACGCCTCGGGGCGGAGGTCAAGCGCGGTGTTGTGATCTACGGCGTATCGGTCAGTGACCGCGAACGAGTCGCATCGGGCTCGCAGCGCACCTCGCCGTCGTCGGAGGTGTTGTGGCGAGTGATCGCGCGGGAGACAACGAAACGCGCGCGCCACGGCCGCCCTCCGCAGGCGATTTGATGCCCTCCGCGCGACGCCGCTGCGCGCGCATCCCGAGCCCACGGATAATGCCGCCCTATCCCATGTCGAGCTATCGAGTTATCCGCTACGGGTAGATATTGTGCTTAACCCTGCCAGTTTCTACGATACGAACGTAAACGCTTGAAAGCTTGAGGTTACTCTATGATACATACTTTTGACAATAATTACAGACCCTAAACATGAAAAAAATATATATGCTTTTAACATTTTCCCGAGGGTTGCTTTTCAACGTTCAGGTGGAAATTCATCGATGCGAAAGTTTCGCAATGTTCATGAATAATTTGCATAACAAAAAATCTTAATCGACAATAGACATCCCTAAACAGATTATAATTGGAGCATGCGTGGTGCGAGGGTTGAGGGTAACAGGAGGACTACAGCGGGGGTGCGGGGTGCGCGGCGGGCGGCGGGGTGCGCGTGTCACCCGCGGCGGCGCGACGCTACGCCGACGTGATCTTGACACCGCATATGCACAGCTTGTGACGATCCACGTTGGACCAATTCTGACCGATCAAAACAAAATACCTACATAAAACATTGTTAAATAAAAGAAACTCACGTCTCCGCCGTAACACAAAAAAGCTTTTATTATATCAAAACAATCTGTAAACAGACGTTGCCCTTGACGCTGGAAACTTACATAACGGCTTTTGAAATTGGCTTTACAAATCCTCAAATCCCGTATCTGATATAAACTCACCCTTCAATATCGGCTCCCTATATCCAATGTTACATTATATTAAGTTAGTGAAAACAATCGATGGTCTACGCGGGTCGTAGGTACTTGCTACGTCATAGGTAGGCTTTCGAGTTTTTAGAAGAGATGACGACGTGCCGAGTCTTAAGACGTGTGTACCGAAATCCTTGGCGCGTGACTTTAGTTCACGCTCTATTGGCTCTTAGGTATGCCATATCTGTCCAACAATCTAAAACAACGTAAAAACATGAATACCTCGTTACTTGGTGGTTAGTGTGCAGTGCAGCGTAAGCTTTTGTCGTGTACGATTACATTAACTAAAGTAACTCGACGGCAAGTTTTGGTTAAGTAATATGATATTTCATTTACTTTTATCTAGTATTCGTATGGTGATGAATATTGATGTGATACATGATTATTTGATAGGTATTTAAGAGGTACTTTCATTAGTTAATATTCCTTTAGTCGACTGGATTGAATATAATAATTTACAAAAGAAAACAAAAACACAAAAGATAAATATATTCCTATTTTGGTAGACTTGACGATAGCTTGTATCACAATTCAGTTTTCAGCATTATTTTGAGTTATAGTAAAGAATTTACATACATTACCTATAAGTTTGGAATGCATAATGTATGTGCATAATATTGTCTATATGTTAATCTTATGATTTGTTTGGACTACTACAACAACAATTTATTGGTGTAGTCTAGAGCAACATTCTAAATTTATAATGGTCTGATATCAAGCAGGTCGTGTTCATAGATGATAAATATTATTTTATATTCATACAGTACGAACGGTTCCTGGAGGTAGTAAGGTTTCAAGCCTCGCGCCCCCGCGACTCGCGCCGGAAAAGGGTTTTGTTTTCTTTATAAACAAGCATGAAGGTGCTGCTAACGACCCCACGAACAAATACGAAATTCGATCTACCATTACGAATACAAATGGCTCCCCTACAACCCGCCACCGAGAAGGCATTGTCTTTGCTGCAATCTCGATCGGCGCTCACTCGTTATGCTCTACAATCCACTATTACTACTGTTGATATTTATTCATCGTACAAAAATAATCGTCAAGGGACACCTGTCTCTTTTCCGACACAAAATAAACACGTTACAATAACACGAAGATTGATTTCTGTAAAAATTTCCCGATGTCCTTATCGCTATATTGAATCCGTATTAAAAAGGAAATGAAGAGTAGGTATCGGTTCCACAAAAAAGTTGAAGTGCCGCTATCGCTTTGATCTCGGCCTGGTATTGCCTTCAATTTTTGCCGAAGACATTTAAATTCGACGTTCTTTAAGTACCTATCTAATACTGGAGTACTCCAGTTTTGAAAATTGGATTGTCTTAATCATCGAATATCGAACTTCGCCGTCGTTTTGATGTTGATAGCCCTTCTTAACAGTGTTTTCGTCAAAGGATTTGGGTGTTAAATTAATATAATAATAAAGTATTTCTAACATTAAGATATTGCATAGGTGATTTGAAACAATCCTTTTGACCTGGTTAGCGAGAGAGCGAAATAAATCCTGAAACCATATAACATTCACACAACTCGTAAAATAAACTTCTACAAGTTATACAGCTTCATGAAAAATGTTATTCTATTGTATCTGTCTCTTGTGCAAGGAACTTGCTGCAAATAGTCTGTAGTGTGGCATGACAATACAGCGAAACTCGCGGCAATCACACGATCCTATGCAACTACGTCAACAATTCTTCAGGTATAACAGTTTTATGTAATGGCTTGTGCCACGGAACGAATAAAAAAGATGTCTGACAAAAAGTAGAAGAGGAACGTAAATCGAAGCATTTCTATTGAGGGCCATGACGTCGCATAAATGTCGTCCACGAATGTTGTTTGTCACCGCTCGGCGCACGGACGAGCGACCGGCGTGGACCCTGATCGCGCGATACTGCCACGCAGCCGATGGACGACAACCTACTTATATTGAAATAATATTGAAAAATAGCTTATTCATAACTTTGTTCTACTATTACCATGATTGGGGATTGAAATAATCCGCTTACGTAATCATGTGTGCGTTTCTCGCTCTTCCCTTCTTGCAACTGACAGAGTGAACGCCGGCGGTAGGTGCCGATTGAAGTCACGTTTGTTGTTATTGGCACACGTGTGATCTGTGTCTAGCTTCAAGATTGCGATAGTGGCTTACAGATAGATAATAGCCTATCAGGCTCAAGCAATCTAGAGTCAAGCAATCTAAAAGGAGCTTGCAACGTTAGCAGTATGGCTTTCTATAAGTACATATACCGCTAATCACTGATTAGTCCATGCTTCATATATGTATTTCTGTGTTTCTCCTAACGTCAAATTAGCGCAAATAAATAGAGACGTAAGTAAGACAGACAGGACCACGTATTAGGACTTAAGGTTAATCAAAACAAAGTACTATTTTCTATCTAGCGGAGAGCAGGGAGCATTTAAAGTAACAATGTAATTACCAGCAGAAAGTAGGTCTCGCGTCACTCCATTGTATGGAAGCTGGATGTGCGTGATCTTAATTCGAAACGTTTAAAACGCCTTTTGAGTTCGAGCGGAATATTTTGCTACATTTGTTACATTGTTGTACTGAATCGTGGTTTCAGGCGGGATTTTATAGGTACAGAATATTTCAGTTGCTATGTTTCAAAATCAAACCTTATCGAATGTGTTGTGTACAACTATGTAAGGAATCTTGTACCTACATATATTCGGTTTATACAGGATACATTAAGTATGTAGCGATCGGTGTGATATAGGAACAGGAGAGTTCATTTGAAAGCGTTTGTCTCTGATGGTGTATCCTCCATTAGTCGGTGCAGAGCGGTTTATTGAATTACGACACGTTCGTAAGGGCGTCACGGCGCACCGTGCTCTTGCGTGTCATATCGGGTTACAATCACATGTTAAACTATAATCTGGTAGTCTTACAACCATCAGGAAAGCGGCCGATCTTCGGATTAGACACGAAAACATAAACAAGGAGTTCATTAAATCAAGTTACAACGCGTACATTTTTTACCAACTGGATTACCTGTGAAAAGGTTTTTTTTATTCATTTTTGTTAAATAAAACACACGGTTGTAAGTGAATTAGAAGTAAAATGTACAATGTAAAGCCGCTAATCTTTGTGTATTTAGTAGCTATTGAATTTCAAAGGCATGATGAAATAAAACGGCGAAGTATATTCTCACATTACAATAGAAGTAAAAAATATTGGATATACCTTTACAAAGAATTGTTACACTTTTATAAATGCATGCTATTTTGGGATAACAAAAAAAGATAAAATTAAACTTTCTTGCTTTTTATAAAATATGCACTTAAAAAGCTGTAATAAATCATAGCTTCCTAAAGTTATATTTTGCTTACCGTGTTAAATTCGTTTACAATAGTTCAACTTGTCCCATCCTTCGTAAGTGTTTGTGTACACGGTAAATCTTTCAACGCTTTTAAATTCATAGACGTACGGGTAGATAGAGAATGTTTGAGTGTCAGACACTTTTCATTTTGATACTACATTGACTGTACATAGCTTTTGTTGCTGAACAAAGCCTGAATTAAAAATAAATACAATATCAGTAGTGATTGACAATCAACAGTGACTTGAGAAATATGTATAATTTTATACGAACACGGCACGAACGTTTACCCAAAAAAAATCTCAAGCTAAATTAGGCTCCAGGTCAACATGGTTTTTATATATTTTTCTTTTGATTTGCATTAGTTATTTTTATTAATATAGCAATTTTGTAATTCAACAGCCTAAATGTAGCAAGTAATTCGTTAGTCGCACAGCAGGCCAGATGTCGGTGTCATAACGTCACGTCGTGGAAACATCTACACGCAACCGCGACGCGACGTGGCGACGTTCAAGTACCGCGCCACGCAGAGCAACAAGTCACTATTATATCGTTTATATCGAATTATATTCATAATTTTTGGTCTCAAGACGAACCGAGTTCAAATTATCCTCAGCGCAGATCAAGACAAAATGAACGTACGTTGGTGTTACAATTTATGGGCCAACGGACTATTGTGCCGACACTGATTACTCTTTATGGAGATTTGACGTCCTAACACGGCGCGCCCTACATGCTCCGTTTGCGTACACCAACGGGTTGTATGGACGTAAAACTTTTATGCCTCCACCGCGTTTTACAGCGGGCCTTTTATTATTTAGTGAAAGGAACGACGGTGATGTCATAAATCTCCGCTCCTGCGTGAACTTTCGCCTCTTATCTCGGCAAAGAAATTATGGAACTTTCTGGCTTCTCCTAGACAAAGTGTTTGGCTTTCGGGATCTTGGGTCACTAAAAGCTTTTCACAAATTAATGAGGAATTTATGCAGACGCAACGATAGAAAGAAATAAATATCGTTCATCAGTAATATTATCTAATTGAAATTGAGTACAAGATAAACGTCTAGATGTCAGCGAAGGCATTTAGCGAGGACGAGGCAACGTTCTAAATGACTGCAATCATGAAAACGTGGGCATTTATAAATATGGCCTCTTGCACAGTAATGTACAGAATAAGTCATGTATCTGTATCGCTGGGATTCATTAATCTTGTAGTGACTGGGTTCTGTGTGGGCTTAGACAAGCTTTATAATATGTAATTAAATCACGTTTAAAGCAGACGGTCGTAAGCAGAGGATCGAACTAGTAAACGAATGCTAGAGTGACATGACAGGCAGTCCGGTCATTAAGTTAGGGTCAAACGTTTTTGTTTACTGCTTTCCGTGTCAGTTTGTTCGATGTTTTCCTTATTGAGATTTGTTTAAGAATAACATTGTGCTCCTATAGCTCTGAACCCTACGATTTGCGAATGTAAATAAAATTGTTCAAGCCCTCGTGTTATGCAGGATGATATAAGATTTATATCTGTGACAAATGTTAGCAGTGACAACTCTTTTTGCTTGTGGTGCTGCAAAATCGACATGCAGATATATTCAGGACTGACGTTTACGAGTTTCTTGTATTCACAAGATACAATATGAAAGTTAAATTTATCATTTGCGAGTACCAACGTAGCATTCGGAGACTCCAATAAATTCTCCAATAAGTTAGAGTAATATAATTTTATTTTTGTAGTTGGGTTAAATTAATTTAATAGGATATTGGGACATTAAAAAAGTATATTAATAATATGGAGAAATTTACGGTATCCATATTAAGTTTGATCGACATATCATAGGATAATATAATGGGAACATAACATTCGGGTGATACCCCGATAATGCGTCGCCGACGTCGCCGGAGGCTCATACAATTAAACAGATAACATAAAATTAACGAAGCTGACTCGTAAATATACTCACTTTATTATCTATAAAAGTCACTAATTAATTAATTGAATAATGATAAAGTGCTTTCTTGTGTGATGTGGAGTACCGCGGCGCTCTGCGGTCCTGTATCGAAAAGCAATATTGCGGCGTAACTTGGTTGTCGTCACGTTTACCTTGTTAATGCTTTTATCTATGATGTGGGTCGTATAAATACACTCCGACTGTATAATACGATTAATTATTATACAGTCGGAGTGTTTTTTTAATTAATTAATTTACCAATGATAATGTCATTAATGAGTTTGCATGTTTAAATTGTTGATTTCAGCAGGTTTTGTTTTTGTTTTGTTGGTGGCTGTTAGCAGGTTGGCAAAGCGCGTCGCTAATATTATTTAGCGGTGTTAGAAGCTTTGTAGCGCAGTAAATCTTCGCTTCTGGCTGTGACGGCAGTTAATGCAGTCTACCTAGGCTTCAAGAGATAAGCTAACAAGCCTCTTTAGCTAAACAAGAGGCGGCCAAACAATAAAGGCGAGTTAAGCGTCGTGAAATATGGCAGAAACGAGGTGCGATAACTCAGCGTGCTCGCTAGGCTCGCTGGGCTCGCTTCTTTTCCCCTAATTAGCCATTCAATTCCCGTAATCTTGTTTACTCGTCGGGCGGCTCGCGCTGCCCAGGTGCGATAATGGCCGAGCTATTTGCATGCCGCCATATTGTTTCCCCATGTTCGGCTCGCAGCCTCCGATCCCGTCCGATGCGACCCCCCGTTGTTTTGGCCGGGCTTATTGGATCCGCTTGCGATTACTTTGTATTGATCCCGCCGTCCATTATCTACATTCGTTTATTTTCGTATCACATAAATGATACTGACTGATGTCCGCAAATCCAATGAATTCACCCCTTGTGTTGTTGTACAAGTATGAGTAATTAATTTGTAGTTTCTATTATTGTATTGACATTACTCTATTGCCAATATTAGGACTGATCTCATAAATACTATTTTCATGTTACGTCTACGTTTATTAAACTAATATACTTAGTTCAGGTGCACGTGCAGCCCGCACGAGTGTAACTTTAGTGAACTATAACTGGAGTGTAACTTGTGTAATCTGACTTCCCCGAATGCCCTTTTACGACTGTTAGTTGCTTAATTAAATTATCACGATGTATTTATTCCATTATAATGATTAGCAAAGTTGTAAACAACATCGTTAGAGACAAAGAGGACGCAAATCAGAACTGTAGTAATGGATATTTTTGAATAGTGTGATAGGGGCGGTCGGTCCCCGGCGGCAAGTTTAATATAAAGCCCGATCGAAAGCTAATCGTAATCTCGAACAGTAAATTGAAGGCGATCCGTGCAACGAGGCGATGCCGGCACATCTTCTATAAATACATTACTGAACACGCTTTATTACTCCGCCATCTTCATCCAATCCTATTAAGTGTCTGTTCGCGAACAGCTTTCCTCGGAAGGCGTTCAGTTTTAGGATGGCCATTTTTTAAAATAGTATTAGGGTTCAATAATGGCTTTAACACGGGGCGCCCCTGAACGTCTACATTATGTCTCGGTGTGAATTTGGCGAGCTCAGTCGATATGCTAAACTGAGGAGACGGTGTCCGCTGACGCCGCGTCTGGCCGCGCCGCGCCGATGAGATGCGATCATTTAACGACAGCGCTACGGGAAGATTTCCCTTCGAGCGCCGATATTGCCGATATTACGTCCTCTTCTCGTGGACCACGTTTTATAATTTAGATGCTCGTAGCCTCGGGCTGCATAACATTAAAGTTATTTTATGAAAATGTTATTTTGCATGTTAAACATTTGAAAGGATTTTTGTCCGCATAATATTTATTGTTATTAAATTCATGGGCAAATGTGTGGTTTAGTGGTTTTGTACTCAATTTACGTGTGTGCGTTGCGTAGCGTGTGCTGATCAAATGTTAGCGCCCAATAACGAACTATTTAGGCGTAGGGAGATGGGGGCACAATTCATAAAATGAAATAACTTTGAATCGGGTCAAATTATATCTACGGCGGGTATTAAGTTAATTACAATGCTTTATCTGCTCATATCGTTGGACCTGTATAATTAGGGGTGTCAACACAATGCTTCCAAGCGAGCACAATATGTCTGCACAAACCACATGTCAATTTAATTTGACCCCCGATCCAAGATGGCGGCCAACCCTCGTGGCGCGGCGTCTGCTCGACCGAATGCCTGTGGTTTACGCCTGTTTACTAATTGACGTGTTTTAGAGTAACACTGCATGGTTTCTGTCAGCATACCGATGAATATATTTGAATACGTATACTGGTAAAGTTGGCCTTTTAATTTAGACGTCGAGCTATGAAGTTAAATATAGTTAGGTAGCACACCGAAATAAGTGAACGAGTAAAGTTCTAGAAGAGAATGTTCTTGATTAAAGTACTGAATTGCGCTGACACTGTGCTGTAACATCTATGTAGAATGATTTTGATTGAAATGAATTTGAAACTCTTATGTGACTGACTCTCGTTGTTTTGATCTCCCATACGTTACATATAAAGTCACATTTAATCCTTTTTTATGGCCAATGCGGGTTTGGTCTGTTTGTCTGTCATTGTAATATTTCAACTGGTCCGAATATAAATATTCATAGTGGTTTTAGTTTGTTTATTTTACGACCCATTTAATGAGACATTCAAATTACAGACCTTAACTAAATCACATTGTGAAATGGCCAGATTGTATATTTCATGGATTCATAATCAAATAACCATTAAGTATAATAATAGTCACGTAAATCAGTACCCTTAGTTTATGGGCGAAGGTAAGAATTGTAAATATTTTATAAAGGACGCAGACACTTGTATAATTGATGAGGAGAGGTAAAGACGTACACGGTGGCGAGTGAACGGGCTCGCGATCACGATGACCGCCTCAAATATTTAATTTGACCGATTATTCTCCTTTTCAGAGTAAAGCTTAAGTAATAATAAAATAGAAAGATTTTATAATTAGGGTATACCGTGTGGTAACAAATCCTTTGCTTATGTATGATATATTATCAGGTATAACGTCTTTCTGATAATGGAAGGCTACCGAGAGAGAAACGCTAGAGAGAAGACTTGGACAGCTTTCTTTCGGACTGCCCACAAACAGCGATGAATAGAGAAATGTACAAAGATATGGGGGAGGCAAAGGCCTAGCAGTGGGACAGCATAGGCAAATTGAAAAAAAAAACGTCTTTTCAGTTTTTTATGTGATGCATAACGCTATTTCAGCTAATGTTAAATGAACAATATTTTCTGAACTGGTGTAAAAGTTTGGAAACGTACCTAATTAAAATAGTTCAACTTTTTAATTTATTAAGGCATGAATATTTTTTATATAAAACTTTATGACATGGTCGTCACATTTAATGAAGGGGCAACGATATAGCTATAAAATTTACATGAGTTACCTACTAAACCAGCATTCATGAAATTCAATAAAGCCGAAATAAAATTACTGCACTTTGGAGTATTTTTGTGATCATAGGAAAAAAAAACTGTAACCTTCGAAGAAGTTAAATAGACATGGCAGATTTCATTAATACTTAAATATTTATAATCTTAAATACTTTGTGGGTGCAGACGGTGGAAATGAAATACGGAGACTTTGATGTCATAACTGAAAATAACTTAATCCCGATACTAAATTTCTTCTTCGGGCCGTATTGCCACTTTATTACGGTATAAGTATGTCGTCGCACCGCCCAGTTATGTCTATTTAACAGCCATTTAAATCATATTCTAAGAAAAACGTTTTCTACGAAGTGAAGAAAGCCTGTACAATTTGATACTGCTACAGTATTCGGCAGTACAATATTTTCGCGCCGGCAACACAATGGCGTCTATTTTTAAATTGAGAGCGCGGGAGCCCGTCAATAGACGCGAATGACATTAAATTGGTTAAATTGCTTTGCCGAGCTTGGTTCTGCAACTCCTTTGGGAGGTGTCCGTTCGTCCGTCGCGACGCTCGATACTACACAGCACTCAATCGATTCACAGCTCATCTATTTTTCTCGATACATGTTTCCGTTTTGTATTATCTACATTGTGAACTATTTCGAACCGGATCCGAGTAGAACACTTTACAACATTACTGTATTCCTAACGACACACTGTATTTATGATCATTATTTTCCTTTTTTGAAATAACGGGAATGAGTGAGAACAGTTTACACTGAAATTAAGTTCGCTATTTGAGCATTTGCAAACCTGATTACGTAGCACCTGCAGCGTGCAGTCTGTCTGATAAAACAAAGCGGTGGGCTCGTGCCGCTTCACTAATTCAGTGTAGAATGTAGTGGTGTGGTGTGTCTATCAGGCTGACAGATACAAACAGGGCCAAAACCAATCAATCAGTCCGCCGGAGCGTCGCGCGATAATTGAACTCTTCCCTCGAAGTACTGCGATTCAATAGATAATTACAATCGCAAACCAAAAATTACACGCGGCATTTAACCGTAGGACCCTATTACGTTTCACAAAGCTGGGTCGGTCGCATTCGATCGGCGATCTTTGCCGGACGGAGGATTAACTCGCAACGGCGCACAATGAGGGCCTCGAGAGGAGACGAGGAGGGAGGGGATGTATTAATAATGGTCTCCGTAGTGAATGGAGCACTTACACGGTCCGGCGGGAGCTGAATGTGTGACTATCGCGTTAGAGCAAATCGAATCGGTCAGGTTGGCCGCTCGCACGCGCCGAATTCGCCGTTTATCCGGAAACTCGGCACAGGAAGAAACATGTTATAGGGTAGAAATCACAAGTCGTCACGACAAAATGTTGTTGCTCTACTTACGAGTTTATCCAGTTAAGTACAGGTAATCTAGTGGTACGATTCTGATGTATCTAAAAAGCACTCGTACATGCGTACAAGTTTTTGTAACGAATATGTAGGTTAGACGTATTATTAAAGTCAATAAAACACAGCACACTTATAATAGTTCGTAGCTCCATTCATACAAGTCCGTGAACAATATTTCCGGAATAGTTATTACCTAAATAATGTATGATAGACGGGTGGTAATATGCAAATGCCCACAAATTGCTTTTGACAATGATACTTAATTGGACTAGGTGTGCTCATGGGTCCGCCTCCATGGTCCTTTATACAAATTTAAATATTCAACTTTGGCGTTAATAACTTTGGATACTTTATTAAACAATGATAACTGACTTATTATTAATGAACCTATTCGATGTAAAGCATCATAATAAAGAATTAGGTACAAAAACGAACGTCTTAAAAGTAATTCTATAATCACGGTAAATGATAAGCGTATTCGCACAATATTCCATATTTATTCATAAGACAATATTTAGTAGCTTCTTGAAACTTATTAGGAACAAAATCCCGGCAATTTTCTGATGCAAATTCATCAATGGAGACAATGGAAAAACTTTAATGCAACCTCTGCATTGATGAGGAGGCCAGTGAACTCTAGCGGGCTTTTGTTTACCTTCGCTATCATAGGAAAAACTTTCTTGTTTTAATTTATAAACGTGAACTCAATCTCAGTGGTTTTCACAATTAAGGCTTCACAATCCTTAATTAGTTTAAAATATTTAAATGTAAAACTTATTAATGAGAAAGCCACTGTGCTCTTTATTATAATTGTATATTTTTTTTAAACATCAAAGTTAAAATGTTGTTCAATTACTTTTTTTTAATAGTATTGGATGTTCATTAATTATAGTAAAAAGTTTTCTAAACAGATTTAGTAACAGATTCAGTCTAGTAGAACAGCTTGTTTGTTTTTCACAAGGCCGCGTACTCACTGACCTCATTTTAACTTGACTTTTAGTTGAGAACGAAAACTTATTCACATAATTATTAAATTAAAGTTTTTTTTATACCTATTTAGTAATGTTACTTCAATATTTGAAAACTGAGTCCGCTACAGAGTATGATAGAGTTTAATTGGTACTCCTGAAGGGATCCTACGCTCAATGAATAATGTTATTTGAAGCAGGAGGTTTTTTCTGCGATGTGCTCATCATTATAATTTTAATTTCATAGTTAGTAGTTATTTTTATAAATACTTTATAATGCTATTGTTATTAATATATCATTAGTATTGTAGTGTATTGACGTAGAAATCTAACCGTGTCATTGAGATATGATATGAATAGACCCAGTACATAATACCTATTTCAAACTACCATTGTCCACGAAGTCTTACAAACTGTCCCAACAAACTGTAATGAATGTCATTATCCGTTTACCTATTTCAAGAGTTTGTTTGTATAAATGTAAATGTGACGTGGAAAAGTTCCATTGAAAGTCGATTTTCGAAGTTGTACGTCGGTGGACGCGGCGGGCATTGTGAGCAGTCTGAGCGCACCCTTTGCATACAATACAATGTCGTTCGAGATACTGAATGTTACCTATGTGATCTTGGAAACTTGGAGCTGATGTTTTTTTTTCTTTTAAAGCTTTGTGTGTTTGTTCTTTTTTTGAACTGAACTTCAAAAACAAAGTCTTATAGGCGTGTACAAAACCTACATCATTACTTACGAGTATTCATACGACATGTAACCCATTTATCCAGTAATTCCAAAAGAACATTTTCAGTGTTTTAACAAATTAAGCATACCTACATGATATATTGATTAAATGCCACAAAGTCAATTGAAAACTCCTCAGTTCTCGTTTCCTTTTACTCGTATGCATAGGTACGGAGGTAAGAGATATGGTGGCCTATTTTCTTTGGAACATGCAACGCAAGCTATCGTACTCCTATTGTAAGCTACTGTGTATGAGAATACGTAGAAAGAAATTGTGTATATCTGCCAGCGTTTGGTTTTATTCCGTTAGCAGTTCACCTATATTCAGCTGAACTTTTTGGAGTACTATTTAATATTTAACTGTACCTGTGTTTTCTAAAGTCAGTCCTACTGCATACCATTTTGTAAGCTTCTCGTACACAGTGTTAACTGATGTTGATTTTGATCTAAGAGTTTATTCGATTTTATTTGAATAAGAAAGTCCTCATTATTGTCAAAATATCAATAATATTCAATGTTGTTGACTTTCACAAACACAGCTGTGAAACCAACGAGCTGTTAGAAAACTTTAAATTGAAGCCAGATATTATCTATAGTTTCGCCGAAGCTTATTATAAGCGACTTAATGAGAAAAGTTAACCATCGTTTACTTTATTAATTACAATGGGAAGGAATCCTCGGAAATAATGAAACGTGCATACATATGGGTACTTATTATTTCGTAGTAAGTACGGTAGTACGTGGAACCGATGTGTATGAATAAAAATGAATTGCAGAGCTGGGAATGAAGACAGACTACGAACGGGTACCTTCGAGTCTTGTTACACTCGGTTGAGCTTTCGACGCGTCATGAACACGTATTATGCTTACAGAAATACCTATCGAGATTGCCTGAATGTTTTTCAGAAGTTCTAAGAAAAAAAAAATATAAGCAGATATTAAATTTTACGATGGCTTCTGAAAATACACTGTGGGTTTTTTAAAATCACTCCCTTTTCCAGAAAGGGACTTTTACGCTTTGTGAAATGAATATATTTTGTACTTAATCGAATTTTCCGTACCTATTTGTTTCACGAGATGATAATGATGACAGGTGATATTTATTACCAGAGCTATGGAAATGTTCAGTGGTGCACAATTACTAATTAATATGACGTTGCACAATGTGCTCTAATTATAGTTCGGCCATTCAGAGAATGCGTTCCTGACACGTCGCGATTGAACTGACGACGTAATAACATTCATTGATTATTGATATAATAATGTTGTTTTAATGCTCCTCAATTGTTAAAACGGTAAACAACCAGCAAAAATATTTTTATCGTAACTGCAACGCCATTGCAAAGTTACGTCGTCAGTTCAATCGCGACGTGTCAGGAACGCATTCTCTGAATGGCCGAACTATAATTACCAAAACCCGCACGTGTGTACATTAAATAATTTATTGAATAATATCGAGGTGCGAACAATAATATATCTTAACACTTTTAAGGTTTATTGAGGAAGTAAAGGCCAGATGTGCGTCGAGTTGATCGGCGCGTGCGCTTCCGTTTCCGCATCGACCGCAATGCGCCTGCTCGGACCGACCACTGTTCACATAGACAGGTGGTCACCACCGATCGATACCTATTATCGGATATCATGATTAATTTATGCAGCCATAAATTAATTTCTAATTCAATATAATAAATTAACTTGACTAGGCAGTTGATTTATTTATGCAATAAAATTAGTAATCGAAAATGAGAGTCCCAGCGCTGGTGGCCACTGGTAATGATAAACTTGAACAGAACTTACTTAATTACATTTAGTTACACATGTTTGGTAAGAACATTCTAAAACATTTTGCTGTACTAGAAAATGAAAACCCTAATTGTTATTAAACTCCATAACTCATAAACTTTAAATTAGCGTAAATATATCAGAAGTCACCTAGAAACTAGGAGCAGTAAATATCAGAAGTTCCAATTAAGGCTAGTTAGTGTCTGAATTCTTGTACTTCAAAGCATCTAGCGGCGGTCGCTGGCGCAGACAACACGACAAAAACGATAATAACTCTGATATAAGACTGAAATAAACTCCATATCGTCGGTCCCCACTAAATAGAAGTGAATAAGAGCAAAAATTTCCAGCCTCTATTGCGGGGAGTCCGTATGTGTATTGTTGCAATTTCAAAAATTCCCATTATTGTGGAGCGTAAAAAGGAGAGAAATAAGAAGTGGCGGACAATAGTATACGGCTGTGGGCACTAGGGAGGAGGAGCAGGGTTTCTAAGCAACGCTCACTCTCGTCCCGCGCCGCACCACCGCCGCGCCTCAGCCACGCCGCCTCCGCGTGTCTTGTCCATACTTCCACATGCTTATTGCTGTAAGCAGCAACATTTCCCTGAACAATTATAATGTTGTACACATAAATTGTTGGAAAGAAAAACGTCTATTAATTTTCAGTGAAACACGTACTTACCTACTAGTTAGTGTTAACAAGAATTCTATGCGACACTTTCTTGAATTCTCGTTAGTGAAATATCTACTATCAATTAAGGAAAATAGAACTAGTAAGTATAATAATGACACATTAAAAATATTGTCATAGTTTGATTGAGTGATACAAGGCATAAGTGCTTGGATCACTCTCATAAATACGTCAGTGAATTCTGTCCATATGAGAGGGAATCATTTCAATGGCCGAAATAACTACTGACTGCTCTACTTCTGAAATGCTATTTCGGTTTCATAATTATATTGTCCCATCGTATTTCATTCACGTAAAATACGCAAATCATCCTCTCAGCTTAGCCTAATTATGTGTATATTTTAAATGGTTTTAAGTAAGATTCTGAAGAATGTTCCATAAATAGTACGTACTTGTAAATCTACATATTCGGTTTTAAAAGCAATTCTTATCCAAGAAAACACTTTAACCACACAATGTGATTATTCCGATTAGAATAATTCCCTTCTGCGATTCCTTACAAAAACTACAAAGAGGCGGCGTCTATATCTTACCAAACTTGGATATGCGGCTCGCAAACACTTCCTTTTCTAAACAGAAAATTCCGTGGATCGATTCAGTATGCGGGCGTTCTAATAACATTCCGGGGCGATATTTCACACACCTCGATCGCGACTGTGTACATCACTTACCAACACAATGGTACACGGACGATTTATTGTGTACACTCTGTACCCAGATAAAGCACAGACAATAGCCTATCAGATGGCGGGCGATCGACACGTGTATGCTTTTAGCCCTAGACTTCGACACCCAATTACGTGGCCGCTAGCGACGGTATCATTCATCACGTACAAACGAGCGATTTTTTATTACACGCTCGCCCAAGGTGAGGGAAAAACGGGAATCTTACGAGTAGATGATACTCTCCCGGCTTACTCGGTGTGGAGCAATTAAGGACAAAATTACTTGCGCCGCCGGATTTTTGGTGGATTACGGTAGAAAGTTAAAATAGAGATTATCGTTAGGCGATGGGAGACTTACGAGCTTGTTATTATGTTGAACTATTTTAATAGGTGATACTTTGAAATAGTTGTTTGAACACTTTGTCACTGAACTACGAAGATTATTTTTTATTTTATTAATAGTTTATTTACACAAAATGTCTAGTCGGTTGGTAAGAAAGGTAACGTAAGAGTAAACTTATAAGTTATAACTAATTTTATTTGTAATTGTAAATGATAAGACATGGTGATAGCTTTGAAGACATCCAAAAAAGTGTATAGTAAAAAGTAATACCTAGATGAACGTCGGTCTTTACAACAAAGCTTCCTAAAATAACCATTAGGTGCACTTCATTGAGTGGCAACTTTTTATTTCGTAACAAAAACTAACACTGGCTCAAAACCGCTAAGAGTATAATATAAATAGGTTTTAGTATCTTTTATACGCAACACTGGAAGTATGGTCTGCCTATAAAGTTTTTATGTCATCATTATACCATCAAACTTTATGATTAGACTCGTCCAGTCAGACTGAATCGCGGTCTGCTGCGCAAAACTGTCTGAGGAACTACGAATAAAATTTTACGCTAACGTTTCTAATCTACTGAAAAATAAAAATAAACAATTTTTTATACCGAATATACGATGTTTAGTTAGTAACCCGAGTATGTTTGTGTTTGGGGAGAGTCACGTGTGGTAAAGTTTTCGTGTAAATTGACTCAATTTGTCAAAATGTAGTCTTTTAATGGGTATCGTAGCACATTAAAATTATCATACCAATTAATGCACTGCGTGTGACTAATTAGACAATTTGTATTAACAAAAAACTTAACAGCCGGCTTTGATGATTCGTAGTGGGGTCACAAGTTAATCGGGTAAAGAATTTCATAAAAGCTATAAAACTCGTATTGTGACATAAAAGGTGAAGTTGGAATCGTAAAAAGCCGGGGTGCGAACATTTCACCCCCGCAGCGGGGATCCGTGGCGTCATTAAGAGGCACGCGCGCGCCGCGTCCCTGCAAGTCGCGTATCCGTCCACCGCACGCCTCTTCTACATTCACTTTTCACACACCACTATCGACATATAAAAATATCCACAAACATAAAAAAGTTTTTGTTTGTTATCTAATCATCTAATGACACAGACATAAGGTCAGGTGTTCAAGTACCTACCTACGAAAAAAGATAGCTAAAAGCTTCAAGGAAGTTGATATTTTTGTGTTCTGGCCTAACTTTGGCGTGAACTGGCGTGAACTAGTCTTACGTAAGTTACGGATTCATCTCACTACCTCGAGACACCAACAGCTACAAAAACATTGTTTACAAAGGCTCTCTCTTGTGTGTATGTGTCAACATGGTTTGGGTGAAGGCAGATTAATTTAGGTGATTGCGTTCTTTGCATCAACAGTGACGTGACGTCACTACGTTGGCCGTTACCTCCCTGTAATGAAATGTACTGACGTACCAACTGGTTTATCATTTATTTATGTATAGAAATGAGACCACCGAGAGTCCCTCCTTATGGTTGACATTTAACTACATGTTTTATGTTTGTACATTGAGATTGATTAATTTATAGTTACCAGTCATGGGGACGAGCATGTGACGACCCGAGCATCGAACCGAGACGTTACGATTACGACATGGCTACTAAAGTGACCTACATCATTTTATGTGGCTTTTAACTGAACAAAGATTGCGTTGCTTACTTGGGCACTTAACATCAAATTATAGTGTTATTGTTTATTATATGTTTAACCGCGTGGGTTTAAATGATTAAACTGATATCCTACTTCTATTCTGCAAAATAATATCCTATCCATTTTATCATCTAAAAATAATATATATTTTTAAAGTTCCCAATAAGTTTTTTTTTTGGTTACCGGAAAATCATATCAAACAGAAATAAAAGATAAAATAAGTTTTATTATAAATACATGAATTTTATCCAAAACTCTTGATTTGGTAGAAGTTACCGGTAACTTGAAAGGTCATCTATTTCTACATCTGTTGTGAGTTTGACAAAGTTGTATCCCACGCAATTTATGTCAATGTGAATCATGTTATTTTCCTTAATTTTTTAACATTATTACAATGTAATTGAAATACGTATTTTTAATTGCAATTGCCCACCGGATCCGGTATCTTCAAGATACCGGATCATCTAAAAGCCCCATAGCTTAGTTTAAAAAAAATGCTACTATTATATGAGGCGGTACCTACTTGAAAAAGGTTGTATAGGTTGAAAATATGGCTTGAAAACGGCTGTAAGTACACAACTAATTAAATACATAATGACTAATGTTTATGAATCATGTTTTATTATCGATCGACTTCCCACGTCCGTTCCTTCTTAGGTACAGAAACAAAGCCTGCATTTAATTCTGTGTTCTATATTTAGTTAGTCAATTGGTATCACGATTTCTATTTTCTTCAGGGTGAGTAAGACATTTATGAAAAGAACAGTAAAGTTTACGAAAGTGATTGATTTAAATACTTAAGTTATTTTATTTTGTCAAAGTTCAATGGTAGGCGGTACGAAGTCTAGAAGACACATGTTGGTATTTTACTGTAAACTTTTAAAATTAAAATAAATAAATTAAAATAATTATGGAGATATTTAAATGAGGTTTTTACTAAAATGAAAATTCTTTGCGTGAAAAAACATCGTTAAACGAATTGAAAAAGTCTCAATTTTATATTCTAAATACTTGGTTGAACATAGATACCCTAAGGTCGCTATCTAGAATTTAATCCATTTGTCTGACCGTTATCATATCGAATCTTGGAGCGCTTTTATCGAAACTATCAGAAGCTTAGACAGATTTTAGAAGTTTTGCAAGGGACCATTAAGAAGAGTCGGGGTTTTAGCTAAATTCCTAACATTTTGATGAAAATGTTTGAGATGTTTGTTTGTCTATGTACCTGTCTGGAGGACAGGCTATGCTAATTTGAAGGCTGCACTAATAACCTCCAACATAAATGATTACCGCAGAACCAAATTTAATAAGCACTGGTCGTTTATTAAGAGGTTGATAAGTGACCATGACTTTCAATCCTTTTCAGCCTATAACGTATTTGAATTAAACTTTCCGTATAAAATGTAGCCGCGACGGCGAACAATCAATTTTGTTTTGTCGTACAAAAATAATAGTCGGTTCGACGCAGCCTTTTCCCCCGTGACATCTATCGAGGCCGCATCGTGTGTCACAATGCCGATAGACATCAGTTCCCGTCGCTACGTAATACTAAAGTGATTTTTATTACATTCGATTCGGTTGCTTTGTTCATATTCCAAGCCCTTGTGTGACAATAAGTCTTGGAGGAGCATCAGTGTGGAAAATAGCATCAGATATTCGTACATTTCTTTAGAAAATTGGATATATGATACAGTTATTAGGTTGCGAAATTATTTTCTAATGCCGTTCGGGTATGTAATACGATATGTTACGCTGCCTTTTACATGGTGTGAACGTTTTCGTGTAATACTTTTCTTTTGTGGAGCAAATTTTCTAGATTTTATTCTTAGACTCACGAAATAACCCTATGAAGCAATGCCGTAGGTATGTATCATTATTTGAAATTTCTATCTGAATGAAACCTGAATGGATATTTCTTTGAATAATTCCTTTTTGACCATCAATATTAGACGCATGCAGTACACCATATATTCCAAATGAAAATTTTACACGATGCGTTGCTCAAATAAACCCTTTCGAATTGAAAAATGAACCAATCTTTTTCAGTACGTACAATTTGTAAATAAAACGTTCACACTTCACAGCTGTGGCTGCACGTGTGACGTATCAGAGGCATGTAAACAATTGCTCCGCCGGTTTAATAAGGTTTCGCTAGAGCGTAGGTGCAATGAAATCAAAATGACCATACGGTGCATCGGCACGCGACCGCATCGTCTGACACCTTGCACATGGCTTCAGGCTGTCATTACCGTGGCAGGCGGTACCTGATACACACCGCGAACAAAAGTTTCATGCACTATATTGTCTTCTTAAACATCATAACTAAATTGTCGCCCATATAATACTGTGTAAGCAGTAACCAACCTTGCCCCGAAAACCCAAGCCTTATAATCAGATTTCCTTAATTATTTTAAACACGTTATCTGCAACTTCAAAGCTCTGCTATAGAAATGCTCATCCAAATCTATGGTAAGACAAGTAATGTCTGGGGTATAGTTTGAATGGAGGTATGTCTGAAAGTGGCAGCTGAACATAAAGGAATGGAGAACGGTGTGCCTCGAGATAGGCACTCTGTGCAGGCTTGTAATTTTAGATATCGAGCCTCCCCCGTCACCCGCCGAATCCCCCGGCTCATCCCGACTCCGCTGCGGATTAGAATGAAAATACAACGCTTTATTATCTTTCCTTTGACCGTATGTCTTACCTTCGCCAATCTACTGCTTCCCTGCTCCTGTCGGCCAAAGGTGAGCGAGTTGTTTATATTTTTTTGTAATCTCCCCCCTCCATTGTATTCAATTATCTTTGTAACTCAGAGATCATCTATCTGAAATGTAAATTTGAATTTCATCCATTCTCTTAAACGGTAAAAGATTTTATTTAACTCAACACCCCGAAAAGTATGCGTTTATAGGGATCCTCGAACGCGGTGGATTTTTATTAGAGACACGTTTTTACCGACAGTAGATCGTGCTACAGGCGACATTTATCTTCCGGGCGGCGCGGCGGAGGGGTGTCTTTGTAAAACGTTTGCGGATGAAAGATTTTCCTTCTTTTATTATTTCACATGTAATTTATGACACTTCTAAGGTTCGCGATTTCTTAGAATAAAGAGACTTTTGACTCATAAACGAACAATTTTATTGGCGACGTTACTTTTTCAACTTTTCAAATCGCACGAGTCTTTTTATGTTATTTTTATTCTGAAACGAAACGCCACCGTATTTCATATTTTATCTTATAAGGATAGAACATCTCTACGATTTAATGCAAGCGGAGTGCGAAGATCAAAGGGCCTTATGCATTATATTAAAGTTTTATTCGACGCCGGTGTGCGGCCGGCGGGCCCGGCAATTTCCTTTTCAATTACGCCTACTTGAAATAAAAATACAATTTTTATTTGGGCCCTGGTAATTAAAAAGGGATTCTGTAATGAAAAGGTATACCTCCAGTTCCGGGCGCTCCTCTCAATTTCACTTCCGTTTGTTTGTTCCACGGGGGCCACGCCTTCGGGGACCAGGCAAAGGGTTGCCGCGTGCGGGGTGTGTCCTCAAACATTGCCTAAATCACAAACACATTAAGGAAATTTCTCTAATGATAGTAGCGCACACTTTCCGACCACGTGCACTTAGTTCGTAAAGGCGTTTCTGGTTGGTAAAACAATGAGTGGCTACAAAGACGCAGTCGTATCAGACGGATGTGCGCCTGATTGCAAGCACGATGTCGACAGGATCCTACTTCCTGTGTCTCGGATACTAAATAATATACCCTTGTGGTTACGTACCTATACACGTGTAGCTATAGACTGCATGTTTCACATCACTATTTCCGTTTGTTATCGGTTGAGGAAAACACTTAAGATGGAAAACAGTTTTCAAGATTATTGCCATTTGTGTTAGGTATGTCAGAACCTACCTGATATTTTAAGATATTTTTTTTGTATTAAAGTATCAAGAGTAAGAAGTGTATAGAAAACTATGTACCTACCTAAGCTTGCTGACGCCTTCTAAATAATATATTCTGTAATATTTAATGGCACCATATTACTTACTCAAGACGCTGATGTTTCATAATACATAAATGTGATCATGACAGTTTCATGAGACTTCCAGAGATAGTTGACTACGACACTCTTTAATGTTAATGTAATGTTTACGTAAGGGGTAATAATATAGGTATAACTCCCGCCTCCGGTCGGACGGCGGCGGCGTGCACTTTACCCTCTCCGGAGGAGATTAGCCATCTGAGCGGATTAACCGAAGGTAGACCCATATAATACAGTATTTAACTCGTTTATACGGCAAAAATATTCTGTAAGTCTGGCTTGCAAAGTTACTTTGAGAGTCAAAGCTTGGAGAAATAAAGGAAAATTATACTCAAGTGATATGACATTTTGTCGTACATATAAACCTCACGAGGAAATTAATTTTGGGCACAACACACGGAAACGAGAGCCTAGAGATACCTACTGCATGTCTGCTTACCGTAAATTTGTGAGATTACCGGAGCTACATAAAAGCTCGCGTTAAGTTGAGCCATATTAAAGTTTAATTTAGAAATACAATGAAATACTCAGCGGGATCTTGAATTTTATGAAGAGATAATGTCCTCGAAACGCCAGCGACCCTCTTGAAATATTCTAAGAAATTTGCGATTCAAATACGCAAAGCCGTTTAAAACGCCTAACAAATTAAAGGCGGACTCGTTAAAGCAATAATTACTGATTACATTATGAAATAATACCTCGCGTAGATGTGAGAAATGCTTTTCGTTACGATTGTATAATTACGATATTAATCAAGCATATTTTTATACATAAAGCAGAATTGGATTGGCTGAATTGATGTACAGTAAAAAAAAAACAAGATTCTTAAAACATAATAAAATATGATCAAAATATTTTTAGTTGAAAACAGTATTGCAGTGAAAGGTTAACGCGGGAATAACCCGTGCGCGTATCAAAAGAACGAGTTTGCAGTAGTGAGTGAAGCAGGGCGTTCATGTTTTAATATTTTACCGAAAGCTTTGCTCTGAACCACCGAATGCGCAAACAAAGCTGCTACCTTAATAACCGCGTCGCGGTGCAACTGTATGCGGCTGAAAGCTCTCATAATCCGACCTCCGCAGCTCGACGAAAGAGGACGACTCAAGCATTTTAAAAATTCGTTCCACCTTTAGATTAGTGCTGATAGAGATAAGTCTACTTGTCATCTTAGTCTCAGATATATTTTAGTCGAAAGTCCGCCGGGAAGAAAAATAAACAGGCGAAAGATTTAATCTGTGAGCGTTTCCCTGTCTGTTTAAATAGAAGTCACAGGAGACGGCGTGTTATCGGCGCGGCCCGTACCTATTTGCCGAGCCGCAGCCGGAGCGCGCCGCCCGCACCGCTCGCCCTAACTTCCCTTGTTTGCAAACTCGGATTGGATCTCGCGTTCTACTTTCCACAGGACATTCACAATCTAGTTTTATGACTTTAAAATGTTAACGCCGCTACCCTAACTGGTGGATCATGACTTTTAATCATGATGTTTATCCTCTCTCTCTCTCTCTCGGCTATCCTCTGTTATTTTGTTTACACAGTTAAGATAAAGCGTTTTTCAATATTTTGGTAGTTTTTTTGTTATGAAAGGCTAGAAGTTCTAGGAAGTACCTGATGTATAGATTGACGGGCGGAACGAGATCGGCGACTTCACAGTTGGAGTCCAACTCAACAATAGAATTCAAAAGACGTTTCCACGAGTTAAACGCCGCAATGAATGCATAAACGACTTTGACCAATTGATTTTAACACCACATTGTGCTCCAGCAGAGAATGATGTGCGGTCTTTTTGTGTTTACCTATTCGATTTAACAAGAACCGACATTTGACCTGGGGTCTTTAATCAACGTCTCTGATAATATTAAATGTAGGAAACTGTTAAAAGCATTTTTGGTCCGCGTAATGCTTTTAGTTTTAACATATCGTAAGTATAAACTCAGTGTCAAACCTTCACTTCCACGTAAAGATTTATTTATACAAGATTGGTTAATATAAACACTGAAAATATAAACAAACGCATTTGTAGACATATGTTAGTGAACAAGTGCACGCGCAGCGGGTGTGTAGGGCCGTGGCTGAAGGGGGAGGGAGGGAGGTAGGCCTGACGAGCCTTTGTTTAGAACATAAAATTATACGACACCAATAAATTCTTTGTTTACCCGATAAATGAGCGTGGCCGTTCGTATGGGAGTGCGATCGACTCTGCGTGACTCGAGGATATGCATGTACACCTATAAAGATAAAAAACTATGTGGCAGCAATAAACAATCCACAGGAATAGAATAAGAACAGCTTCCATTACGAACGTTCCATTTTAAAATACAATTTGTTATTTCAGATCGCTATCTTAATGAGAACCGTTTTGAGAATAAATCTCCTAAATAAACAAGCATTGTCAAAACACTCGACTCCACAAAAGTTTAAACGAAGAAATGTCAACTCTTTCTGAGATAATGCCATTATCTGGTTTACCTGAGGAGAGCTTCGGGTAACAATGGCGACGTCGGCAGATGTCTCCGCAAAACAAACTTCACAACAAACCTAAATCATTGCGGGAGATAAAAAATGTCGGATTAATTATACCACATAGAGTCGCGGTACGACAGTGCGACAATAAATCGTCATCATTGACGTGAATCGGTGTACAAAATATTAATGCCGCGTATTATGCCGTGACTACAATGACGCATTGTACGACGGTTCGGCTTCGCGTTGGACACACAAACTCTCAAACGTCATGTTGTTTGTAATCTTTTTTGTTGCAGATGCATCCCAAAGTGCCAGCTTTAATATCTCTGATCCATTCACTTTTAAAATTGCTAAATCGTAAGTAATCGCAGTTGGGAGACTTTTGACAAAACCTCGTAATCATAACGTTATGTATTAATCTTACTTGTAAGGCTAAGTAAGTTTAAGTTTGAGCGGAAAACAAGTGTGTTGGGTATCATGGTTTCCTATTTCATACTTCATAAATGTCAGAAATATTCTAGGACAAAACATACTTAGATACAGTTACAGTAACTCAGAGGCAACTGTTATCATAAAACTTAAATTTGTCCAAAGAAAACCCGGTGTATATCTCGGTTTGAATTTATGTCCGCGATATCTATTATTTGGTTTTACAGTCTACTGCAAGCGCTATTTATTCATCGATCGACGAAGATTTGTACAATGTTGGTGGCGGTTTCCGGGCGTTTGTCCGACTACCTGGCAACAGATAAGTTGCAATACATTTTCGAGCGGATTACGAATCGTCCTTGAGTCGCCTTTATCCTTTAAAGGAACCGATATTGTTGCTTATGCACGGCCGCTCCGCGAGCTCGGAGCCCCGGCCTCTTTCTTAAGAAGGATTCCAGAATATTTGATTATGCGACATCCTTATCTGGCTTTCAAGAGCTATTAACATTCTCTCTCCGGCGGAAGAACTGCTTACAAATTTATTGTGACCGACTTTATTTGTCCACGCATTCATCGATAAAATTTAGCACACAATAATACACTTTTTGTGCAAAACTAACATTATGAATTCTGCTCCAGGTAGGAAATATTGCACAAGCTTTATCAGTCTTGTCTGTTTGATTTACTTAATATTCAAATAACAAAAACGACATCTTTTGTTTGCTAATATCAGTTCTTTCGAAATTTATTCAGATTCTGAGTAAAATATTTGGATTCATCGATTCTTTTGGATTCATTACAGGTTGCCAGGGGCGCCAAGTTACGATCGTGTTATTATATTAGTTGAACTCGAGCATGTTCACAGATGTCGCCATGTTTGCAATGGATAACTATTACGCTGTTGCCTTCGGGGGACGTACGAAAACATACGAATAATCGTGGCATAATAGCACAGCTGTTCGACAGTACGGAGATATTCGCTTCTTCCCTATACATACGCCGCACAAAACACAAAAGGATTTGTCTCGTTAATTCACGTGTATTATTTACGATTCGTTTCACCTCTTTAGCAGGCGAGATGATAAGATCGAGTTACGATACAGCCAATATTGTCTCATATTTCCATTGTTGAGAGGATAATCGTAAAAACTCTTCAGTCGTCAATTGTTTGGAAAGTGGGCGTTCTTATTAGGTGCTTACATGATTCGTGATTTTATTACCGAGCGTACGAGATATTTTCTCTGAAATAATAATGTTCAATCAATGCTAAAACAATAGTAAGGGTTTAGTAATAGAAATTGGGGCGCAAATAACAGTAATTGTCTACAACTAACTGTTATTTGAAAGGTCGCTTAATCACTCAAGGGCACGGAGACAGTTCAAACACAAATATTAATTAATGCGGCTATTCCGGCTTACCTAATTCGAGAAGTTCCCCGTATCTGAATAAACAATTAAACTAGCAGAAGTGTCGGGGCCGGGCAGGGCCGCGGCTCCGGTGGAAACTATGGACTCTGCTCAGTTCTGTCCAAGCGTTCACATCGATACTGCAGTTAATTCAATATTGCGATACTGACCAATGAAGATTGCACTGATACCATAATTAAATACTCAGATTTACTATGTAATACTGTGGGGTAACGTTACTTTTAAATTTCCTAGCACACAGTGACTTGTTGTTTATAATACTGAAATCGTATCTAATATTACATTATACGCACATTTGTATGCTGTAAGGGATGTTTTGTGAATGGTTTCTATCTATGTCAAGCAAATGAGAAACTTGAATAAATCACAATCAAGCTGAGAGGAGTTGTTAATAATTGAAAATAACGAGGAAGTTTCAAATATAAACAAGCTTCTAGGTTATTACATGTTGAAACCTAGAGTCAATCTTATATACCTATTCAAAAGCTTATTACAACCGTGGTTGCGTATCAATTTATTCTAAAAACGTTAATCCAAAAACCTATAACGGCCATCGAAATCCGTCATAGCTATAATATAACCGCGTGGTGTTCGAAACAGGAGCAAGCGTGTGCCTGACGAACCGTGCAAAATGATAATTAAGAGAAACCGCTCAGTCATCGTTAATACGATAGCCGGCCATGTAAATTACAACGGCACAGCGGTGTTTATAGCAATGCCCGCACTCGATGGCTTTCATTAATTTTTAAACAATGAAAATGCAAACATAAGATCTCCTTGCTGAACTAAAGTCTTGACCTTAGCGAAGTGCACGTGGAATAAACTTTCGACTTCTGATTTTATTAACAAACTTAAATGCAAAACCAAAGATTACGGAGCATCGAGTGCGCCCTTTCAAAACTTATATTTTCCCTTCAAAGACGTTTATAACGTGTAAAATATTTGAGAGGAAGAAGCTTTTTAAAAAGCTTTTCATGTCTTTTAAAAAATGCGAAGTTGACAGAGGCAGGCAATGTTGATGACTGCTATTGCGACGCAGTGGGAATGTGGTGTCGGCGGAGGGTGCTCCATCCATTGAGCACGAGTACTAAGGTAATGTTCGGGCTAAAGGGTCGCGCTCATGAGCTCATCCGCGGTTTATCCACACTATTCAACTCAAATTTTGCAGAATAATTGTTAACACTTTATTTACTCGCATTTTTCACCAGGAATTATTTACTTTATTGCGCCATCGTACAATTTCACTTTGTAATTAATTCGCGTTGTTCTTAATAGGAGCTTGAGATTAATTTGATTTCTAATTTAGTCCAGCTATGTTTATTGAAGGTCTTAAATATTTGGTTTTCCTTACAAACAGCGAAACAATAAAAATGTTAAAAGGAAAAGCACGTTTTACCACTGCGGATAGCTGCTAACAAGCAACGGTGTAGGTTTATGAATTGATGTTCCATATTTTTCAATATTGGATTGCGAGTATACATATTCTCAAGGTTTTCTTCAGAGGAGTGCAGTGAGAATATGACAGAGTAAGGTTGTGAGGGCGCGACTAGTGGCTCTGGAGTGTCATTCCGCTAACACATTGTCTAGCGTCATTGTCTGCCGCGGCTCTCGTTACAGCGACGTTCAACTTTTTATTTACGCCCAAGTGCACTCTGCCTCTGTCGTGTCGAGAGCTGAATTAAGGTTCTCGGCGTTGATATGGGATCATTCAACCCGAGAATATCGAATTACGCGCGTACTGGGCGCTTTGTTGCTTACTTGCACGTGATATTCCTTTTGTACAGAAAAGTCGCCGCATACTATGTTCGATGTTTTACGAGTCCGATCTACAATCGGAGTTCTTGTGCACATGCCTCTAATAAGCGCCACTTTACTGGTTTATTTTCTCACTCGACAAAGTTGTTCGACAGGCAGAATGAAAAACTCGTATCTCCCGTGTCCTAATTATCTATCTGTGTGTGGTAGTTTTAAACTTTGTGAATACGAACCTCTTTGGAATGTACGTAGATAACGTTGGCGACTTTTGCCTCTAATTTTGCTGAATCACTACCACATAGTATTGAGTTCTGTGTTCAAATTAATTCTGACGTTGGACAAAAAATCTCGTGTTTAGTAAAAAAGGACACAATAATATTGGTATTTCGATTCCTGCTTATTGGAAAGTTAGAGAAAATAACAAGAATACTCTTGGAAAATCTGTAGATTTTTAATTTATTTTTTCTACGTGAACACACAGAGTGAATAGTGGACTTATTACGCGACCGGCAGCGGAAATTGAATCTGGAGCTACGCACTTTCCGGTTGCCGCCGCGCTTCCGATTCACTTGCTCCCCGGCCGCCCCTCGTGTTACCTTTTATTGCAAGTTTTAACTTGTTTATAGCACAACCTGCCGTACTCTACAATGCGTAAAATATTCACACAATAATAACATCATGAAAAGGGATTTTTTGTTCTGTTACCTTCATTATAAATGGACGTTAACTCCCCATACGTTGGAATAAACTGCCGCATTGAGCGCTCGACAGAGATTTCGCTTTAAACAGCTAGAATGGCATCCATATACCGAAGTGATTCGTTAAGTACAAGATGTAAATGACTGCATAAGTGCAAACCAAGATTTTACTATCTTACGTTATTTATTAGATCGTATAATTTACACAAAAGCTTTTTTGAAGTAAAGCTGCTTTATAGCTAGTTACCGATAAATTATAGTGTCTAGACGTTAAATAGTGTTAAGTAATACGGACGAAGTGACATAGGGTCACTAGTTATAGCATAAAACAGACGCATTGCATACCGTTCACTTAATAGATGGCTCCTAGAAGCTTGCTCGTTAGCGCTTGATCTTTCTGACCCGAGTATTCCGTTAGAAATAATATGAAGACCTTTATGTTTCTGCTTGCATAACATTAACTACAGAATCTCTAGTCACAGTTCTTACGTACAAACTTAGCATAATGAATACAAAATTATGCTGACGGCTGTTTGTATTACAGTCATAACAGAACAATGGTAATCCAAGAATTTGTATTTCGGGAACGCAGTAATATTAATTGATTAATAACATATTAATTTTTAATTTGTCATTTATAATAAATAAACGTGTGGAGCGTCGGTCATTGTTTGGCATCTGGCGAGCCAAAACGATCGCGTAAATGCACGCCATTTCACAAATTGAGATCATACATCATTCAATACAGATTCAATTTGATGCGAACAATGTTTCCAGGAGCATTTATTTAGCTCAGCGGCAAATTAAAACATATGAATATTATTCATTTACATATTTACGTATGGATATTTGCAGTTACATACATTATGTATTATAATCTTGTATTTCGACATTTCAATACTTATTTATGTATTTCTGAAAACAAATTGTGAACATGGACAGTAATATTTTCAAGTATGTTTTTGTAAGTAAATTGATTTGTGTCATACAAATTATAATCTGAAGATCGATTTACAATTCCATCGGTGTGATGCTTGTCGAATAAGCTGTCATAATCTATGATAGGGCCGCAACATCTCAGTAATTTAGTAATTGGCTATGCACTGCGGTCGCTTTGATTGACTCTGAATTATTTATTGTGGTCGCATGTTATAATCAATATTGTTTTAGATAATTAGCCTTCTCCTGAGATATATTAATATTCTTAAATACCTAGGTATATAGATATTTTATTACCACATTCCGGCCTTCTGACAAGTCATTTAAGACCTAAACGACACTTTCAGTATTTTTATATACTTACTCGGTAAAATTTTGATCTCAACTTAACTTATTTTTAATGGTATCAACTTTTTAAAAACATTTCAAGAAAAACATTTCTTCTTAACATTCATACGCTGTGGAACTAGCTTTATTGCAAGTAAAACTCACCTACACTATATTCACGTAAAGTTTAGTGGTCATGTCATAATGAATGCATTATGCAGGCGGCTAATGCCTGATATTAGAATATTAGATGGGGATTATGACTGTCACGTGCCCATTAGAAATTGCTTTCGCTTTGATGTGCGCTAGCATGAACCTATTTCAAGAATCACATTTCACAAGCAAATTAGCTACTAAGTAATCTATTACCATCGAAGTGCCTAACTACTATTGAACGTTACTATTAAGTTGTAAGTTTCATCGAAACGTATTTCAGACGTTATGGAAATAGCTCGTGAACTTCGCTGAGTCGACGTTACAGCTATATCCGGCGGCACAATGACGTCATCCAACATATTCTGACTATTTCAGCAATCCTTATTCGAAACATCAATTCTACCTATAGGCAGCAATTTATCACTAATAAAATATTTCCGATGCCGGTTTCTGAACGTAGCTGGAAATCGTCAATTTCTCGGAAATCGAGGCAATGTGCTCTGTCCGGCCACACTATACTGTTTAAGAGTGAAGCTTCCGAATGCGAGGGAAAGTGGCAATGCTTGGCAGCCGGCCAGAACCGCACCGTCGTCCGTCAAAACGCCCACAAATTTATTAATTCCACCTAATTTGTGAAATATATATAGCATAAGACGATTATTAACATTTTTGTCAACGAAAGGATTAAGGATACCCAAATAATTCGAGAAACAGACCGACATATTTATTTGACGGGCAATAAATATGTAAACATTTTATAACGTATGTTGAATTCTAAGAAACGTTCTTTACGACCCGACTAAACGTAAGGGGTGAAAGTTAAATTATTATTAATTGAATATTATCAGAAGTTTGTGTTCACAAGCGCTAGTAATGATTAGCAACAGCAGCCAAAACTTTGTTTGTAAAATTCTTAATTACGTTCAAAAATTGGTAGACACGTTCCTGAATTTCGATTTCCATCGGTGCTTTAATTTAAATTCAAAGCATACAGCGATGTGTCGCTGAGTAAACAGAATATGTTTGTTTGTCGAGGCCGCGCCGAGGACTGTCAACACGCGCGTCCAATGTGCCGTGCTCACTTGTCCACGGCGAGGTGGCGCGCCGGCTACCCACTTGCTTTGCGCGAATCATATCAACACTCGCAGCGACACCACTAAACAAAAAATCAAAAACATATTCATCGTTGAGCTTCATTACTTCTGAAGGGTCACTCCGTCAATGTTCGACTTAAAACAATATTGTTTATCCTCACTCCATCCATTTAGTTACATTTTAACATTTCCCAAGTGGAACCAATTTTCCATTTCAACAGGTAAATTAGGTTTTTGGTTGAGAGCTCTAATATCTGAAAGGCAAAGGTAGTGCCTGTTTAAATTAAAGTTGAAACATTCTCAATTTATAGTTGCATAATTATCGAGGCGAGAGTAGAAAATGTCTTCGGTTGTGACAGTTGTCTGTGTTCGCGTGGCAACATAACAGATTTCCAATCAGAGTCGACGGCGCGAAAGAGATTCTAATAACATTCAAAACTCGTCCCGCGGGAGTCGGTGTCAGTTTAATTACAGGCACCGCGGCGGGACACGCCGTCTCTGCCGGCATCACAACGGATTTTTTTCTGCGGGACAAAGGACGATTAAAAAAGTTCGTAATGAAAGTCCTCCGCCGAAAGCAAAGGGGTGAGACTCCACTGAAAATCTGCAGCTTCATGTAGGTAGTCACTACGCTTATGTTGAAAACAGGTAACAATTTAATTTGATAGTCTCACGGTTTTTAAGGGTAACAACGCCTTCTTACTATTTAAATACGAGTACAGTGGCGACCATGACTCTGCAAACTGCCGTTTGTACAATGCACAGTAAAGGCAGTTCAGGACATTTTAACGTCCATACGTAGCGCACAATAGAGTCGCATTTCGGGCGTCGCGGGCGAAAAGGTAAATAAATCGACGCGTATGTACCATTGAATGCCGGCTTAACCAGCTATTACGAGGAGAGCTGAACTTTCCGCGCGCTGCCGTCTCTCCGTCTGTCACAAAGTTACAGACGCTATTCTCCGATTAACTCTGTTCTGACATATAAAGAGGGAAACTGTTCGAATAGCCCTACTCTGATAAATGAATTGTTTGTTTTTTATTATCTTTGCTACCGCCAGTGAATGTATATGTTTTTATTACAGTTTTTACGGCATTTGTTTTGCATTTGATACACGGCTTTACTATGACAGTCGAAATAGGTCGACTCTATGAATTTTTGCATTCTTTCACTAAGCCAGCTGAATATAAAAGCGCAGGTATGCTGCCGATGTGTGATATTTTTTCATTCAAACTCAGCTTCGTTAAAATACCAGTATTTTGTAGGCTTGTTAGTTAACTTTTTGCGTATTGCCAACTAAAGCTCGTTGAAATCCAACATCAAAGAGATGACTCACTGTGATATATTGGTTTAAATTATTTAGATAAAGTTCATACTTGCGGACTCGTGAGCGTGAGATGATATCATTTTATAGGTAAGTACTTACTTTGCGTAGAAATAAAACATACCGCCTGGAACAGAGTACCTGTAAACAAACAGAATTTAAAATGACAAAAATGTTTAAAATTTAACGACGTAGGTGCTTAGGGTTTTTTCAGGCTATCATTAACATAATTTGAGCGGTGTAGATGTGGCTTGTGACCCGCGCCCCGACATACGCACGAGGTAATGGTGTTTCGAGTGTAACAGAATGAGCGCGTAACGCTAAAATGCCGCCCACGAGAGCGCTTTGTGCGCTGCAGGAAGAGAAACAGATAACAGGTGAGGATGCCGGCGCGGAATTGATGCCGTTATTTGAAAAACGCCCTGATAAGTCCCCTCCGGTCCCAAATAAAGGTGAATTTTCAGGCTACGGATAAAGGTTTCAAAAATGTTCACCTTCATTTAAAGTTACGCGAGCGTTGATTAGAATTCTCTTTATTCATTCGAATGCCCGTATAAAGTTGATTTCAAACGGATACGGAAGTCTCTTAGGTGCTAATTCTTGAATATTTCAGGAGACATTTTAATCATAGAATGGTGTGGCGGAATATATTTTTATTCAGTGGATAAAACTGACAGAGGCGCGCACTAGCGCAGGCTATCGGTGTATTTTCGGATGCCTAATTATCGGTTGTGCCGGTTACTGGAGCGTAGAGCACAAATATTTACCGTCATTTGAATGCAATGTGGAGAGCGTCGTGAATAGTTTCCACAGCCATTGCAGCGTTGTGTGTGTGTCTATACAAACTTAAACGTTGCTGACAATGTTTACCGTACATGGTAATTTTGCCGTATTGTTTTGACAAACACATCAACATAATTTTCCAATGACTTCGGAACATAATAACGGTTCGCGTCTCGTATTTGGGTCAGATTTTGTGACGACAGCAACAATCTTTTGTAACTTATTGTTATCTAATCCATAGATATTCCGTACAAAAGTCTCGACGCAATTCACAGTTACATTCCTCGATAATTCGCAGAAAACGATGACAGCTTATTTGGAGCTTATTATATGGAGTTGAAGGAAAACGAAAAAAGCTACCATAACCTAGAGAAAACCATTCTAGATATAATAAGAAATACTTTAAAAATACAGTGTGACAACAACTGTATAGAACATGTAAGAAGGCTAGGAAAAAAAGGGGAAAAGATAAGACCAATTATTGTAACTTTACAAACGATGGGATTAAAAATAAAAATACAGCAAAATAAGAAACTACTAGAATCAACACCCTACTATATTAAAGAAGATTACCCCCTGGATGTCCTAAAAAAACGAAAAGAATTACAATTAGAAGCCGAGAAGGAGAGAAAAAAAGGGAGAAAAGCGTTCCTCAAATACGATAAACTTATTATAATAAATAATGATAACGATAAAAAACAAGATGAACACAAAGTACCACAAGAATATCAAAATAAAAAGAGAAACTTATCTGAATCACCGGAAACTACAACGAAAACTCTAAAACACAAAGAACAAAGTACAAACCAACCAAATAAAATTAATAAAACTAACAATATGAACAACTATCTTATAAAAGCTCCTGTTCTCTCCTACCAAAAGAAAGATCAATCCACAATGCAAGGCGACAATCAAAATCAAGAGAAGTAGCAACTAACGCCTCCCTCTCTCAGCCTCCCAACACGGCTTGTCACCGCGGGAGACAAAGACTACAACCCTCCAACAAACCAAAATATATATATATGTACTTACAACGTTAGATCTCTACTTAAACCTATACAAATGGAACTATTAAAATACTCCCTTACTAATATCAAGCATGACATCATTGGACTCTCTGAAGTAAGAAGAAGCGGAAACGATATCATAGAAGATGAAAATTATATATTTTGCTATACAGGCAAACCAAAAGGACAACACGGAGTTGGATTTTTAATTAAAAAACAATACAAAATGAATATAGACAATTACATAGGAATATCCGAGAGAGTTTGCCTTCTAAATCTTAAATTTGAAAACATAAAAATAGCCATCATACAAGTTTACGCTCCCACTCAAGACGCAACAGAAGAGGAGATAAATACCTTCTATGACCAAATAAATCATGCTAGAAGCCTTACAAATGGCAAAGAAATAATTATGGGTGATCTTAATGCCAAAATAGGTCAAAGAAAAAATGAAGAAAACTCTATCATCGGGCCCTTTTGCCACGGCATTAGAAACCAAAGAGGCGACAGATTGGTGCAATATGCAATTGAAAATAACTTTACTATAATCAACTCTATATTCAAAAAGAAGATTAATAACCTATGGACGTGGATCACACCAGACAAACAAACAAGAAACCAAATAGATTATATTATGAGTACCTACCCAAAGCTTTTCCAAAATATAGAAATCTTAAATAACAACACTTTTGCAAGCGATCATCGACTTGTAAGAGCCACAATACAAAGTAATATAAAGCAAAAGAAATTCAGAACAAATTTTGGTAGAGCCACATCCTACTTATCAAACCTACAAAACCAAACAAAGTACTTATCAAATCTAACGAATAAAATAGAAAATGTATATTGGGAAGATGTTGACAATATAGAGACATTCTACTCAAAATTAGAAACTTGTATACACCAAAGTTACAACGAAATTACTACAGAAAAACCGAAACAACATATAATATCAAACGAAACGAAAGAACTTATCAAAAAACGCTCAGAACTACTACATGTATCACGTAAGACACAGAAACAAAGAAAGGAACTCTCTACACTCTTTAAAACTACAAATAAACAATTGAAACAAGATTACCAGGATTATAAGCTAAAAATAATAGAGAAAAACCTCCTAAAAACAGGAAGTCAGAAGAAAGCACACAAACAGTTAAACCAAGATAAAAAGTGGATATCAAGCCTACAGTCAAATAAAACTACAAAACCTTTACAAACACGTGAGGATCTAGTTAAAATAGCCTCCGATTTCTACAAAAACTTGTACCACGATAAAAACTACAACCACGAACAAGCATTGTTGCAAGAAGAGAGCCAGAGTTATAACTGGGAAATAAATAGTCCTATTCAACTTTTTAACGCTACTGAAATAATAAAAACTATTGACAAATTAAAGAACGAGAAAAGCCCAGGATTCGACAATATTCCTAACGAAGCCTTAAAAATTGGAAAACATATATTAACTCCGCACCTAATCATATTGTTCAATAAAATATTGGAAGCACAAAAGATCCCCCAAAAATGGGCGGAATCAAGAATAACTCTATTATACAAGAAAGGTGATCCAACGGATATTGGCAACTACCGCCCAATAAGTCTACTCCCAACAATGTATAAATTATTCGCAATGTGTCTAGAAAAAAGGATAGAAGTAGATATAGAGAAACACCAAACGAAAGAACAGGCAGGATTCAGACCAGGGTTCTCAACTATTGACCATATCCATACGCTAGAGCAAATAGTGGAAAAATATCAAGAATTTAAGACCCCGCTCTACCTAGCGTATGTAGATTATGCGAAAGCATTTGACTCCATATCACACGAGAGCATTTGGCAGGCACTGAAACATCAAAACATTCCGAATATATACATAAATATAATCAAAAACATATATGCAAAAAGCACAAGTCGTGTGAAGCTCGATAGACTAGGACCAACAATTTATATACGCAGAGGTGTGAAACAAGGAGATCCACTCTCACCCAAACTGTTTATTGCAGTCCTACAAAATATAATGAAGGGTTTACAGTGGGAAGGAAAAGGAATAGATATAAACGGCAAGTTCCTCAGCAACTTAAGATTTGCCGACGATATAGTCCTTTTCTCGACGTCATCAAAACAACTTGAAAAAATGCTTACAGATTTAAGTGACTCTAGCAATACCATTGGTCTACAACTAAACACCTCTAAGACTAAAGTAGCTACAAACAGTATACAAACCCCCATTATAGTAAACCAAACACCAATCGAATATGTCGATAGCTATATATATCTAGGAAAGCTCATTTCATTTAAAAACACACGGCATAAAGATGAACTAGACAGAAGAATTAATATGGCTTGGAAAAAGTTCTGGAGCCTGAAAGAAACATTAAAATCAAAACTTCCATTATATCTTAAGAAAAAAGTCATGGACTCATGTATACTACCATGCCTGACATACGGAGCACAGACCTGGATCTACAATAAATACACGAAAACAAAAATACGCACATGCCAGCGCTCTATGGAGAGAAGCATTCTAGGCCTAAAGCTCAAAGATAAACAAAGAAGCAGCGTTATAAGGCGCAAAACCAAAGTTATAAATGCGGTAACGCATGCAATGCGGTTGAAGTGGAAATGGGCTGGCCACATGATACGAACGAAGGGTGAACGATGGACGAAACTCGTCACAATATGGAAAGGTCCAACAGGCAAGAGAGCTAGAGGCAGACCTATAGACCGTTGGACTGATGATCTACGAAAGGTAGCAGGAGACAACTGGATGGATACAGCAAGAGATAGAGTACATTGGAAACAGTTGGAGGAGGCCTATACCCGAGAGGGGCCATGACTTAATATTAAATTTAGCATTATTACTTTTTTTTAACTTTTTATATTACGCATAAGTCAAACTTTTTTTTTATATTTTAAAATACTTATGTAATAGGATTAAGTCAAGGAAACAAATAAAGGCTTATTATTATTATTATTATAGATATGAAACCTAATAATCTAGGCCCCATAATTCTGCAGACCACTTCAAGATTATATTCAAATGCAAATGTTAAAAGCAACATAATTTAAGGAAAAATGCCTGTGGCATACCTAAGTAATATATTAGTGGGTGCATAATGCACGAAATGTATGCGCCGACGCAAAGTTTATTCCTTTCCCGGTGAATGTGCGTGGGCAGGGAAGCCTCACAAGGATCTTAGTGGTATTCACACTTGGATAAGACATTTTAACTGCACTTTATATGGCTTTGTGATTTACTTTGAAAACTTCGTTGTAAGTAATATTTAAACCTTTGTTATGTTCGTGAAAATGTCTTATTATATAAATGTCCTAAAGTGAAAAGGTATAAAAACTTAATTCGAATTAATCCAATACAAGGAAAATAGTAACCCATAGATTTTAGAAAAGATCAACCATTGTGATAAGGAAACCTATAACGAAACGGAACTCGCCTGGAGCGTTCGGGCTTTCATTGCACTATAAGTGCTATTTCCTCCTGTTGGGAAACAACTAAAGAACTATAAAAGTCCCTTAGATACGAAACACATTTATTGAGATGGGGACATTATGCAGAAATATCTATGTAAGTATCTAATAGCTCTGTGTGTGTAGCGAATAAAAAAAGGACCAACTATTCCGAGGTTAGGTTAGCCTACATTTCAAAGATATTTTATATAGAATTTTTTTATATACCATAACATTATTTTATGTCTGCAAAAATCTTCAGATTTACGTCCACTATTCTTAACGAAACCGAAGTATCAGCTCTATTGGAGTAAACGAGTAAACCTTCAAACTTAGAATCAAACTCCTTTTTGTAGCTATTAAAAAAAAAAACGACAGCCAAAAATCATAACACAAAGTCAGTTCCAAATTCAAAACCCGAGATTGCCTTCTTCGGCTAAGCAGACTTAGCGCTTGAATGTCGAACTCCTACGCAGTCGTGACACTGTCTCAGTCGCACGCTGTACGCAAACGACAAATGACACGGACGTTCCGAGAACAAACTACCGGAGTTATCTGATACAGCCACTTCGTGACAGCCTCCTCCGGCAATTCACTTCAACTCTTGGCGAGGTTCGATCCAACTACGTTTTTTATCAAGACATTGTAGTTTAATTAATTTGTTGTTGAAGTTCTTTCTGTTGACAGTGTTTTGTTTCTTGCTAAGTAATTTTTGCATTCCTGTAGTTATACCTGATTGGAGGTAAAACATTACCATATTAATCTGTCTGCTAGGACCATAATGTCGGTTTCAAATCTTGGCGTTGTTAGCATTCCTACACAATGAGGTGATTAAACTTGGCCAGTGATGATAAAATTCCTTTATGTGGAGACATTAGCTAGCTTTATGTCTATCACGGAACATTATCAAACTGTACAAAAATAAGTGGAATGTCACGAACAACAATGTCGGTAATTGTGACCATGCTAATGGCCAGATTTTTTAGGGCTCGGGATAAATGTAAAAGGTTTTTGAAAAAAATACACGTGCCAGACAGGTCAGTTACAAAAGTTTATATTATAATAAGTTCGAAAGCTTAGTCGAGACTAAGAATAGAAGGTGGTCAGATTTAAAATATATTAAGCTAATCTGAGAAGCAGATTCAGAATGACAATGTCAAAACTTAATATAGGCAATACTCGCTCATAATAAACACAAACAAAGTCTTGAAATGTTCTACAAAACTTCAGTATAAACATGATAAGGTAAGAATAAAAAAGCCAGCCAGTCTGTTTCTGTTAGTAACTGAATACGTGACAAAGTTCCAATTTCGGTTCTCAATGTTTTGCTCTCAAAACCTATACAAACAAAATTTTCACTGAAATGAGTAAATTCTTGTCAAGCCCTTTGAAATTTCATCTGAAATGTGCTCTAGTTTTAGCCTAGAATAAATCCCTGTACAAAGTAGTTGAGTGCCTTTATGAAAATACTAATTGAAAAGATAAAATACATATTTCTGAAATAAAAGGAATGCTTTTAATCTATCACGAAATTCACTATTATGCAATATACCTAAACCGTATGTGTTATTTACTAATTATAAGTACCATTATATAAAATAGTTTACGTTTTATTACACCTATTTGTCTGAACATTAAAACAATTGAAGTCTGATTAAGTCTTTACGGATAAAATCGTAAACTTCTTAATGGAGCATTAAATATATAGAGTAGTAAAATTTACTTATTCGTTACTTGTCACACTCGTTGGTTCCCTTCGGAAAACAATTTTAGTACTATGACTCCATTTATGGCGTTAATAATAATTTACACTATTGAATCGATACAGATTATTATCGGTATTTTATTAAGCCATGAACCTTAGCGATTGAAATGGGTATTGCTGAACTCATAACGAGCAACGAACAAAGTAAAATGCTATCATAGTTTACCACTTCACCAAAAGATAATTCTATATGTTGAGACTTCCATACTGTATCGTCCTAAGGACGGTAAACAACATCTCCAAAAACAATTCGTATATTTTAAAAGTTCTTAAGACGGCGGTTGCCCTTAGTGAATAAACCGTAAACCAGCAGTATTTTAGGAAGGCCTCAAAAATCACCAATTTCTAAAGATGTAAGAAAACGATTTATCATCATCATTCATCTTTTTACCTAAAGCTCTGGCGTGAGGAACTGTAATCGTTCACGACGTATCTGTGCTATTTTTTACACCTCGCCATTCAATATTCAATCGTTCGTATTCTCTATGCACACGTTCTACATATACATTTTTAGTTCGTTTCATATCCGTTCGATGATTCGGAAATGCAGTGCCAAAAACTGCAGGTGTGCATTACGAGGGGCAGTGAGGGAGCGCTATCGAGAAAAAGCTAATCAACCAGTCGGAATGTGGAGAGCCCTCGTGTGTTACTGCGCCCTGATACCATCCCCCATTACACAGACAAGTATTAAACTTGTTGCCAATACGAATTAATCCTACAGTTTAAAAAATATTTTTGCGTACTTTTGAATGCATGCTTTCACGGGCGGATATTGAAACTAGACTATTCATTCATTCATTCTAAATATTTTAACATTTCCCAAAACTGACTACTGTTTTTGTTTGTATACAATTATATATTCTGTAGAATTTTGTACAAATATTTTGGCGATTGTGCGTTTTGAAACGCTAGTAAAAGGTGTTATGTTAGTAATTTTGTCTTTCCGTTTCTGCGAATACAGCTAATATCAAGTTATCTTACGTAGCAGGGAAGCCCTCTGCATTCTTGCAATTTTTGTACCTAATTCGAATACACATGTCGACAGTTCCCAAACACGAGCGTGAATTTTTTAGAAGCTTTGGTTGTACAAAAAACTTCACAGTATGAAAATGAAAAATGGTGACCAAATGAACCGTCGGAGTTCCATCGTAGCATAAACAGGATTGGAAGGGCGCAATTTGGTCGGTATTCAGAATCGCGGCGCTGTAAAAGCGCGCCATATCTAATTATCGTCGGGTTACAGCGGAGCTACCATGAGTTCGCAAATATTTCCACTCGAAACAAACCCCGCTTATTAGCCATCCATAAAAGAGACCTGCGAAAATATTAGAATTATAATTCTTTACAACTTTTTTGTTAATACAAGTTTTTAATTTTCAAACACAATTAATTAAAAAGCCTTTTTACTTTCGCTTAATCAGGCTCAGAGCGTCGAATTGTTGGTTGGATCCTTTTTTACTTTCGTGAAAATTATTTAATAAGATACGAATTAATTATGTTACCTTGATTAAAAATTAACATCACTACTCCTATTTTAAAAATGAAACATTTTAGGAGCGAGTAAAATATGTACACGCTAACAACGGGCTTTCACCTCAGGTATGAATTTACATTTAACAAGGGCACTTTTTAAAGTAAATCTACAACCCGACTCAAAAATTATTTTCACGTCTGACGTTGATAGTAAAAAGAAACCCCTTTTCAAATGTAATTGACAATGTAGAAGACATGATAGCTTATTTACAAGTCTACATTTCGATTTTTATTGTAATATTCCGCTTGCTATTCAAAGAACCAAATATCTTTATGAAGACTTCAAACGTTGGATACTGAATAAAATTAGTTATGTCTGTGCTACTTACATATGCACATGGCAGCCTTTTTCAGTTTCATATGAAAATCGGACTTTAAAGTGATTTTAATTATCCTACCTTTATAAGGCGAAAATGGGACAAGATGATTAAACCCACGCGTAAATGTGGGATTACAAACATGAGTTATTAGTAGTGAAGAAAGTGCTTTGTGTATATTTATTAATATAATATTTGTCGCAGGTAGTTTTATTTGCCTTTATCATACTTGAATTTTTAGCTCCATATTAAATCCATTACAATTGTGTGTGAGAGTTTCCTTATTAGTAAATCCTAATTCCGAGAAATCAGAAGGTAAAAAGAAGAAGGAGTTATGTATTTGTTATACAACAAATTTTAAGCAGCTACTGATACGCAGTAGCTAATAGCACAATGGATCGCATTTTTAGATTTTTCTTTTATATGTAAATCTCAGAAGCTCTTTTCTTTAGTCAGTGATACCACCTTATACCTGACACATGCGCATGTTTCTCTTATGTAACAAAGTTAAAGGTTTGCCCATTCTAGGCAACACGTCTACTGATGTCATTGACACTTGCGTGGGCTATTCAGATTTTAGACGGATAAGTCACGTGGCTAAAACTATACTCAGCCTGTCCGTGCTCAGCAACGAAATGGCGCACTCATACCTGCCACTTTGATATTTCCCATTCCCGGAATTGCCACTCATCGCTAAATGGATTAAATTCAGTAACTTCATTACTAACAGAGTTTCAAGAATTTGCTTTAAAACTAGATTCCAGAAATAACTAGTTTCAGTTCGAGTCGTGCCATCAGTGAATCATAGTTGGGTACCAGTGGTGTGGTAAGTGAGTTACTGGCGACATTTTTAAAGCTTTTTGCCAGAACGTGCGTCCGTTTCATAGTTAATCAGGCTAATATTGGGTGTCAAGCCTTGCAGCCTTCCAGTACTGGCTAGCGAGGGTCCGGAAAACCACAAAATTGGATTAAAAATAGTGCACTTACTTCAAATAATATGTACAATCGCGATGTTTGGGTCGAATGAAATGAAAATGTGACACAATTTGTCACGTCATCACATTTAAAATCCGCTGAATTTTGAGTTTAATGAATGTTATTGATGGCTGTACGTGATGTATCATTCTAGTGATAAGTGTACGTTATGATTATTCTGAGTGGTGACGGGTATTTAAGCTTGCTTGTCAACCGGTTTGAAAAGTAATTAATATAGACTTTTATGAACGTAAGCAGTTAAGCAAGGATTCTAATTTGAGTCCACAATATTTTAACCACGTTGCTACTAAAATATGAAATTAAAATTTTCAGAGGCAAAATCTAAAAATACTGTCGATTCATTGCGTGACGAGTCTCTGTCTCAACACGGAGCATCAATGTCAGCTAGCATGCTTATGAATATCCAAAGACTGATAGACATTTATTAATATCGCCCTATTTATATCTTGGGGTGAAAATTGAGCTCCAAAATCCGACCACTCATTCGGCTGCATCGCCCATGTCGCTCTAAATTATTCAGATTCAATTATTTTCCGTGTAAAATACTTTAACTGCGGAGCGTTTCAATCAATCACTCTTCACCAATTTAGTGTGAGCGTCATTTGGCAAATTCGATTGCGTCTCTCATTGATGGCGCTAGTGAGAGAATAAAACAGTGCGACGGGTGCCATTGACGGTTGTGACGGAACGCGTACGCCCAACGCCGGCTCACGGTTTAATTAATCTCCTAAACTAAATTTAAATAGGTGGACGTAGTGGGTGCACGCGCACTCTTGTCTAACTAAATTAAATCCGGCATCATTCAAGAATACTGAACTTAGCACTAAGAGCCCTCGTTATGACGTGAATCATATTTTTCATTCTCTTACATGCATGCAGTTGTCTTGTTATGTCAATTAAGATTAAATGGAACGTAGTTTGACTGTGTTAAGATTGTTTGTTTTGTTTGTTTAATGTTAATTACGCGAGTTAAAATTATTATTTTAAATAATGAGCTTACTTTAGAAAATCATACATCCAAGAAGTTTCTGGAAGCAGTTATCAAAAACACACTTATGAACACTACAACTAGACTGCAAGCAGTTATGACTGACATCAAATAAAGAACGATCAACCCCAAAATATTTTATACACCCCAAAATAAAGCCAAACTAAAATCAATTTCATCAGCTTGATATTCGAGCATGGACAGAGCCGCAGGCGCTTTCCGATATCATTATGTTCAGGCTGTACCACTACATAGGAGAGTATATGTGCCGGTGCGCACGTTTAAGCCCGCGAAATTCACACGGTTGGCTTGTCGCCACGCGCGAACGCCTCCCACCCGATCTCATTACCAAGCCCTCGACAGCGAAGCTATTGATCACCCTCGATATCACGAATATTGTAAACATAACATATGCTGCACTTTCACTACACACTTTCAGGTGAAGACTTTGTCTACAGTTTAACTATTTAACTTCATTAATACTGTTTAGTTTGCGTATCCAGCAGATTACTTAGAATCTCATTTTAAGCATGGATACAGGGTTTATAAAAGTCTTATATCTTTAAAGTTCTTTAATGCTTACAAAAAAGAAATTAATTTGTAAGACTGGTATGCAAATATTGTAGAAAAAGCCAGCGATGAGCAAAAGAAAAACTTTTATTTCAAGTACAAATTGATCTCATTATAGTTGGTTCGATTACTTGGAAATTAAAATTAGAAAATAATTTAAACATTCTTTTAGTTGGAGAGCTTTAGAATAAGTTGTAATTATGAAAGGTCAATACCGTTTTTGTTAGCTTAGAGCTAATTACTTTCTTTTCTCTAAGTGGAGCTAGCGAGGTTGAAATGAAAGAAATTATTACAGTGGTTTTGTTGAACTTAACTGTCTGTTCCATTGTCATTGTCATGTACCTACATATTTTTCTTCAGATCAATACACGTTATTATTTAATAACTTATTTGACCAATAATGTAATCATTATATCTCTTTAGTGCACCTAGCTTACTCCCTATGAATGAATTTATAAAAGGCTGAATTTTGCTTAGTAAATATTCGTTAGATATTATTAAAACATACCACTGCAAACATGTGTATTCAAATATTGTGTATCGAGTGTTGACGTTTATTATGCAAGTGAATACCAATTTAGTCGTTTGCTTTGTAGTCAGTTAGTATTTATTTATGATTGATATGCTGATATTATTCTATTGCTTTGGAAATGAAAGACTAAAATAAATATTGAAGAGTTTAGGAATTTAAAGGTTATAAAATGACAGAAAAATCACGTGACTGGTTTGCTCCCAAGTAGCACAAAACTGTTGCTTAAGAGCTTTAGAGCCAATCCGATTATTACTAAAGGTGCCAAGCTTAAGCGTCAGAGCGTGCACTACAGACCTTATGCAGCAGCTTTGCAGCCAAAGGGGCACAACTTTTTGCAGTCTACAGTTCCATTAGAAGTTCATAGTAGAGGCACAAAAGCGATACAGGAGCGGCAACTAATAATTAACACCATACTAAAGCTCTTATGGCGATGATTGAATGAATGACAAATTTAGTTGAATGACGAAAACTTCACTGATCGTTCACCTTGTCTCTCATTTATAAAATATATTTGTTGTTCCTGAGTCAGACATTACTGAATACAAGTGAAGGTAAGTGTTTTTGAGCTATATTTTGTATTATATGGTAAGTAGCTACAAACGCAGATCAGTTTATCGTGAATATAGTTGATATTGTTGAAGTATTTTTAACGCGCCTCAATAATTACCTCAGAATATCGTAAAATATATAAATTATTATAATATAAATATTTTTGTATCACATACCTACACGATATTGAAATTACATACTGGACTACATTCGTTTTAGTAAGTTGCTTGTTCGATATTATCTTGTAAACATGGCGTCCATTGAAAGCAGCTTTAAGTTGCAACTTCAACCTTAAAAACTCCTCTCTGCGCGTTATAGCGCTAAGTTTCATTCTTCTGAAGGTCCAAGTAATATCTGTACCACTGTTGCAGTTCAAGTCTGCACTGTGATACTGCAGATATCAAACCACACTATTAATGGCTACTTGTTTAGAGATCCGTAGAAGTCGTTGGAAACTCGATAATACGATGATATATTATTCTTAATTGTTTAACACTTAATTACTATGTGTTACCTTGTTTTCAGAGTACCGTTCAAAATAATTCAAACTTATAATGCACAACAAAATAAACAAGAACTTTGCATCTGTCCATCTAAATGGGAAGAACGGAGTGTTTCACTATACTTGAGAGTAAATAAATGGAGCTACTGATTTTTTTATATTCTTGAATAAATACATATTTTTTTTATAAGTTTTTTTTAACTTCAAAACAAACATTATTTTTCCTCTGTAACTGATTCGTTATCAGTAATTGAGAAAACAAAATCTACGGGACCCTTGCTTGTGTTTGTGAATAAAATAACAGAATGTATCCAAATGAGCAGGCAATGTCTATTAACCTCCTGCTTCTATTGTGGAGCCTTAATGTGGCTATAAGTTGAACAGAGGTTCAAATTCCTACTTAAGCCTGCACAAAAGAACAAATCACTTCTGCAATGGAACCTTTAGTGGCAGAAAAGTGATAAATATATCTTTTATACAGTTCCGTTAAAAAGTCTACAAATAGAGTCTTTATGCAGTTCTAACGCGTACATCAGCGGTAATAGAAACTTTTTAGCAGCTTTAACCTTTAACATAATTGTTTGAACTCTCTTTTAAAGATGTGGGCTGCAAATGGGTTGTAGAATGATCTCTTGTAAAACCTAGAGTGACATTTGGTTCAGTTTCTGCTGCCTTAAGTGATATTTACAGCTATGAGCAGCTACGCAAGCAATAGTAGAACTTAAGGTTACTTTCGGAACCCCTAAAGCACTACTGTACAGCTAACAGTTGCAAAATAGGCTGCTATTTCCACCAGTGTGCTAGTTGGGCTGTAACTTTCATTTTGTAAATGTTTCAGTCATAGGTAGGTACTATAACTTTATTAAATGAAAAGTTATATACAAATATATTTAGTTTAAAGACATAATTGTCACTGACTTTAGCAATTAACTACATATATGCAATGTGTACCTACGAAAGAAATCCACTAAGAATAGATTTTTTTTCGACTTTTAGCAACATTGTTAGCTACAACAAAATACTTAGAATAGTTTCTAAAATACAAACTTGTAAGAGTTTCGCGGTGACTCTGTAAAGTGGTATTCTCGAGAAAGTGCCTTTCTCTTAAGCTGGGTGCTCTCACACCGCGACACATTGCTCGTAAAACCTCAGCAGGCGTTCCGAACGGTACCTACTGATAAAGCTATTTCATGGCCAATCGATTAAATATCTAAAAGTATGGGATATTTATATTATAAAATAATGCTTTTGGGTTATAGTAGAAGTACTCTGTAGTTATTTAGAAGCAGTAAGTTGTTTGACCCTCGGATTTGACCACAAAAACGGACGTAACATATATGTACATATTTTTTTAAACTTACTTATGTAGGATATCTAGTCACTTTCCTGTAATAATGATCTATCCTGTAATAATGAACTCATATGCATTATTTAACTCTCAAAATATTTGCATATTCTATTTAGTAGGTAATGTTGGGATTCATCAAACAACTCATGTTCTCATAAAATGAGTTCCTGAGGGACGTGATAACAAAGGTACGCAGTAGGCATAATATTTGATGTGTATCATAACTAGAACTCGTAACTATCACGCATATTAACAGCAATAATGTGTACCGTGACACTTAACTATAAATTGGGTCCGTCATAAAGTACCTGTCACACTAATAAATAAACAAGGAGAGAGTTTAGCTTCGGACGTAGGCAATTGGCGAATTGGTTCAATAGCTGCTCGAACTGGGTCGGAAGCAATTTAAAGTTTTTACCGAATAAATACACCGAGTCAAAAATTCACCCATGCTTACAACTCTACGAGATGGTACAGATTGAAATAAACTAGGTCGAATTATTAGAACGAAATATAAATTAGAAGCCGAGTTCAAGAATGAACAATAAACCTAATTAAGTTGGCTTCAACTCAAGGAGTGTATTCTAAGAACGAGGGAAGTTTATCTAATTATGTGGAGACCTGGTTGTCCCGTGCAATTGGTTTGCGCCATCCTTTTTATCGTTCACGTGCGAACCCCATATGAAAGGTTTCTCTCACTTTTATGACGTTAACTTCTTGCCCAAATTGGAAATCGGACTCGCGTGATTGCTTATGTGTGTTGGTCAAACAGTTTCAGGTGTTCGGAAATGGTGTAGTAATTTATATAGAAAGGGACTTTACGTGATCTATAAATCCAGGGACCAACGTTGTTTCAGTGCTTGGCCTAATGACTTTTAAAGGACATTCGGTGACTAAAAATACGTTCTACGAACTAAAACCATTAGCTTCAGAAATAATTGAATAACCTAGAGCTGTTTTGTTTTATAAAACATAATGACTCTGCCAATATTTTTTTTTCAATACTTTTTCGAATTTTACCTATAACGTTGAATTATTTTTAACGATCTTCTAGATCATAGGTACGTTTTTCTTCTTGAAACAATAGAAAAAATACTTGTATGTTAAAGAGAATTGGTGTACCTAAGTGTCCCAATGTTACAATTTATATTTTATTAATGCCCAAAACAATTTATGTTTTTGTTGAATACAATATTAAGGTACAGAAAACCACTCAAGAGATACTTAATCAAACCCCATAGCCCTTGGTTCTCGACTAAAATTGAATATTGGTCTCGCGGGAGGCATATCTAAATACTACGTAATTCTGTAGTGAGCGAAATAAAGCTGTTGTACTGTCGACGTAGCACTTCAAGTAAACAAATTGGATCAGTTCGCTCGGTTTATCTAAAGTTTTTCTAATGTATAAGGCTCGCGTTGAACAATTTTACTTTTAACGAGTTCATGATTGAGGTTTCACAAAAATATTTTTACACAAGTAATGAAAGTACTCAAGTGTGTTATTTCAGTAAATACATTTATTACACTAACAGTACGTTTTCACCGCAATTCAACAGTAGCCTTTTAAAATATCTGTTAATGTAAAGTCAGTCAGATTTTTTGATACACTTTTTGTAAAAGCAATAAAATAAAAGAGAGAGCGTTGTTAAAACGCCCTTTGAAGTCAGGGAATTTCCAACGGGCACCTAACAAAATTGTTCTTTTAGCCTTCATAAATGTACGCGTACTTTCGACCCAAGCTTTTTATGTAGTACCAAAGTGAGTCAAAGCGTGACAAAGAGACTGCAAGTTGAATTTTCAACAACACATTGCGAGCTAAATAGAAAACAGTTTTTCTGATTTTAAAGGCCTTTTAGGCATGTGCTCATTTGAGAATAAAGTTGCCAAGTGTTCTTTTCATTTTTAACGAAAAAAAAAAAATTCAGTATCACCGGGAAATTGAAGGACTTTCGTAAAAAAATGTTGAAATTGAAAATAAACTAAGTACACATATCTCGTAAAATAACTTTTTACATTTACATCATTATTCAAACGGCTGACTTATCTTTTCCAAATTAATGAACAAAACCATCCAATTAAAATATTGCAAGCAAATTATGTTTCACATTTCTAGCACTTAACTCAAAAGGGTGAAGACGATTTGTCAAAAAACTGATTACAGTGAAATCAGTCGAGGTGACAAGTCATCAAGCGACTGTCGTGAGGGTAACCCCCTCAGTTCCTCCCGATAGCGGGGTTGTTCACTCACACCGCTTTAAGTTTTATATCGAAATAGACGATTTAGAACCAACACTGTATTTTAAACAAAGATAAAATATTGACTTAGATTTCGTTGCGAGTAAAAGAGAATCTTTGGTTGATTTAGGATACTAGAAGTTCAAAGTATTTATTAATTGTTGTTGTTCCAATAATAATGAGTGGAGTTGTTTAATTAAAGCCATTCGATTTAAAACAACTGAATCATTTTCCCGGTTTTGATATTAGTAAATTTCTTCTTCGGCTGTAGTAGAAGTACCTATACCTATATTGTTTTAATGAATTATAAATTTCGCGCCAGTACCTGTATATGCATTAGTTCATAAGTTCTTATTCTTAAAGCATGACAAAAAAGTGTTTTGTATTACAATGTCTTTATTTTGCATAGCTTAATTTAGACATTTAGTTTGTAAATATTGCCCAGACACAGTTTTTGCCATCCAATTAAGTATCATCCGCGCGACGCTTTCAACAAATTTTCAACCAGCGTAATCCCGAAAACATAAAGATTATGTATAAACCTAATTACCCTATCTCATAATTGCCTTGTTTTGACGTCTACCCTTTGAGAGGCCGTCGCTTATTTCCGAGTCCTCTAAAGATATTAATAACCATCTAAGTCGTGGGCTGTCTTCCTTCCCGCATCTCGGTCGTGTAACGTCGCATCCCCCTCCCCTCTAGGTCGTGTTTTTCGCTAATACCCTTTCGGAGATGATAAGATGATGGCTTTACAAGCAAGCAGTAATTACGGCTGTCCAATTACCGCTCGTCGACGCCTGCCGGGGGAGGAAGCCGTTCATTGTTCAACATTTTTGTTTTCAGTACTAATATTTTTGTCGTTCCTTTGTTGTCATTAAATTGAATAAACTTTCAATTTATATTCTTGCTACATCCTGTTTAGTCCGATGTCGGTATAATATTACAGATCTTATAGATGAAATGATAATGGAACAATTCTTGTCTTCCACGTAGCTAGCTCACGTTAACGTCCCTTATTTCTTAACTTGCAGGTTCAGTGCGAGCGGGAAACACCACGAGGGAGTGATAATGATACTTACATAACTTGCATTATATCCTGAGAACACTGCAAGTAGACCACACCTGTCATTTTAAGCATGACTTATAATTGTTCATCTAAGAGCCGACTTTGACGTAACAGCCCAAAAAAGGGAAATTTTTGGAGAGCGGTATAATTTTATACTAATTGTCTTAGCTTAGCTAGAGGTAAAACCTCGTGCCTAGTAATAATATTAAGTCTAATATCAAGCGGTAAGGAATTAACATCCCTATCCAGGTTAATCTGCATGCAAAAGAACGTGTTACAGCGTCAAATTAGCAATGTTTCTCTAATCTTTAGAGCTCTAGAATCAAAGTGGAGTGCGTTAAAAGGAAACTATAATTAGAGTCGACGAGTTACCGGTGACGGTGGAAACTGCAGGCGGAGGCGACAGCGGGAGCGGCCGCGGGCAGGGTTGCCAGGTATCATTTTCTATTTGGATATTTCATTAGGGAAACCTCGAATGAAACCCACGAAATTCTTATTTGGTTTCGATTCTTCCAAATGAGACTCCTTATTTTGTATCATGGATTTTATGTAGCTTTATATATATTTATGTATATGGCGGTACCAATCCCATGAAAATAGCCTTTGAGCAAATGGTAAGGCTTAAACTATTACTAGTTCAGTGAAAGATATATACATTCTTAATACTACACTATTATAGTAACTTTTATCTTTTATGTTTTAGAATTATTACAAATTTAAGAAAAACACCCTCACCAGAAGTCAACTATTCGAATCATCTACAACAAACAAAAATCTTAGATAATATTTTTATATTCTTGGACAGTGGCTTATGGTGTCAGATTCCGGGACAGTCCCGCATTTCCTGGCCATGTGGCGACTGCCGCGCGGACGGGGTGGCCAGACTTCATTGACGCACCGTCCCCTGTAATTTCAGCGAACGCTGTGCACCCGGCGTTTGCCAACTAATTTGTCATCCGAATATCAAATTACGCATGAAATGGCGCGTAACAGTAGACTTGCCGCTCCGATATCGGGCTTTAAAATAAAATTTAATTCACAGTCTGGTTGCAATAACGCAGGTAATTGCAGCCACTGTTCGCTGACAACTAATTGGCAAGTAAATATAGTGGAATCGTATAATTGAATACAAAACTGTTGGTAAAATGGACCGACTATTATTAGCGATTATTGTTCTCGTCGTAAAATACATATACATTACTGTAAGCACATATTGAAAAGTAGTTTTGTGAGTCAAATGTAAGTATAATTTTCATAAAAAATATATCTCAAGGCAACTGTTAAGTGTTCTTTGTATTACCATAAAAATAAAAAGCTACGAATATTTTTATAACTTCTCTTTTGAAATACTTTCAACAATTTTTCTTTCTGTAAAAGTTATATATTAAAACACCACTTTTATCGTGTTACTTCGCTTGATGGAAAAAGCGGTTCATCTAAGTCGGAGGTAAAGTAAATTGTAAAATGTTCGTTACGTAATTTTCCGGTGGCCCTATTGTAATAACGATACGCCCTCATATTTTGAAAGGCGATGTGAATCCATTACACTTCATCTATATCGTCGAAGGGGATCGGTATCTGTACAGATTTTATGGTGCGCTAAGTGTACGCCATTTTGATCAGACTCCACGTGGTCAAGGGGTGTTGCTATGGGATGCGTGGTATCTACCCTAACTAGGGGATATCTATAGCGACGATTTTATTGCCTCATTTTCATTAGTATGAATATTTTATTATTGGGCAGTATTTTTTAGGGAATATGCACCGGACATGAAGATATGTAGAGTATTTTCTGATACTAGCTAAAATCCAGCCTTAAATAAAATAAAATCAATCAGCGAAGCATTATCTTTATTTATAGATCAACTTCGATATTTTCTTCATTCATGCAAGAAAAATAGGAAAGCGTACAACCCTCCGGGGTTGCGACGTCGGTCGACGCGGTTCTGGTTGCCAAGGCAACCTCACTTAGGGCTATGGGTTTTTCCAACAATGAAACGGCATAAGACGTAACGACATCTAATTAATAACGTCTATCATATCTCTATTGCTCGGCTTATGTGTTCGGAGGGAGAGGGATTAACGTAAGAGGATTCAATGAGGACGCATGATTTGTTCCGGAGGTATCTCGATAATGAGCGATTTTTGCTTCAACTTTCATGCAATTATTTCCTTTCGGAGATTAGCATGTATAATGTGTATTCATTTGTTTTGGTTTGTTCCTTTCGGTGAAGGGTTTCTTACTATGTTTTTTCTTTACAAAAGAACGTTCCTTTCTTGTTGAAAGTAATCAGTATAATCGACACTACCATACAAATAAATTCTGTTTAAGCTTTGAGATAAAACATACCAGACAAGCAATATTATCCTTTTATTGCCTGGCGGCTGTTTTAATATCAGTATTCAGTGCACCTAACGAAGGTTTTATTCAAAGTTGTCAGTCACGTAGATATTATGTTTTATTAATACAAAAGGTCGATAATTAGTGGCACAGCGGAACATCAGTCTGCATCAACGCTTGACATGTTTCATGTTAATTGGATAGCACAGGACAATAGCGGGACTACCGATGCACACTGGAGATGGGGTGCCGTGCAATTATTATGACATATTGTTCCCGATTCCAACCATTCAGCGTTTTAACTGGACTTTATTAGTACCTGTCTGTCTGTCTATCACATATTTACGTCCATGTACTGCACACAAACAATGTAACGGATTTATGTCGCCCGACCCTCGATATTGAACCCGTAAAAGCGGTTTTATAAAATCGGTATGCCATCATATTTTAAGTGACTGGCCACAGCGACCTATTATTAAATTAATCAACTCTAATGGCATTAAAATCAGCGCGGAAAATGTTCAACTATGACCGCAACAACTATGCTTGAATTTAAGTTTTAAATGGTGCTCTGTAATAAATTTATTGCCCGGTAAAAGATTCAATTTGATAGCTCCATACAGTACTCACGCATATTCACCCTCTAAAAGCGGAGGCCCGTGATAAAAGCAATTAAAACTTTAACAACATCAACTCCCGCGCTCTTTCCGATTTCACCACGTAAATATACTACCGTCCACTACTTCACTGAACAATAATGAATCGATAAACGAGTTGTGAAAGTAATAAATACGATTTAGTAACTTTGATGTAAAAAAATCCAACCAATTCATATTTATAAAGATTTGCAAAACAATTCGAGTTGTTATTTACAAAGTTTTCCATTTCGAAACAAATTTGTTTTTAGCTTTTATGACAGATAATTTGTCAAGGGTAGCTTTGCGCAAGTCAAAGATAAAATTTATCTGTCTCAACCGCTTTATTTATTACAACGTGTTCGCATCTTCGTTGAGCCCTTAAAGTTGGTGGTTAATGGAGATTCTTTGTAGCTAGTACGTCAGTCACTATACGTTAGGCGGCTGAGGGGCGAGGGGAAGGGATCGAGGGGCGGGAGCGGAGGAAACGACACGTCTGCATGTGGTCAGCCGTCAGGCGCGCCCAACTTGTCTTATTTTTTGTTGCCCTTTAGTAAGTGACGGGTTGATGTGAAACGAATGAACAGTTCCGATGTGTTTTACGAATACACTTTCGCTCAACAGGAAAACGTACGGTATACCTACCTTAATGGTATTGCTATTTTGTTGCATGCACATTTTTTATATATGTTCTTTTAAATACATACTTAGGTACACTACAAATAATGTTTATAAATAGATGGAACGATTTTATTACAAGCCTTATAATTTAAGGCATAGAAGGTGTTGATTTGCATTTGTGCCATATTTCAGGAAGAGGTCATAAAATACGTAAATAATCGATTGGAATTACAATAGGCGGGAAATAGCTCATATGCACTGCTTTTTTTGTCATTGTAATGTCCTAGTATTTCAGAAGTAATCCAATTTTATGAATGAAATTTATGAATGATTGTTGCGAATGCTTTGTGTTTGCGTTTGTGTGAGGGCGCAGCACGGTTTTAAGGCCAGTAACACACCCGCCAAGTTTAAATACGGCTAGATGACATTGACAAAATTCCGAAAAAAAAAATTACGTAAGTTTGTTGATTTGGGTCGAGAATCATTAGCATAATTACGTCCTTGAATATGGCACGGATGCAAATCAACAGCTTGTATACTGTGAAGCTGCATTTTCTTAATTTCCTTCTAAACCGTCACATCAAGGAACTCGGCCAAATCTCATAAGGTAATATCATGATGTTGGTAGCCCTGGCAAGTTTGATCCACACCTCCAAACTCCATGACAATGACTACACCTCGGTCGTGATAATGATAGACCCTACGTAACAGGTGGGCCCAACTAGCGCAAATTCCAAGTTTATCCTATTTTCGACATGCGGGCCGGCCTTTAGAGATTGTCTCATGGACAGTACTTATTTTTAATATTAATATTCTACATGGAAAACTCTCTCTTTTGCATCCTAAGCGTCTTGCTTCTTTTAATCACTTCGTTATCACATTTGATTGGTATAGACGAGTCTTTAGGGATTTCAAACAAAAAAGATTTTCAGATAGTCTGTAGTTCCGTTTTGACCGCAAAACACGCTATGATTCCACGTTTTATCTCAAGTGATAAACAAATTGAAATTAATAAATAAATTCAATTAACAGAACAGGCAGTTGGAATCAATTTGATCGAGGTTGCTGTGAAGAGAGGAAGAATGATGATTGATGATAGGATATGATTCGTTTCCACTTTACACATTGTAAAAGGGGTTATTTTATAACCCTCGTTGTTCCTGTGAGGTCAGTGACTAATGAACAAGATGACTCAGCTCTTTCAAACTAGTTGTTTTATGAGGATCATATCATTGATAAACTTTTAGTTTATTGTTTCTTGAAAAGCCATTAACTTTTTATAACGTAACGGTAATTATCATTAAATAAGGGAATTTAATACGCGTCACGTGTTTTGATGTTGATCGCGTTACTGACAGCTGTGGTTATTTTATAGTTTTAGAAGCGGGAACTTAGTTTATCTTGTATGTATCACTATATACATGTTACAGAGTCTTGTTCTGATGTATACTATATGTATTCGTTGAAGAAGGGTTATCAAAAAAGTAGTTTACGTACATGCCTCTGAAAAAATGCCAGTAAAACTCCTTACAGATATCAACTTTAAATTCACTACGATACATGTAAGAAAAATGTCTTCCGTTTCAGAATAATATTCTTGCAAAATTATACTGCGGTAGAAGATTACCAATTTTAAAGTATTTACATCCCACATACTTTGTTCAAAAACTAAGTAGAAGTTCAAAAACAAAGGGGAACTCGTAATTTACAACATCTGACAACTAATTTATAATATAAACACGTATTCTATGGCACGTCGTAACACTCTTCCACGAGGGGGTGAAAATTCAAAAGCAACCCTTTGGAATATAAGGTTTGTGGTATGAAGGCTACTAACATCAAAGAAGATGGAAAGTTATACCAATATTTTGAGTTAAGTAATTTAAGTTTTTCATTATGGGGTAAATAAATGAATTTAATAAAGCATTTTTCCTTTATTTTTTTAACAAAAAATATTTTAAGAATGGCCTTAGAAACTGATAGTAGTTATGCCTGCCTATATACTATATCTTAGAATAAAATAGTGTCGTCAATTTTTTAAGGAAACACCATTCAATATCCACTACACACGCCGTCAGAAAATAACCAGCTTAAAGATAGTTTATTTATTATTTAGGGTCCAATTTAAAAGCTAACGCGTTCGGAAATAGCTGGCTTGTCCTGTGAATAAGCAAAATTGTGCGCACTCAGGATCGCACCCCATCAGATATTAATGGTAGGGCTCTGCAGGTCCTACTGACGAAAGACCCCGCATGAATTATTCCTTCATTTATTATATTTCCGCCATATTTGTTGTATGAGTAAATTTAAAATTTATAAAGAGAAAAAATATACATAAACTTTGCTTCTAGATAAATTCGAGCCACATTAAAAGTTTTGTGTCGCTTTTGTCATAGTTAACTGAAATTAAACAAGTAATTCATCTAAATAAATAAAACACAGGCAATAAACTGTCGATATCCAAATAATATAGGAAGCAATTTGCTTTTAATGAAAACTTGATGCGATCCAAAATATAAACTGCAAAGCCATGACAAGTCCATTCGTGATATTAAAAATAGGTTGCAAAAAAACATAAAAGTACCGCTGTCATTTAAAATGCTAATTTTAAAAGATAAAATTGCGTTTCAGCATTTCGTTTACGGTTTAACAAAAAAGGCGGGAGTGGTTTTGGTGGTAAATAGATTCACTAAAGCATTTTCCGTGTCTCGGTGGCACGTTGCGGTACCGCTCTTCCTTCTCTGCTCTGCATATGCCTGACGTGTCGGCTGACCAGCAAAACTGCTACGGATCGGCTACGAGTGCTACGACGACTACGAAACTACTACACTTGAAGTTTTATATCTCTCACGGCCTTCAGAATAATCTCCCTATTTGTTCACGCAAACCACAAAAACGGATAAAGAATTTTCCTTATCTAAATTTATGAAGTGTCATCGTGTGGAAAACAGCTTATTGAATGGAGTCTTGAAGCGGAATATAGTAATAAAGTGCGGAGTAAAAAACTCGCAATAAGGTTTTATTATAAACCTGCTAAAATGTCAGACTGCAACATTTTAATATGTACGAGATTAGAGATACATCGAGCCTTCATAGAATGTATCACATTTATTATTTGTGAAAGAATTTTATATTCTTATAAAGAAAATAAAGCAGAATTTCACAAATATTTCATACATACATACATTCATTTTTTTAATACTGATTTAATCCAAATACAGAACTTGTATGAAAAACAGCTTTCTGTTTCCAAAAAGCAGGTTTAGTAAAGTGGCCAAAAAGCGACGTAACCATTTCACCTTTCTCGTAAACAGACCGTCGGTTCAGCGCCTAAGCTATTTCGCCAAACTCATTTCAATTCAATATCCAAAGTTTCCGGCTTATTCCTAGACTTTTTCATCTTATCACATAGTGCTGAGAGCAATCGATGGCGACATGCTGTACCAAACACGAACTTTGTATATTTCACGTTTGAAGACTTACCGTGTATATGTAGAACGTTTTTATTTGACTGCTGGTAATCGCGCGTGAACTTCTCAAATATTTTAATACTGTATGTTTTGTGCCGTAGAAGTTTCATAAACACAGTAAACATAACAAGCATCCGCCGACTTCTGAAGCGGTACACTTCTAAGAAGCAGTTCTTACATTATTATAATGGAGCAAAAATATTAACATCGTACACATATCATCTTAGCTAACTTTTCTTTTTGGATATACATATCAAACATTCGCTTGAATGAGCAGATGTATTCATGAAAACTCTAGCATCATATACTGAGAAAGATGTTAAGTTTCAAACAGTACCTACGTACGTAAAGAAGTAGCAAAATGATGGATAAATAGGCAAGTTCATCCACGGGCTATGCGAAGGTAAGCAGGTCAGGGCATGACATCAGAAACCTCCAGGGAGAGAACTTAACGAACGAAATTCTGTGAGTCAAAGCACGTATATCGTGGCTAATGTATTCGGATACCGCCAGAAGCGGTGTGTGGGGTAACACGTCCAGACACGTTCCTAGGTGCGGCGGACGTTAATTACATAAAATTGTGACGTCGCGAGGGAGGATCGGGCTCCACTTGCATAGATCAACTTATAACGTATGCAGTTTCAGAATTTGTCGCTGTTTAACCAACAATTTCGCTTTGATTCAGTGTTTCAGGTTATGAAATTTTAGAGGAGTGTAGTTATAATATTTATAGAAGCCTCTTTATAGAACATCTATGTAGGCCTTGTTGGGTGCTAAGTTATTAAGATGGCTATAAACTTATCTTGCAGGAAAATTGGGTTTTCCAACTAAAAAAATATACATGAAGCACTCGAGTAAGTTAAAAAGTTTAACCTAGATAGTTGGAAGAGATAGAAGCGGCAGTGACACTACACCATTGTTCCTATAGATCACGTTAAAACTGAAGTTACATTCTGTAAGTTCGTTGAACTCAACACTTTTCCGTTGTCTACAGTGACAGCGCGTAACTTGTAATGCATTACTAACGACCGTCCGCGTCTTTGTTGATGACATTTTGTTAATTAAACTTTTTTTAGCGCGTTTTACTATATCAATAATATGCTAATTCCCATTTAAAATCATTTACACACTGTAAAATGAGGAAAAACAGCTGAAGAGTTAATCTAAGCAAATTACGTAATTTAAATATTCTAAGAAGCTTTAAAAAATACCTACTGCGATTAAGTTAGCCACTAATTTCCCTAGCTCGGCGCTAAATAAAACGAAGTAAACAGAACTACGATTAAAAATGTAAATTAGAGTACATTCTCGATTCTAAAGTTTAAAGTATTTTCTCGCGGATAAGTTTAAATTAATGTGGACCGTCACAAGCACTTTTACTGCGCGGCGACCGGGCGGTTCCATCAATTTTTTATTAGCTTCGAGATTCAGTTTTTAAAGAATTTAATGGCAACAGCGATTATATTTAATTAGAGCGCACACTATAGCTTCTTATTGAATTCGACACGTTGAAATTTGTCTCGTTGCGGCGTCTGTCTCCTCCATTCAATACACGGTAGGAATGCAGAGTATTTTCGATCCTTTTGATGAGAGCTAAGATTAATTTTGGAGGGAGGTTCAAAGGAAAATTTTAGAATATAAGTGCATTAATAAAAGGTTTCAGGATAGGGCACCCTACAGCAAAAAATGCTCTTATTAAATTTGTGGGCTTTTATGTGCATATTCGGTGACTTTATTACGTAAAAGCTTTTGTTAGAGAATTGAGATTTTGATGGACTGTTTTAACCTTGTAAATTATACCTAATTGAATGAGTTCGAACATAAGTGGTTATTTGAGGCAATACAGGGACTGTTTAGAAAGCAAGTATACCGGGTCTATTTAGAGAGACTTTTAACCTGGACTATATTTAATTTAGAGACGAGATGAGGAAAAGATATTCTGAATTGAAGTATTTATGAATACCTGTGATGGCTGGAGCTCGAGTGTCCCGTAGTGGAGCTGGATATCGGCGACCTGGCTGGATAGTTGCCTCCGTTCGCGCCTCCTTCCGACATCACGAACTCTGTAACAAATCAAGAAGGCGACATTTTAATTCAATTTTTTCTTAATTGCAATATATAAACACCAAAAGTTTCAGCAATAGGTAATTTGAGTATTTTTTTGCAAGTTTTACCCAGAATGTTTTTCATAATAAAAATGTAATGTTCACTCACACAAGATGGAAGTTCAGTGTTATTAAATTTTTCACGCTATGTTTTTTATTGCAAGTGAAATAAAATTGTTTGTTCTACGGACAGTGGGAAACTGTTTTCCACTTATCATAAAACTTGTCGAATAATGAAAATATTTTCACTCCGCTTTCGGAGATAAAGATAAGCCCTTATTTTTTGAATCGCTGTTTTATTTTATTACACAACTAGCTGTCCCGGCGAACTTCGTACCGCCTAATTATTGGAGGCATATTTACTAAATCACAAACACGACACAATACTTTTTTAATTTTCGCAATTTTTCCTTATTTGCTCACCGTTTAGACCTACCCTGGACAAACATTTTAAAACCAAAATCAGCTTAATCGGCCCAACCGAACCGTTCTCGAGTTTTAATCAGACTAACGAACAACAATTCATTTTTATTTATATAGATAGATAGATTATCCGAAAAATATTTTTTGTATACACGCAGATATTATTTTTGATTAAAGTTGTTGTAAACGTATGAAAAAATACGATGATTCATATCATAAGCGAACGAATACAATGTGCATTTTGATTACTAATGAATTAATCGTTATTAATTTCTTAATTACTAACAAAAAGTTTGTAGTTCAGGATTTTTTTTGTTAAAATCGCCTCCATATCAGTCAGGTCAGGTTTTATAAACTAGAAAAAAAAATCTGATTTCTGCTAAATGTAATGAAAACGTAGTCCAATTTTCATAAATGCTTTGTAAACTCCACACGATCTGTGGTCAACTAGCCACTGGCCGACCGGTGTCCGTTATCTCACAGCGGCAGCGTCTTTTTGCGCGGCGCGGCGAGAGTGTGAACCTTAAGGCGCAGGACGCGGACTCGGCTCTCAACTATCAATCCTTCTGTCACGATATCGACAGCGCATTTGTTTGCTCTCACCATTTTTGTCTCAGTGTTTCCTCGTTCCTCGGGCGCTATATTTGTGCTGCGGGCGTGCGGCCGGCGCCGGCGATCAATCTGCCCACGACTCTGAGCATGACGGATGGTAGATCGAAGACCGAGCTCGCCGCTCCTACGCCTCGACAAGATACCATACATTTTATTGGAAACCGTTTTTGCCAGCAGCCCTGATTATACTCGATGTTGTCGCAGCGATCTAATGAATTATTTACTTTGTTATCCTAGTTCCTGACTGATGTTTATGTGAGTAGCCTATTTTTTGTGAAAAGAAATTTATCAATGATTTGTGGAAAGAGGATTTCGTTTTGTATTTTATCTGTGAAAAAGCTTTGTAGCCTTTAAGATAATGCCTGCGGACTTTGTGTATTAGGTTTTATTCAGGAGAAGAAAGTTTTATCTTACGAAGCAAAATGGCGACTGCCTATTTTTTAACTATGAATGGAAAGAGACTTTGAATAAAATGAGGAGAACGTTGGTGCTACTTGTATAAAAGAGTATTAATATAAATACGAGAATATATTTATGAACCCGGAAAAAGGCAAGATACACGTGCCGACTAAAACTTGAATCAATTTCAGTTTGCTACACAATTTGTCAGAGCCATTTCGTAGTAGTTGTAAAAATTTTGATAAATGTTACGCGTGAGAGAAGCTGACGTGATGGTTGATACGGCGGCCCCTGCCTCGGCTGCCGTCGAAATACTGTAAATTATAACTTCCCGGGTTCCGTACTGTTTATCATCTTGCAAATGTATTACGCAGGTCTTCCGTTCGTGTAATATGTAAATACGTATCTTGAGCGGAAGAAATGAAAACAAATCTGGCGGATCCCAGTTATTCATTACATAAGATGCGATGTTTCATTATTAATTTATGCCGTACCCTTAGACAGGAAAGCGACCCTCTTTGAAGTAACTTGTTATATTCTTAGGATTAGTGTTGTAGCATTTTTCATGATGAGAAACGTTTTCCTTCTCACAGGAGAAACAAAAATAATGAAAGAGTACCTTGTCATAGTAGCTAAAATATGTAATTGTACGAATATATTTTTTCTATTTCGAGATATAAGTAGACAAAGTATAACTTTTGGAGCAAGATTCAAACCTCACGTCTTGCCATATTTTTATTGTTAAATCATTAAAATACCTATCCAGCACACTAACTAACTCCGAAAAAACATTTTATATACCTATCCTTAACCACATACGTAATAGGTATATGCCTGTATGTTATCATACAATTCTTGTCAAAAGAAAACAGGTAAACATAAACAAATAAAAACTGTTACACTAAACGTCAACAACATAACAGCATTAGTTTCTATCTCTTAAAGAAAATTCGTAATCGGCGGCAAATGAAAATTGATCGCTACTAACTAAGATAAGTTTGGAAAGTTATGATGGAATAGAAGTGCTTCCGGGCGGCGACGGCGATGGCGACGGGAAAAATTCCCCTTCCACACTGATTTAGCTTCACACTAAGTAATTATTGTTCAAACAAGAAACCTAACGAGTGAACTCATTAATCACCAGCCATTAATGTCGTTGCTTTGTTACTTAATGGACACTATTCCGTAATAAAAGTAGGTGTGTAAAATTATACGCCGGCACAAACACATTCGTTTGTTTGTTTTGTTGTACCAGTAGTACTCGGACTTGTATCGGCAAAACAATTTGTAGTAAAACCTCAAGTACTGGCCGGAATTAGTGCTACGCTAATAAGATAAGTAATAAGATTTCAATGTTACAACAAATTATTCAGCCGTATAATTTATGTGGGCTCCTACATAATTTGCCTTTGTTTACTAAAAAGGCTTTCTATTTTCCCCAGACTTTACTACGGTAATAATATTATTTATTTGTTACATTTTATTTTATTAAAAAGGGTACGTACTCTGAATAGTTATTGTAGAATATAAACGGCGATAGCAAAACTTACAAAATGGTTCTCGGCAAAGTGTCTTGTGCCGCAAACCTTTATGAATACCATATGAGGAGGACGCTATTTTTACATACAAAAATCGGCACGGAATCAAAGTCCACATGTCCGTTGCGGCCTACCTTAATTTTCCTCCGGCTCGCGGCCTGAATACCAAAGACAGGGAAGGACATCAGCTCTCGACCACGACGGGATTTCCATACAAATGATGTAAAAACCTGCATCCAACTAATAACTTCGTACATAATGTGATCCGTGATGATGTTAAAATATTAAATTTAATTTGTAAGAAATGTTTGTGGAAACGCTTTACGGTAACGTTGTTGAGAAGCCGACAATGCCGGTGTAATTTTGCTTATTTCGGCTTAAATTACTTGATCTCGTTTACGGCCTTTGAAGATTGTACCGAGTTTTCACAAAGTTTGTGTCTAATTTATTGTTTACCATCACTTTCTTGTATTTATTTAAAGTAAGTTAATTGTTCATTTTTTAATATTACTCTAATTAAAACTCTAGTGGTCCATTTTCTTAAAAATAACTCATTCAAGTATTCTACGAAACAACTTTATTATTAAAATCTGGCATTTAAGAAACATATTTGAAATCTTGAAATGACCCTTTTCTGTACCCTTATTTTTTATTCATTCTCAGGTTTGCAATTTAGGTCCATCATATAAAAAAGATTGCTAAGGTTAGTAGGCTCTCAATGTTTTATTAATATATCAAAATAGTTTTCTACTATGGTTAACTTACTAATAGTGCAGGTAATATTGTATCCAGAATCGCCTATATAGAGCAAATAATTACATTTAATACACATCCATGGAGTAGAGTTGGCGTCGCGAACAAAACTAATGACGCGCGGTTATTCAATCACAGTAAGAATTTAATCTCAACTTAAATGAAGGTGATTCCCTTATAACTTTCCAACACAGTCGCTAATAACGAAACTTGTGGTTAATAGCGTCGAGGAGACGAGCGGGGAGGGCGCGGGCCGCGGGGGGACGGCTTGGGGAAATTTCGAGACAATTCAATGGGAAAATCTGCCTTTGTGAAAGTTCCATTGTAGTTATTATATTCTAACTTCACATTATAATTCGTTCGAACAATTTCTATTTACGAGTAATGATGCGACTTCTAAGTTCACTTGCGTATGAAACTCCAAGAAGGTTGCCAACTTTCACTGGAACTTTTTCTGATCTCAATCTGTTATGCCTGAAGTTGTTCTAGACAATCAATCATGATAAACAATGGCAGTACGTAGGTAAACAATAAATATTTAATGTGACAGTAACGTTAGTATCGATAGAGCCGTGGTGGGTAATAAATGGAACACTCACGGATTTATAGATACATATAATGTATACTTTTAGCGAGAGCAGGCTTTCAGCGCAACGCCGCGCGAACATATCGAATGTTTATGACGTCATTAAACATATTTTTACGAGGACACTGCCGTGTTCTATATTATTACGGCGAGGGAGAGACGCGTCACACTGGCATTCCATTGGTCAGTAATTCGCGGTAGTGAACCTTCCTCGAAATTGACAACATTCGTGCAATAAACCATTTATAGCACGATATTGCAACTCGCCTGCTGCTGAACGATTCCAATATAAACTTATTTTAACACTAATTTTAAAATGTTTGGATGTTGGTCTACTTGCCCTCTATTAATGAGTCGTAATTTGTCGTATATCAGATCTTTTTAAGCGAAACATTTCGTACTAAAGTACTACTCAACAATTTGAAGTACTTTAGATGTTAGAGCATGTCAAAGGTTTTTATCGATATGAGCTTTCAAGACAATCATCATCATCCTCCGAGCAAACCAAGACAATATACCCCTCTAATAATATTGAATCATGAAATATTTATAAGGTTTTTTGAAGGGTTGTATTATGCATTAATCACTTCTCACCAATTATTATTGCTTTAGTAGTTAGAGCACACATAAAGTAGTACTATCGAAATACGTTTTAAAATAATGTACCCCACGTCTAGTCATGAGTCATATATCAATCAAGGGTTTTTTTAAGCGCTATATTCCATCTTAACATATTATTTCCCAATTGTTAGTATTTTCGAAGATATTAACTGATACGAAGATATTAGCTTCGCTTTCTTTCTTTATTTATATGTTTTTATGTTTGTTTACTTTAGATAACATAAACAATGAAAACAGCAGAAATGAAATAATAATAATAAATCTGGTCAAAACTAAGTCGTAATTAATGAGAAGAATGTCAAAAGAAGGAAAATTGCTAGGTCTAAACAAAACACGCGGGAAGCTGACAAAATGCCACGTCAATTCACCAAATTACGGAGTAATTGAACCGAATTTCAGAGTGAAGCTCATGTAATGAAAGCAGATAAAGGGAAGGGAGGAGAGAGCGAGGGGCTTATTCAATTCGTTCGCAAGTTCAACCTGACACTGACTTAAGTAGATAGTTAAGATTTAGCCAAGAAAGCACCCGCCGGCACCCACTAATGTGTACTCAGAAAGTAGTCTGGTCTCAAGAATTGGCCGCTTAAGTACCTACGGAAACTTACCATCCATTAGTTACTTGTGAGAACACATTATAGTTTAACTTTTGTTTCCTCTTACTTACTGGCTACGAATGCGACAAACGCAAGGTAGTCTAGCAACACTTCTGTTTGATGACCTAAGTACATACTCTTTATTAGAAGTTATAGTTTAAAATTCTTTGTTTAATGTAGTACGTGTTGACACAGTTGAATGCGAGCGAGTGGGCCACTCAATATTGCAATAGCCGATACCGCAGCTCCTGTCAACAACCGAAACGTTTCAGCTAAATAACTCCACGGAGACGCCAAGAGACCGCGCACTTTACTCGATTGGATTTGAGGTGGACTCTCCTTGTGACCTCACTACCACTTGTGCTCTAACGAACTAATGATTTTTTAAAACATTACTTGGAATATGCTGACATGCAACAGGTGTTTGCAGCTCTTTTCAAACGAATGTTCAAATCTTTATATATTTCTTTTTAGATTTAGTAAACGGGGATAAATATATTTTATTCGAAAAGGTTCATACATTTTTGCATTCATATTTTGGCTGTGACAATTTATTTAGACATTTCATATATTTTATTGTAGTCCAATCTATGAAACTGGTCAAAGTTGACAACAAAACGCAGAATATCGGCATGCCAAAATATGTGCCTTTTAAGTTTATTTACGGAATATCTTACTATATTTCCCAAGGATAAGAAACTGATCCCATGCATATCTGATTCGATCTTCATTCGTATGTTTGCGTAAAATCTTTTCTGTAAAGAAATCTACATAATCAGAATCAGCGAGACGCTGTCGAAATACGAAACCATCTGTTGTATACGCCGTGCTTAGATGTTCTTTCCATGTGATAAGATGAACGTGATCCTGTATCGATGAATGAGCACGTTGCCGAAGTAAAAATATTCAAAACTTCATTCATGAGATATGCTGAATATAATGTCTTTAGTATGTAACATCGTCTTAAAGGCTTTTTGGCTCTTGAGGATCATCTTAGAGAGCTTGAGAAGAAAATCGAAATGGAATTCTTTCTCGCGGTTGTCTAAAGATATTAATTTTGAAATATGACGAACGGTATCGCGAGAACCCAATACCCTAACGCAATAAAACGTATGAAGCGAGTATTATTCGCATGATCACATTTCCTAATAAGTTGGATCCCACAACGTGTTCAATGTGGCGAAAACTAATACCGCCCATCTCGCCGCCCGCGCCGCGCCGCCCGTCACTCGCGCGTCCGCCCGGCCAAGCATTTAGAGGCTCCACTCTATTATATTTTGTTTAGTTTCTTACAAAACACTCCGACCCCAATATATTGAATTTCGGAAAAGAAAAACCCTGAGTTGACGCGAAACTAAATTTCCCTGCTATGATTCGTTGGAATTGTTACAAATGGGTCATATCGATTACGTTGTTGCGTAACATGTATTAAGCTTGCGTTTCATTGCACTTTGTAATTATACCGTTGGTTTCCGCGAAACGAGCGATAAATAACAATTTACCCCCTCGTACACCTACAATACAATTGCCCATCTAAGAACTTTTTACCAGCTTTTACATTTTATAGAGTACTATTTGTAAGAAAAGTTGATGTAGTTAAAAAAATCAAGAACCCTAGCTTATTTTTGTTTTGATGAATAAAAACCACTGAATAAAATCTCAGTAATACAATGGATATTTTCTAATATAGATTTATAATTTATTTGAATAATATTCAAAGCATAATAAAATAATCATTCAAAGAATCAGTCACCATAACAAAAATAACTTACAAACTACGAACTGTAACTATTGTTATTAGCTAACAAGTTTCCGGAATGAGTTTGTATAATCTTCCTCGGTAAATGTATGTATGTGTCGAATTTCCGATGGCAGAGTGTGTCATTATGCGATTAGTGGACGAGTGTACAGTGTATAGTGCACGTGTCATTCGTCACAGATTGCGAGGCATGAAATGACATAGCATTACTTTAGTGGTTTGTGGCGAGGCGCGGTCCTGACAGGGTGCGGTCACTTACGATTACAGCGCAGTGTTAAACCCCGGCCATATTAGTTATTACCTATATTAACGCACAATGAACCACGCCATTACCGTTTCAACCTATGAAAGTTTTTATTCCAATCATAAAATGTATCAGACCGTTATCGATATTAATCTCGGAAATATCATTCAAATATGTACGGGCATTTGCCGGCCGGAATGCCGAATAGAATTGGAATATCCAGATTACGCGAGTTACCTCTCGACTAACTGATAACCTGGGATAGGGAAACCTTTGCTATGGATACAAAAGTTCCAATTTCGTAAATACTGAAACTTGATATAAGGATGAATTTGTTTCCAATTAATGTTGCTGCTCGTGAATGTCTGTCGTCAATTACTTATTCAATAGAGATAAGGAAGTTTCAGAATCTGAATAATTCAGTTGTTATTTTATTAATAATGGGCAGTGAATGGCAGTGAGGCACTTAAAATGTCTTGATGTTCCCCACCGTGAATACGAATGTCCATTTCCGTCCACGCAATGCTCGCATTAAGGGAGTTTGTCAAACCTAGTCAATAAGTGTAGGAAGACGGGTGGCCTTATCATTAGGACGTATCTACATTGATTGACTACAAAACGCGGGATCACCGACAGCTGTTTGATTTTAGTGTGTGGCTTGATTTGTTTCCTGGTGTGTCGAACCTTGCATTAAGTAAATTAATTGTTGGTTTATTACATACTATGTGACAAACTTGGTGGAAGGAGTTAAAGCTCAATTGATGATCAATGATATAAAAAATAAATTAAATATATAGGTCCCAACTTATTTTCCTGTATGTTATTTTCATAATTATTTCGCGTGAAATTTAATCCGGTGTATAAGGAAGTCGCTATCAATATGCTAAGTCATTCCTTTATTTTTATGACCACCTAAACCAGGGTGGCTCTTACTGGCACAATTCAAGCTAATAACAGTTTTTGTGACACTAAACACGAAAAAAGCTTTCTCCGTTTAACGGAGCGTAAATGTGTACTCTATGTTACCGCCACCCTTAAGCAGACATTATTAGGGGGGTGGCACACGGTGGACGTAAAATTTTGTAGCGATTTTTTTTCATCTAATACTGCTAAGCCATAGACTGTAGGTCACGTTGACAACATAACTTGTGCCGAGGGCCAAATATTTGGGGGAGAGCTAAAGGTCTTTTTTCCCATTATTTTGTTTATAAGTCTAATTTTCTTTTAGGTATGTAACGTCCTATTAACAAAAACAAATATATGCAAGTAAAATATTTAGTAAAAAAGTATTCAATCAAAGTAATTATTATAAAACTTATACATCGTAACTTTTGAGTATTGATTAAACGTACAAGCAACAGCAAAGTGCAAAGACGCCTATGTATAAAAGTACTTACACCTAACCTCGGCCAAATTGCTGTTCAGCCAAAACTTGATAGTGTGGCAGAAACCTTAATGAAGGAGTCAAATTCTCATTAAAGCTACTATTATAGCTTTGCGAACTTCAAATCGTTTTAGTTTGTGATGCGTGACTGGCTTTAAAAATACAGACACTTTTATTGATTCAGTACGTGATGCGTGAGAAGATTATGTATTTGGAATCATTCATTTCTAAAACTTTATAAATACGCTATTTATCTTTTGACCTCCAACTCAAAAGTTCAACTTAGACTTTTATCTAATTTATATACAAAAAATCGACATTGTTTGTTTTAGATTATATTTGTTTGCCATCGAAATTCTGCCACAAACAGGCACCCTCAGAAGTGCAGAAGTTTCTTTTTAATCGTAATTAGCAATATTTTGTAAGGCGGCACAAAGGAGTGTCGCCGCGGGTCGGTCGGCTTTGCGACAAAAGCGAGCGGCGAACTGCGCCCAACGCACTACTACAAAGGGCTTACTTACGGTTTAAATGTCGCCGCCCTGAAAATTTGTTTCATTAAGCGGACTGGCCTAAAATTTCTTTTCCTTTTACACAGCGGCTCGGTACCAAAATTCCGGTAACTGGATTTTAGCGTCAAATATTTCATAGCTCTCCGTTTACTAAAGATATATTTTTGTATGGAAATAACAAAGGGTGAAATTGTATGGTATCGGGTGGGAATATCGGGTTTTATTTTTTAAAAGAACTTCTGTTGGTTCTGTTCACGTTTACTTTGAGTTTATATCAGACACTGTAATCTTTTACCTCGTACCTACTTCGAGGTTTCAGCGATACAAAGTTTCGAAGGTGGGTCAGGAACCACTGTATCATTATAATGGACGTTGTAATAATGGATGGTGTGAGTCAAAATAACGTTAAGTCCACATGACAACACTCGTATGGCAAACAAAATTAAACGAGGTTTGTGGGTCATAAAATTGTTGATATAATATAAACAAAGGCAGTTTCCACCAACAATGGATACCTGTGCGTAAGGATAAAAGGATAGAGGATTACCGCCATCAAAAGCACACCAAGTGTTCTTCTTGATATAACAGCGTTAAATAAAAAGCTGTTTTCTGAACAAAGCCGTACGTGCGGCAAATTATTTATGTATTGCCGCGGTCGGTCTAATTACGAGAGGCTTTTGTTCTTGTAGCCCTCCCGGCCAGGCCACACTTTACTCCATACAACCTCCCATATAGTATCCCACTGAAGGTTGCTTAGATAACAATAATGTAATGAGCTTGCGGTCCCTTAAGAATCGAACCGCTGCGTTTGTTTTAGTTTTAAGCGCTACTATCTGCGATTAGGTTTGTTTTTAATTAAATTATCTCCGTTTTTATTACGTGGCTAGGTTTGTTTCTGTTCTTTAACAGGAATTAGAGATTTCCTGTTATTCGCTCTGCGTGGAACAATATAGCAAGTATTTTCTTTAAGTTAACATAACCTTATTTTCATTTAGAAAACCACTTAACTTTTTGTTATAGTGGAACCTTTTTGTAATAATCGTAACTTATTATGAAAGACACATACTCTTAGGATGTGTATTTTTTTTGTGCTAAAAGAAGTGGCTTCAGCAGTTCAGGATTTAATTAATTTCTGACATAAAAAACATTTTTTAGATCTAGATAACATTCTGCCTCTCCTTCAAGTAAATATTGAAATTGCTGTTTCACAATGATACAAAAATATTTAAAGTTCTCCTAGTTAACAATATTATTCGAATAACAAACTTATGGCTCGTTTCAGTTAATTCTAACTTTACCTGCAAGTCCCCAGAGGCCCGATACCTACAGAAACGCTTATTAACCTTGACCTACTAAAAATATGAATTCCTCCGTCAAAGTTAAAAGGTTGATTTGTTTTCAGAATTGAAAGAGCGATTTCATTTTTAGAACGAATCCTTTGTTATTTCGTAAGTATTTAGATGAAAGTATGCCTGAATAGTATGCCTACGTATGTGTAATGGTTATACGAAACAATTTTTTAAACGTAAATTCACGTAACAATACAATAATTGGACGTCTAGTGTGTGCTTATAAGACAAAATATGTAATATCATAAATATTTATGATGCGCTTACATGTACCGTTCCCCCACGGCGGTTCATGAGAGCTGTGCAATCAGTTCCTCGGGAAGGTACGAAAGAAGGAGCATGCGATATTCAAGAGTAATAAATATTAGAGGAGAGAGTGGAGTTGCAGTGATTGCGAGAACAGGTGTAGACGAGACAGAGGTCGGACATAAACTGGCCCCCGCTTTTTATTCCAACGACGACCATTTTGAAAATTTGCCGCGTTCGCACGTTTTTTAGTGTGCATTCGGGGGCAGCGTTTTATTGCCAGTCCAGATTCGTGCGGTAACAACGTCTTATTTGAATGATTTCTCGTTCAACGATAGTGTTTAATCACGTTTGTGCAAATCCCAGCTTTTATTAATTAGGTTGGTAATGCTAACAAACCCCAAATTTTAATTTGTAAAGCATTATTTTTTAACTGTACCATGTAACATTTTCTCGAAACTAAAGTTGAAGAATCTAAAGTACCAACTGCTTGAACTTACTTTTAAACTAACTTGTGATTTCAAACTAACCAGTAAGATTCATTTGTTTACAGATTTTTGCCGCCGATTTTTACCAATCAAATTAACCTTCAAAAAGTCGTAGTAATTGAGATAAATAATGAAAAACATTATCTTTTAATTTAGCTAGACAGGTTACCTGCCTCCTATTTTACTTTGTCCAAACTGTAATAAAGATAAATGGTAAAATGTTATTTTAAAAGCGGCCTTGACCTTGTTTGTACAGGCTTTCGTTTCCTCCAAATAGCAAGCAAGTATACGATTCAATCGCATTCAAAAAAATGTATATCGAACGTTCTGAAATTATTTCAACGTAACAGTCTATTCACCCTACATACCTACCATACATGTATTATTAATTTACAAGCCTATTATTTCTTAAAAGAAATACATCGAACAATAAATCGCTTGAATTTTAATAAACTCTGTACAGGTAACGCAGCGATCACCGGCCATAGTGGATTTGTTTAGGTGCACAGTGCACACAGCGAGCGATGAGCGATGGACGAGCGAAGCGTGAGCGATTGTCACACGAGTGATGCGCGCGAAGAGCAGCACGGGGGGAACACCCCTCCCCACCCGCCCCCGCTATCGATTGCCCCAGTTGAGAGCGGAGCGGAAGTAATGATAGAGCGGGATGCAACCACTGCCCGATCCGATGCCCAACTCCACCTAGTAACTGTAGTGCACTACACAAATATTTGTTCAAGATAATATTTAATCTTCCATTTCTTTTCCTTAGCGTCATTGTAAATCTCATTTCAAAAGAACGCTACCAGGCATAACAATCGGGAATAATATTTTTTTTTGTTAAGTTCCGCTCTTCCATGTTTTATGCATACTTATTTCTTATTTTTTCCCATTTGCAAAGCGTAAATAAAATTTAAAGCGCCATTAATGCTGACTCTTCAGATAAATTAGACGAAAGTTTGAACCATCAAAGTAAACAACTTCACAAAGTCGAGCGTGGAAGTGACATCCTGCTTATATCTATCTGAACGGATCCCGTAATAGCTTCCTCAATCTCGGCGTCAAAGTTCTCATAAGGCGCTTCTTAACTAAGGCGTTAAGGAAGATAGTTAGTAAGAGGCCTTCGGCAGGGTCTTAAAACTTGGCCGAAACTTGCGTAACTCGATCTCCACGATCCGGCGTCGGGCATCAATGGACGATAACTCACAATACGTTATTAGCATAATAATCATAATCGCCTGACCGACAAGAGCTGTGACACCGCCGCGCTGCGCTGCTAAGCCCCTTTGATACCTCCCTCGTTTGTGTATTTTTGATCTCAACAACATGATTTGCGAGAACGAGCGACTCGCTCTAGCGTTTCAATATAAAATCCATTGTTGTATAAGTTGCGTGAAACACCAAAATGGCGATTCAATGTCCATCGTAAAACGAAGTTCATAAGCCATGACGCTTCAGACCTCGCGTCCATAATCAGTTATATCGATTTTGCGATAAAACGCGTCCGACAAGAGTGTCTTCTTCGCGGCGCGGTAAATTGCGAAGGAATCTGAGCTGGCGTTCACATCCAATGATAATAAAGTGTAAAAAGAGTCGCCGTTTTAACGTCCACTTTATGGGCACTTCCGGAGGTTCGTATGGAGGTTCAGGATGCGCACAGATATATGGTCGCTGTTAAAGTCCTCCGCCAATCGCTCGAGCTCTTTGTCGTCATCCGATCCCGTAGCTGCTGTAAAAGCGATCTAAAGCAATCCATAAAACTGCTTCACAGCAATTTTTACATGACTACGGCGAACCAGAAAGAGAGTTATGTTTTTACGGGGCAACGCTGCCAACTGAATTTACTGGCTAAACGGCTCAACATGTTAATATGAATGGCTATTTGTATAGTTGCTGACTTTCAAAAACTGAGTCACAATATTTGTATTGGCATTGATATTAGTTGTTCTTTTCAGTATACATACTTGCAACAACTATACTTTGTATTGTTATATACAACAGCTTACTTTTAAATTACTACATTTTATTTGCTAGCCATAAACTACAATTGTACAGAATTCAATAAAACTTTAAAGTTTTCTTCAGCATATAATTTTCCTACATCGTATACTTATGAGCAATTCAGTCTTGAATTTGATTAATTTCCAGCTACAATTAAAAATAACACTAATCTTTAGTGCAACAATTTACTGATTCCTCTTCTCAAAACCAGTAAAAATGTAATAGAATCAATAAAATATTTTACTGCATAATTAGAACAGTTTCCACGTAAAAACAGATTCAGTCGTAAAACGAAGACTCCTATTTAAAGTAGATCGGTCTATAAAATAAACTTGAGAATCCAATTAAGAAATGAGCAGGCAACGGATTTATTCCAGTCCCTCTTTATTAACGTACATGACAATAAAATGGGATATTCTGACTTTGTGTAGTTGATTCGTGTTCATGAGCAATTAAAACGAACAGACTGACTGTTCTATTAAAACTTACACTGTTGAGTGTGAACACGGAAAAACACCGATAACTTTCGGCTTAAGCACGGATGAAATAACTTTTCTTTTTTAAGGGCCCGGATTTATCCCACGCAGGTATCACTTTTAAAGTGACTTTGTCGTTTTTATACGTTTTCCGTGTAATAATTGGTCTATAAGTGACATTACATTCATGAAAATCTGTGTATTTATGCCACGAGAATTTACACAGTATTTATTAATGTATGTGGTAAATATAGTATTCAACTTATATTCACTTCTTAAGACCTCATTGAAAAGTAACACTGCAATCAGGCTGACGATTTTCGGTTGAAACCAACTGACATAATTCAAAGCATAAGTACCTATTATTTCACCAGAATATACGTAATATCCTGTATCGTTGTACAAAACGTACCCTTCGTTTTCCATCTCTGAAGACGATTTCCTGCAGCTATTAAAATTTTACGACTGAGCTGGCGAAATGAATGCCAGAATTAGGTTAAGGAGTACCTTGGGCTCGGTTCGCGTGACGTATACGCCCTATTCGCCACCAATTTAATGGTCAAAACAATCACAATTCATTTTTCTTCGGTAAACGGTATGTACTTACACGCGAGTAAGGTTTCAATTTTAGGCAGGCGAAACAAATTGGTCTTTTGTTAATAGAAAGTTAGAACGTTAAAGACCACTGAGGTGTGCCACAGTACATAATTTAATATATTAAACACAAACATTAGACAATGAATAGATAACTGAGGCTCTAAAATAGAGAAGTTATATCTATTTGGATGCATAAACGAGGTGATAAAGATAAACTTTTAATTGAAATTAATAATTTACAGAGTTTCTAAGCACTAGATTATGGCATTTCTGTGGCTCATATTATCATTTAGATGCAAGTTTTACTTATAATTAAAATAAGGACCATAGATATGGTGTCTTGTCGTTTGTCTGAATAAATGTTTTATCTATCTATCTATCTAGATAAGTTTAATCTATTTTAAACAAAAATTTTCATCTCCTTATAAAGATAATTCAGCTTTATATCCAGACAAAAATATATTTTAACTAAGTGCATGTATCTAAATAATTCGTTGAATTTGTTTGTGACGTGCACAAAAACTCATCGTGTTATGCCGAGCCTTTACGGTGCACGTTTGAAACATTCCTTTGAAAGTATTTAGGTAACAGAGACCGTTTTTAGGACGAAAAGAAATATAGTTACAATTTTTGTTTAGGTCACGGCTTGAACACGTAAAGTATTATTTGTAAATAATACTTACTTCTGAAAATAAGCTGACTAGTACAGTCAGGCCAAATCGTTTTATGTAAAACGGAAACCTCGACAGCAATATCAACTTGTACTAAGTACATGGTGACCAGATTTCAATATTATTAGCAAAGTTGCTCAAGTTTCAGGTACTAACTAATTATTATACTCGTAGTAGGTCGACAAGACGGATACTCTGGCCACTGACGTACCAATACATCTTAACTGGAGTGGAGGCAACACGGTAATAACTTCGGACACAGGTGAAATAATGATAAGGAATGATCGCCATCTACTGCGATACAGCTGATATAGAAATCAGGTGAAATTTTAGTAATATTTTAAATGTAAAAAAGGTAAAAAGTTTGAGTCTTGTTGCTTGAAAATAAAGATTTATTTATTATTTATTTATTAAAAAGGCAACGTCTATTGCAATAGTTAAATCTCTACAAAGTTTGCTATAAACAAGAGGGTTAAAGTTCACCAAAATTCCATTAAAATGATACAATAACACAAATGGAGTCGTAGTTCAAGCTGAGACATTTAAATTGTTAAGCTTACGTGTTAGAGACGAAACTTATCTCCAAGTGTTAGTTGAATTAGTGTTTCGCTGAGTTATTAGATTTATCACTTTGACAAGTACTGATTGGTTTGCTTGTTACTCAAATTTATACCGACCTTGAAGTCAGTGTTGAGTTGCGGACTACAACCATTTTTCATTTTAATATATTTATTGCTCATTTCTCATTTTTAGATTTAGATTAGGACATTTTTTGAGTATTAAATTAAGTTTTAACTTTTAATGATGACGTTACAAATAAATAAAGTAAAATATGCTTTGTTAATCGCATGTTATGGAGAAACAATGTCAACTCGACAACAATGCAAGCACCTAACATTCGAATAGCGGTGCTGCCTATTTATCCAAAACAACGTTATCAGAGAAAACACGACATTAAACACTAACCTTTGACATGTACACAACCCTTTGTAAATAAATGACGCGAAAGATATAACCCAGAGAGCGCACCTTTCGATAGATTTTCAGCTGTTTGAGAGCGGAGGCGGCGTCGGCGCGACGTTGGCATGCCAAGCACGCGTCCCTTTCTTTGTTTCGCCCGCTTATAACGAGATATTGTGATTCCCCGCCATTACGACACCGCATACACAGATGATGCGAATATCAAACACCGCATTAGATACACGTTTTCTTATTAAGAAGAGGTATACGCTGAATAATAACAACGTTATTGACTTTCTTTATAGTTATTGGCGCAGATATTTGCACGTTAGGTGCTGTATAGATAAGCTAATAAATTATATGGCCAATGTGACCTACTTGCTTGATTGGGTATGTGTTCGTATGAAACGATTTAACGATTTATGAATGTGTTGTTTTATGTGTATGAAGTCAGATATGTATTTTTTTGTTTACATTGTGATCTGAGATAACAGAAAAGGGGTGATTTATGTATGGAATGTTGGAATTTGCATAATATACAAGCACCCTTTATTTTGATAAATTATTATGACATTGAAACAATGTAAAACTCCTACATAAAGGTCAGCGTTCTTAATTAAAATTATCAAGTACAATTTTCGAGCGACTCTGCACTAAAAATGTTGTCTAGAACTTTCTTTTTTCAGTTCATTATCTCAGTTATTTGCTTTTTATTCATATTTTTTATTTATCGTTTATATTGCATGACAGTTTTGACTCTTTTTTATGAAACACAAAAAGCAGCTATTATTTTCTCTCTCAAATGTAAATCAAAGTAAGAAGTACAGGGATTTGAAATCATAACCAAAATAATTGCCAACAAAACCAGCCGTGTGTCACACTCGAGGAAGCTAAGCTGCGTCGTGATATTTAATATTCGTCAGGAACACCTTTAATCCCATACAATCGGCCACCAACCGACGCGGGTTCGTTCGCCCAAGCCGTTGTGGCTTGAAGCACTGCATGTGTGGTGTAAGACACCGGCTTTAACTCCTCACGAATAAGACGCCAGCTTCGTATGTGTGTGTTTCTTGTAATTAAGGCGGGCTAGCAGTGTGTGCAAGAATAAAAATAAGAGTAAAGATAAAGTAAAAGTGTACTAGACCGTTGCATATTGCTCGGGAATGTTCTTTTATTTACTTATGTTTTCACTTCGCTTTCTTTATGCGAATGTAAAACTCCAACATATTGAGATTGAATCCATTTTTCCTTTTATGAAGTTTCAATGTTTTTCTTGTACCTTTTTTATCAAACAGTTCGTCCAGATTCTTTAGTATGAAGAGTTTTCTCTATCTTTGTCTGAAATCTATCTATTGTTTCTGTAGTTATCCTTGGGTTTACCGAAAGATTATTTTATTGAATATTCGCCTCACATCTTGTTATATTCTGTAACCTTTTAACACTGGTACCTACAAGGATAGCTAACAAGTGACTGTTGTCTGTGGCTTCGTTTTCAAGTACCGCATTAGGGAGTTCCAGTCAGTTGACTTTTACAACGTCTCGATCGTTTACGGTTTTCTTTTGTTTCTACTCGTAGATATGTAATAGTCTAAGGACACAGGTACCTAGGTGAATGATACGATTGCAGTGGTTGTTATAAGCACGTAAGATGTTAAGACGAAGTACGTGTTTTCTTGATTTGGGATTCCTTTTTAATTAGTCACTTGCACTAGGTATTGCATCTTGTAAAAGATTTCGTAAAAAGTACATTCCCTTACAATAAGATATAATTATTATCAGAAAGTTTTTCAAGTAAAAGTAACGCTTTCATTTCACTTACAAACTTCTAATAATAGAACAAATTCCTTGTGTCGTAAAAATAGAATTTAATAAGGTTCTTACCTGTAATGATACACCTACGACTAAAACCGGTGTGACACCATTGTGTTCTCAACTATTAAACGTTATTTAGGTCACAAATGAGTATTTTCGGGCTCATGTCAACACCTGAAGGTGCCTAGGGTTGGTTTACTTTGTACTTAGCTAACCTACTTTTAATGTCAAGAGCATAGAATACAGTGTTTGGCAACTATTTGGAAAACAAACCAAAGTTGGTCTACCCGTCCGCCTGTGTTGTGGCAGCTGCCCGTTCTTAAAGTTCACAGACAACCAATGCCGATGTTTTCAATTGTTACTTGTACGACTAAAATTGAACGTGAATTCTGGTTAGTTCAATGTTGATTTACATTATGACCTTTTGTAAATGTCGATGTTTACCGTTATTCGATTATTTTACTTGAATCTATACTAATATTATAAAGAGGAAAACTTTGTTTGTTTGTTTGGTTGTAATGGATAAACTCAAAAACCACTGGACCGATTTTAAATATTCTTTTACCATTAGACAGCTATATTGTCTGCGAGTAACATAGGCTATATTTTATATCGGTGCGGGCATTAGATCCCACGGGACGCGGGTGAAACCGTGGGAAAACGGCTAGTTGTTTATAAAATACTAAATATCAGATATAGTTTTACTAGTGCAAAGTTTTCTTCAATTATCTGTCGAAAAGTTTCAAAAGGTGAAATTTTACTGCCAAAAAAATATCAAATATCCCACAGCAACCAAAGTATTTTTACCCGCCGAAAAAGCTTTACATAATAATAACGCAGCATCCGATATCACCTAATATGGCGCGTATGACGCAACGATCATTTTAACATAACACAGATAAGCAAGGGTGAAATCCTATCCCATTCACGCCCTCAGATTAAAATTAAATTTTATAACGCGTCAGCAAATCGCTACACCGCTACAGCGCTTATTGTCTAAACCCTTAATTTAATTTCATGTGAGTTCGTAAATATTAACTTCGTTTATATAGGTAAGCAAACAGTAATTGTTCCAGTCTTATTTGTAAGATATGAGATATTTTGTAATTAATTAATTATGGTGTTTTATGAGTCCAGAACAAAAGCTTCTGTGATCTTACGGCTTTAGGAAAGAATCGAAGCTTTATATAAACTTTTATTGTTTTATTCCGACACCAAAATAATAAGTGTGTTTGTTCGTTTCATAAACGTATATTTATAGGTATTTTGTTACCAAGATATTTATTTTGGTGCAAAGGAAAATAATAAACGATACGACATATACCTGGCATGATTAATAAATAAACACGAACATCCTGACCTACGCATAACATCGCAATAACTTAACCATAATATTTAGTTAACGGATTCCCAATAAATCCGGATAACCTTAGCAAGTCGGATGTCGATACGATAATAACATGTAAAGACCGCAAGAGGGGAAAAATAAGGCAATCATATTGTGTCACAACCGGGCCGTATGTGTGGGATAATTTTCCTCTACTGATGTTTCATAAATAAGGCATCGATGTCGCTGAAACCGCTGCTACCAACGCTTTGACGATATACTGAGCCCTTTTCATCTTAGGATTTATCTGAGCCAAATACTCAAATTTTACGTACGGTGTAATGTTATGTAAAGTGTACTTAATGAAACGTGATAAATTAGAAAAACACGTGCTAAAATTATATTAGAAGATCACCAAAACGTTTAGCATTCATGTAATGGGATGATAAATTCCCTTTCTTCGTAATAACTCATCGCCTATACAAGATCTAATCCTCTCTTTTAGGCGAGTTAACGAGACGCGATATGATGAACAGAAGATACATAATATACGAGACACTAATATTATGTACTCGTACGTAATTTTAAGTAACTGATTTGCTCGACGTTTGTAACATTATTACGCTTGCCTTTCAAGGAGGCTTTGGCAAAAGTGTGTCTATAAACAATGCATTTAATACAGACAAAGCCAATTGCTATAGACCACAAATTGAGTCTCCAGGTCAGCCTCCACAGCTGTGAAATTGGAAATGGAACAATACCTACCTACTTATATCATGATAGCGCTTGCCAGCCGCTAGATTGACGAGAACAACCATTAAGTGTGAATAAAGGCTACATAACTATGCATTCTGATATTAATATTTATTAATTTTCTTTAACTTCAACACCTCTTAGTTAAATGTAACAGGCGTTAAATGGGGCAGCTAATACATTTAAATCATGTTCTCCCGTGTTGCGTGACTTTAAATGTTTCCGAAACGCGTTATACTAGTTCCGAAAACGTTTGGAAACAAGCGCTTTAAACTTGAATAAATGTAGAAAAATATTAGTGTAAGCCAACGTTCGGCTCTTTAAGTCACTTGGATGGAATTTTTCTTTGCATTTGCAGGTGAACACTGAAAGGCTGTTTCCGTCGGGAACGGTACACGGAAATGTACTACAGGCGGTGACAAAAACGCGAAAGCTCAAGCCAAACTAGTTTACAGAAGCGAGAGTATACTACGACGAAGCTGATTCACTGTACAATTATGTTACACTCAGGAAAATATGTTTGAACAATAGCTATATACATCTACTTCACATATTTCTAGGAGCGTGTTTATTTTTAAACTTGAAGAAATTATGAGCTTTGTACAATCACCTTAGATGCAAGCAAAGGAAATGTACAACAAAGAAGCCCTTATCCCGACGGAATGTTTTCCCGTCTATTATATTCCTGTTCGGTAGTTATTACTGGCAGTTACTGAGATAGAAGATAAAGGCGGAGATCACGCGATTCATTCGTCTAATTGCATCCAGCGGCGATTCCTTCTGTGTCCCTCACGGGCACGGTTTATACAACGAGACGGTAAATAGAATGGACCAATTTAACTTAATCAAAATGTTTCCTAACAAGATGACGACTCGGATTATTCTTTCAGAAATTGTGATCAATATTACGGAAGGTAGCTTAAGCTCGAGGGCGTTAAAAGTATCATTTTAATTAATATTGTCAAAAGAGAATCTTTAAAAAATATCAAAAAACATATTTTTTTTTGTTTACAAACGAAGTTATACTCTTGAAATGGCGTGAAAATGTGAGAGAGATTTACAACAAAAAACTTAAATAGTGGTTTTTACTGATAGCCTATCATGTAAAGTAGGCGACCCACTTATCTGAGTACCACAACAAGGTGAAATGAAAATCAATATGTGGTTACCTAATTTCGTGAATTTCTAATATAAAGGCTCATTCTTATATTAAAGGGTGTCAATACACCGACACTGAAAAGGCCCACTCGGTCTTATAAGTGTCCATTAGGGAGGCGAGACTGATATCATGTAACCCTATATATTTGACATTCGGCAAGGGCCTACGAGAGAAAATGGGCCTGATAACGATGGCTCTTTTAGGGTTATATTTATTGTCAGATTATACATACTTACACAACCTTATTTGCTGTAACGGATACGTGTAACAGCCAATTTTCATAAGAGTGCTCTATCAAGGCTAGGTACGTTCTTACTTTGAGGATTAAATTAAGAGCTTCCACTTAGCTTGGGCAAAGTCAACTTAAATATTATTACGGCCTACGAGGCTGAAAGTTGTGGTAGAAAAATACGTTTTATTTTGAACTTAAGTTTTCTTAACAAATATTATATTAGACTTCGTGTCGACCTGCCTATATTAAAATCCTATTTTATATATTTATACTATACGAGACACAACTTTTACGTCTAAGCGAGATTTATAGGGATAGAGATAAGTTTTGAAGCTTATAAATTTCAATTTTGTGAAAGAATATTTATTTTATTCAGACAGCTTATTGCGAGGGTATCATTTGTTGAATCTATATTAAATATTACTAAAATAAATATCAAATTGCGTGTAGTTCTATAATTAAAATTCCAGGACTTCAGATCAAAATCTAAACTTCGAATATCATTATTAATTGTTACGGTTGTACTACGGTAAATAATGATTATTCACATTAGAAGCTTTTTTAATACAAAATGTGATCCAAAAAAATACCAGACAGAATTAAATGTGAGGAGCAAGAGTCATAATGACTAAAGTTCAAAACAATAGTTTTGGGCGAGGGTTGAATGTGAGCAAATACTCGTAGAGTAACAGATAGTGGGCCCTATTCAGAAAAGCCAGTGGCTTCAGCGTTTCAACCGAGCTTTAAGCTCACAGATATCACAATTCTGCTCACAGTGGAATTGTCGAGTAATTTCACATTTATATTACTGTGTCGTGGGCGAAGTGTGACGCTGCCGACAATATACCTACGTACTTGTACGTACATACATGCAAAACGGTGCGAACTTTGGAACGAAACACAGCCCAGGATTAATTACGTAGGTTTTATCACATTCTTCGCTAAAGGAATCTTAAGAAAGCGCGAATATCTTGATAATAATCTTACGTAACGCCAGTCGTAAGGATGATGCAAATTAACTTTACTGATGTATATAACCCTCAAAGATTCTATATTTAGAAATAAAATGTCGGCTGAAAAATGTTTCACATTAATCGACCATATTTTATTAAAATCTATGAATACTCTTAACCTTTATTTCATAAAATATTTTTTGAAAAGTTTACAAATCTTGTTAGAAGTAAAGCCATCAATCTGCGAGCTTATATTTGTTTTTAATGTCATTTGCACCTTTCACCTCAGGCACGCAGGATCGCAATCGTAAAGTCAAAAAGTCACACCCATAGCGTCTAGTGTTAAAAAATGCACATCGTTTATATCAAATTCGCAGAAGAGATTTGAAGACAGACGCAAAAATGCATTCATGGCAGTAATGATTGGGAATTGATCTCTAAAACCAAAGTGTAAAGACAAGAAGTACAGACATATTCAGTATTATCGAACATATCTCGAACACGTACACAGCAGTACTAATATTAGCGCTTTAATTTCAAGACCGTTGATGTTGCTATATGCCATAACGGTTATCTCCTAGTATTATACTGGGGCACAAAACATTTAAGTCGCAGTTTGTGGTAGCACGATAAGCTTATAGCCAACCATGACCTTACATCCGGCCTCCTCTGTCTCACATTTAGATAATATGAGTATAATTTACGTGTGAAGCACCTATTTCTGGTTTACCTTGTGCTTACACGGACATAGGAACGTGAAAAATGGGTGAAAATTGTAAGAAGATAATAGGTACCAATATTAAAACGAACTTCGGATTAATTAATTAAACATACACAAGTAAATAATTTATATAACTGCTGATTATTCACTTGATTTGAACATCTGTAGGTATATAAAAAAAGGTTGCTAGCCCCAGCAACTGAGTCGATCGGTCTTTCGATTGACCTTTAGTAGGTCATCAGCCACACTAAAATTTAATAAAAAATATGCACTTTAAATAAATAATATTATTCTACAGCTGTACGACTTTCATGTAAATAATCTAAGCAGCAACTTAATGAAAACAAATCGCAGCCCTAAGGCCGTTTTATTTGAATCTTTATTTCATTGTGTCTACTAAAAAAAGCGTCACGTAGGCGTCGTCTATGTTTCGGAGAAAATATCTATCTAATCTATTTTAATTATAATATCAAGGTTATCTAAAATTATGTAGTTGGGGATTACTTAGGCAATAACAGTAAGTTTTTATGTAAACGTTAGCTAATATTGAAGTCAATTGCCCTTATATTGCATTCTCCTTGGTCTAGTTGATGACAATAAGGTGTTGCGTTTAAAGATTGAGCCAGTGACACGGTAATGCACTCTGCAGCACAGTGGTGTGACGCCAATCCATCAAAAGTCACCTGCTTGCACTTTACGGCTAAAACATGTTGCCAACCGATACATTTTATACTGCTTTTAAGAGATCAAAACAGTTCAGGATATAAACTTGCAAGGAATCTCTGCAAAACTGTAAAACTTGTTTATGTTTGTGGATACTTGGAACTTTCTTTGGAAATAAAGATAAAACTGGGTGTTTAACAACAAAATAGATTTGTTATTAACCTACTTTTTTATATAAATAAATTAAATAGACATTATAATATCATTACAAGTAGATATGATCTCAAAATATGTAAAATGTTTTTGATTACATGAGTTAAGCGTTAGGTTGAAACATATGTTACATCTTCTGAAATTTTCTAAATAACTATTGCTAATATTTATTCAACGCCCGAAGTAGAAATTATAGGTACAATTTATAACCAAGACTACAATATTAAGATAAGTATGATATATGGTTGCTATAGTAACAAAACTGCAAATATAGGTGATGATTGATGACATAATTACGTAATAAATAATAAGTTTTACTTTATAAGTTTTTTTTTCAACCAGTTCATTGAACAGCGTTCTCGTTTACTTTTGATTTCTTTCTGTCTAGACAAACGTAAAATACTAAGAACGATATTTACTGCATTTGTGTGAAAAAATAAAATGACTTCTAAGAACATCGGTTAAGAAGTCGGTGTCTGGTGAATGCAGCTATGTTTATTTCGCCACCGACTTGTAGATCACAGCACTAAACATTTTTTATTGTTTTTAAATGCCACTTTTATTTCTTGTAAAAAGTTTTTATTCGTGCTTTTTTTGTTTACAACCATAAACCAAAAAAAGCACAAGAAAATATTTTCATAAAATTCATTTGTTTTATTTAATTGTTTATTTCAAAATTGGAACATGGAATCCTTTGACTCTCCGTGTGTTGTGCAAGTATGCGAGCACGTGAAGTATTCGTCTTTTGTTCGGTGACCTGTGCAAAAGGTCGAATATCTTGATCATCCCAAATCCGAAGATCCAAGAAACAGTACAGCTTTGTGCTGGGATTACGAATTCCAACTAAATATCAATTCAGATACGAAAAAAGTGTTGTTTTTTTAACCTGTCATGGAATTATGATTAATAAAACTTAATATGACCACCTAACTACAGAACTAATTACCTAGACAGAAAGGCTATCGAACTCCAGTACATTTTCACTCAATCAGTAAACTGACTAAAACACATTCACAGTTAGCAAACTTGGTCAACTTAAAGTTATTGCCTCATTAATTCCAAGTAATTATTAACATGGCTCGCTTAAAATTTAATTTGGTCCATAGAAGTGGAGTTATATTGCTTGTAAGTGGGGGGTTAATGTAGATTTTTTTACTCATGAATAGTCACGCAATGAACGCTGGGCTCCGTCGATTGATTGCAGCCAGTGAGCCGTGTAAGTCGTCAGCGCGCGGTACGGGAAGTGTGCCAATTATACGACGTTAGGCCGCCTCACGACACTTCTGGGACGACGGTGATTAGAAGACGCCGTTTTTTTTGCACTACTCCAGTTAATTTTGTGTCGATAGAAATAGGGTGCTATTTCTAGGTTATTGTTGTGTCTGGGTGTTCTATTTTTTGTATAGGACGCTTTTGTTACGGTTATTTATGAGTCAGATAACAAGCATTATTAACATTTCTGAATTATTGTGTCTTTATGTATCGAAAAAAACTACCCACGCTACGACAAAAGTCCGTTAAAATATTAATTTATAGATAGTTCAACTCAGATTTGCGCGGCCCTATTAGTGCGTCGGCTTGTAAATATACAACTTTCATTCGTGTGACAGTGACGTCGTCCGAGGATGACGTGTTCTTATCGCTTTTTGTTATGGGTACAGTCGTTTACGAAAATGTCTAGTTCTTCACGGAGAAAATGTTTAAGGAGTCAGGTAGCGTTTCAAAAAATGAAACATTCAAAGCTTTTTATTATTACATTTTACAGTTTTTCATTATTTTCTCATACGTTTTTTCAAATTGACATTGACAGTATCTAAGAAATAAATGAGGTGAAATATCTAAGATGAATTAAATACTTCTTACATATTTTCTAGCTCGGGGTACGCGGACAATAAATAAAAGTGTGGACTAAGAATGTAAAAAGACGTATAATCTAGTATAATAATGTAAACAAAATGTATGGGGAATTTTTTAAAATTATATTGCTTCGCATAATGTCGACCAAAATAAGACGGAAATAATGAAACTCATAAATGAACGTTTAATTCAAACTGATGAAGGGGTGTTGGGTAATACCTGTAGACATGTACAAAAGAAAAACCAAATACTATAGACATTTTGACATGGAGTCAAAATTTATAATTGACCTTGGTGAGAGTAGCGAATCTGAAAATTCATCATTTATTTTTCAAGTAGCGATTCAGAATCATTATAAATAAATAAACATTAAATTACGTAATAACTGATTTTCTTTAAACAGCCTTATACAACCCCTAAATAACTTTATTTGTACCCGACTGTACCTCTTGTCACGCACACAAAGTCACTGTATATGTACAAGGGTTACCCACACATAAGGCCGCGCGCAAGACTGAGTTGAACTTACTATACCTTTATAAATTGCCTTCATTCAAGGCCCCGTAAAATAAAAATCAACGTAAAATTGCAACAATATTTACCTATAAAGTGTTTATAAATAACTAGTTTTCTGAATAAAGTGGTTAGTCTTGGCTGGAGCGCCGTCACTACGTCAGCGCTCGACTAGCTCAACAAAGTTACGAGATTGCTACGAGTTCGCCAATCGGCTACGAATGAATAATTTTTCGTAGCCAGCTGCTACGGCCCGCTGGAATGAACTACGAACATCAGTTAATGATATAGTATAGATATAGAATAATGATACATTTATAACAAAATACCACTAAATAATATTAAACTATTATGTGCTTACTTTTATTGTTATGACGCAGTTAGCAAAATATAATACCTACATCAAGTTTTTTGATCCGTAAACACAATGTGGAAATAATCTTACCATGTAAGGTTTTCCTCTTGACGGAATTATTATATCTCCTGCAATTGTGAAGCAGACGAGAGCCACTATACCCACGTATAACAAAGAATCGTATAGACATTCTCTCAACTGGAAGGACGGTCCACTTTAACAAGACTTTTAAGTGACTGGATAACGAAGGCTAACTGGGTGTTTGTTTCTACAAATAAAATCGTAAAAATATATTATAATACTCGTAGACTCCCGTTACAGCAATTATCCTCACAATAGACTGATAACATCGCGGGATTTCTTTTGGAACAGCTGTTGTCTATTGTTGAAGTAATAATGTCTGATGGTATTTACTTATCTTAATAAAAATCTGTTTGAATGTATTCTTTACATGATGTAATTATGTGGAGATAACAAAAACATTTATATTTCATGTAGTAGGCAGGCGCCAGGCGTACCTAGCACCTATATGAAAATAAAAGTAAAGCTCGACGCATAGTGGCGCGCCGGCGTCGCGCGCGTCGCCTGTCGCTCCACACACCGACACTCGCCATTAGTTTACATACAAATGGGTGTCGTTTTACATAATCCATCGTACACGATCGCTGTAATTTGTTGCGAACCTTCTGAATAAACAAATTGATCGCGTTCATAATGCATACCCGACGGCGTGCGGGATAATTAAAATAAAATATCTATTGGTGTACGTAATACGTCAGTCTCGACTAACGTCACTCGAGTGGAGCATTGATTGATCAACCGCGCCAGATATATCGGTTTAAGCTGAATCGAGCGGTTGTTTACCGATTATGACGTTTTAATAACTCGATACAGATTGCTCTTGTCAGTTCGTTAATGATAAGCGCGTCTGATTTCGTTGTTTCAAACTTAAAACGAAGTGCGTTTAAATGGCATTCATAACTAATCGTTTGATCTCTCGATGTTTTAAATAAAGCTTTTATTCGTGCTCCCGAATGTAGCCGATTCGTTTCCGAGTGATGAATGTGTGTGATATAATACAGCGGTAGCGTACGCGTTGAAATGTAAATACCTATGTAAGTACCTGTGTGCGAAATCCACGAACAAACGGCTAACGAACGCGAAGCAAGAGGCGATACGATTTGTCTGCCGCTGCGAACACTGCGAGCTACGAATGTGGTGGAGTGTGCACTGCCGTTTCAAAGATATTTACATTTCATTATTGTTCATGAATTGAAGTGAAGTGCTAGTGTTTATATGGCGCATAGATGGACACATGCATGTAAATCGTATCGGGGTATTTTAATAAATAACATAGCCTCGAATTTGGACTTAAACAGTCCTAAATAAATATTCATAAACCTAACAAAAAAAAACGAACTTAAATTAAAAAAATTTACCACAAAAATCTGTCACATCCATGCTACAACGCTACGGGCTACGAACTAGGCAACTACGTAAATAACAAACTGTTATAGTCTTTGTGTTTACCTAAAATAAATAAAGATTACATTCTTTTGTACTAAATATCCTGAAATCGAAAATACACACGATCATTTCGTTTGTAGTTTTTCTCAGTAAAGGAACAAATGAAAGGTCGACAACCCTAAGTCGTATTTCTTGTAATTTTCTTTCATAAGTGCTGGCGACCAGCGCAAAACAGACATAACACGTGGAATGTAACATCCCAGAGCACAGCAGTCATACATTGTGCGATAAACTCTTTTCCTTTATTAGGAATGCAGTGCATTCGTTAGTAGCTCGGCGTCGCGACTCGGTATTTGCGCCGCCTGCAAGTGGCGATATTTCAGCGCGCCCAGAACCTGTTTGTGAAAACTTTATTCACGTCAACAACTGGCTGTCTGTCAACTACAACACAAACTCGCTATTATTACATACAGAAAACTCGCACACAACCACCGCCGACAATAATCCAAACCTTTGAATAGCCGGCCTTTATTACTGTAGTTTGCACACTCATTCAGACATTTCATTCGTTCACTTAGTCATTGTTCTAACGATACAATAATGTAATTAATGACACCCGCTTCAGATAATGATGCACAAGGATTTCATTTCATTTGATTACTAGAACAGGGATTGTTACTCACTGTCAGAAATCTTTAATTTATTATGTTGAATACTTAGTAAAACTAATACAAATAAATCCCTAATTGTATAATGAGGTTCAGGTGAATTATATAGTGGTTAATGAAGAATATGTCTAACATTTGGCTTGTTTATTTATTGGATCATAAGAGATGGCACATGTAAGATTTAACTTTTCGCTGTCATTAATCAGTGTCTGTGTTAACTTATCCAACTTTGGATCAAATATGTAAATAGTTTGCCTGATATAATGTGCTAAAATATCAAAACATTCTATAACATTTTTTGCTGTATCATAATTTGTTTAAAAACAGCACTCATGCTTTTATTAACCTAATATATTCTTCTTCCAAATAATGTTTATTAGCCTAGTATATTTTACAATCTACCTCTATGTAATTAAATTCATTACATGTCAGCGACACTTAAATGCTTCAACTTTTTGATAAAATTTAACAATGTTTTTGAAACACAGCTAGTATTTTCTGCCACCGCTCCAGAAGCAGACAAACTAAAAGATTGAATTTCTGAGTGGGCAAGTACTCAGACAAGACTTTATTACCTTCACCTTGGGAACATAACAATTTCAAAGGTAATCCGTGGCTTCATATTTACCTTCAGACGGTACAATTTACTGTCAAAACATTGATTTGGCAATATGTAAAATTCATAGGTACGTACACAATGATCAGTGTGTGTCGGCAGGCTTTTGAAAGCGCGGCGCGGGGGCTCTCGGTTGACTGACTCCGATCGTACGCGTCACTATTTTACATATAAATGGACGCCGCTCCATAATCCGTCTAACACAATGGCTTTAATTTGTTCCCCGAATGTGTACGTAGGCAAATGAAACCTGAAATTGGCGCGAAGGTACTTGTTGTGCACTGCAACTCCTGAGGGTCACCACAGCAGAACTGTAAATATGTAAGTGCAGCGATGAGTGTTTGCACTAATTTCAATACGACAGTGAAAGGTTCCGGCGCTACATAGGATTGTTTGAGTCTAGTAAGCCAAACTACGTGTGTTGTTTAGTTTGACTTAGCTAACAGAGAAGTTAAATTAGTACGAGTATTTCCGAATGCAAATCCCGTGCAGGCTGAAGTAGTGGGTCGCCACCTGCGCTTACAGTTTGCGTAATAGCTCGGAACCACCGCATTAATTTACAAAACTCTGACCTGTCTCGAACAAAATAGTTTTTGATGCCAGTACCCAGTTTGTTCGCTCCACTATGCCGTAACCTCGAATAAGTGGGTTAGTTTTTGAATAAATATTACGTGGAATTTGTGTTTCCTAAGGGGATTATTTTAATGAAACATAACAGGTATTTGTTTCTTTGTTGGCGGAAAATATTTTGCATAATGCCAACGTCACTGGAATAGTAATTTAATTTATCACTGTTTTATGCTGCTAAAGTAGTATCATACTTTTATTTAAAACAGAAAAGAACGAAAGTATGGGCTAAGAAATACATGCCATTTGATATTTTTCCATATTTTTTTATTATTAAATCTGTAAAATAACTGAAGCAATGCGTTACTGCAAATTCTAGGAAACTGCCAAATTCACTACTTACTAAACATCTACTGTACGTTTAAGTTTTAATTAAAATGTCATGTCTGGCTTTCCTCAATTAATAAGTATTTTAAGCTAATCGAAATGTGTACCACAGATAATAATACAAAAAACCAGTTTGTATATCCTTTCAATTAAAAGTATTTATCATTGAATTACAAGGAGACAGGTGGATTGGGCTAAACATAAACATGTTTATAATAAGACCGATCTCCAGCGGTGCCGCAAACAACTTTGAAACTGGCCCAGCCACGCAGATGGGGATGACATCTCTTTGAAGATAAAGACGAGAGATAATTTTGCAATTTTCGTGCCGAGAGGTTAGCGATATGTACCTGCCTGTCATGTTTCTCAAATTAACTTTTGATGGCAAGCAAGCAGAGCAACTTTTGCGTTTGTGGTGACGAAATTCTGTAGGCATTTTCGCTGACGGGAATTGGTAGGCAAGTACAATTTCCAATTTCGAACTTTGATCGATGTCAGATTATATAAATTTATATTTTCAGAGTCGGAACGAGTCCGCCAATGCTTTGATTATATCTCAGTGTGAAATTGCCATTTCAAATTATAAGTTTTCACAGGGAATGAAAATAGCTTTTAGGTAGATATGTAATTGACTGCGTTGGATGTTTTTTGCTTTGTGTTTTAAGAGCATTGCAAGTAAGTAACGATGAAAGGAGTTTTTTTGTTATAATCTCTCTCGACCCCAGCTGAAGGGAACTGCGGTCACGCGCGCCCACGCTATTCATTCACCATTCAATGGGCTAAGCCCACAGCTACACTCATCCCACTTTTGATATTATTCTGTGACCCAGTACATAAGGTCCAAACTTATACTTAATGGGAATAACATCTGTTACTTTGTCTATATTTAAGCATTAACACCAACTATGAATAGAACTAAGTAAGCGTGACTCTGACGTAATATAATAAGCAACTAATATATATTTGGGGTTCTTTTCTTCTTGGAGTGCATGGAGGGTGGGGGTTCGGTTGCCAGAACGACGAGGGTGAAGCCCTGCTACAGGCTGCTACTGCGTTTGACCTAGCAGTGGTAAATACGTGGTTTCAAAAGAACACCGAACATCTAATCACCTATAAAAGCGGTCACCACGTGACACAAATAGATTACTTTTTGGTCAGACGCAGTAGTTTAAAGAACATCAAAGATTGCAAGGTGATACCAGGCGAAGCTGTAGTCTCGCAGCACCGACCCCTAATTATGGATGTGATTTTAACTTCCCGGCCAAAAGCCAAAGAGAGACGGCCCCCCAAAATCAAATGGCATCTGTTGGGGAAGGCTGAGTTGGCCCGGGAATTTAGAAAAGTAGTGGTTGATAAGATGATTGAAATGGGAGAAATGAATGAAAAGAATGTGAATGAATGCTGGAGTGGAATGGCGACGTGTATAAGGAAAGCGGCAAGAAGCATTCTAGGAGAATCAAAAGGGAATGGAGTGATAGAGAAGGAAACTTGGTGGTGGGTGGAAGAAGTGCAGAGTGTATTAAAGGAAAAGAAGATGAAATTCAAGGAATGGCAGCGGACGGAAGACAATGATGATAGTGAAAAAGCACGAAAAAAGGCTGAATATGATGAATGTAAGAAGAAAGCAAAGAAGATTGTGGCTGTTTCAAGGGCAAAAGCGCACGAGAGGATGTATGACTCCCTAGATAGCCCAGCTGGTCAAAATGACTTTTACCGATTGGTTAAATCTAGGGAGAAAATGACAAGAGATGTATGCCAGATAAGGTGTGTAAAGAATGGAGACGGAACGGTCCTTTCGAATGATGTGGAGATTAAAGGTAGGTGGAAGGAATATTTTGAAAGACTGATGAATGAAGAAAATGAGTGGAGCGGTGTGCTCCATCATAAAGCGGTGAACGAGGGCCTTGTAAGAAATGTATGTGAGGATGAGGTCAGATTAGCAGTGAATGGAATGAAAAATGGAAAAGCGATAGGGCCAGATGGAATACCAGTGGAAGTGTGGAAATTATTAAAGATGGATGGATGGAAATGGCTGGCTTTATTCTTCAATAAGTTGTTGCAAGAGGAAACTATACCAGACGAGTGGTGCAATAGTTTTCTGGTGCCCATTTTTAAGAACAAGGGTGATGTGTTGAATTGCAACAACTATAGAGGAATAAAGCTAATGTCACATAGTATGAAAGTGTGGGAGAAAGTTATTGAAAGGAGGCTGAGAGAAGAGAGTGATATCGCACGAAATCAATTCGGTTTTATGCCTGGTCGGAGTACAACGGACGCTATATTCTGTATTCGCCAATTGTGCGAAAAGTACAGGGGTGCACACAAAAACTTGCATATGGTGTTCGTTGACCTCGAGAAGGCATATGACCGGGTGCCTCGTGAGGTTTTGTGGTGGGCCCTTGAGGAGAAAGGTATACCAGGGAAGTATGTGCAGTTGATCCGAGCGATGTACGGCAGATGCCGTACAGAAGTCCGGTCCGCAGCGGGCACTACCACCAGCTTCAGTGTAGGTGTTGGCTTACATCAGGGGTCGGCCCTCAGCCCGTATCTCTTCCTGCTTGTAATGGACGCGCTTACGGCAGATATACGGGAGGAGGCACCCTGGTGTATGCTTTTCGCCGATGACATTGTTCTGGTGGGGGAGAGTGGGCCAGAGGTCCAGAGTAGACTGGAGGCATGGCGGCTGAGACTGGAGACAGTGGGTTTAAAGGTGAGCAGGAGTAAAACCGAATACCTTCATTGTGATTTTGGCGGTATTTCGGGACCCATGACCATAACCCTAGCCGGCATGCCCCTACCAGTTTGCTCCGACTTCCGGTACCTTGGTTCACTCGTCCAAAGTGACGGTGAGGTGAACAGGGACGTTACGCATCGGATCAATACTGGATGGATGAAGTGGCGACAGGTAACTAGCGCTATTTGTGACCCGCGGATGCCCCTCAAACTGAAGGGCAAAATTTACAAATCCGTCATTAGACCTGTCGTCCTGTATGGATCGGAGTGTTGGGCATTGAAAAAGAGGGACGAGAAGAGAGTGCATGTAACAGAAATGAGAATGCTGAGATGGATGTGTGGTGTTACAAGAATGGATAAAGTGAGGAATGATTACATTAGAGGAAGTCTGAAAGTAGCGCCAGTTACAGAAAAGATGAGAAGTAGAAGATTGTCGTGGTATGGACATGTAATGAGGAGGGATGATACGCATGCAACAAAGTGTGTGCTAAGTATGAATGTAGATGGATGGAGAGGAAGAGGAAGACCTAAGAAAAGATGGATGGATTGCCTGAAAGATGATATGAATAGGAAGGGAGTGAGTGTCAGTATGACGAGTGACAGGGGAAAATGGAAGAAAATGACATATTGCGCCGACCCCAAGTAATATTTGGGAACAGGGCAGGAGAAAGAAGATATATTTGGGGTTCTTTAATCTATGTAAAAGTTTTTAAAGCAGGTTTTCAGTTATTGTGCAATAAGCGTATTTTAAACTCTAAATAAATCAGTGTGGCAGTGAAACATGAAACATAAAAGCTCTGACATTAACAATAAAAAGTTTTAAAATACGATTGTTATGTTTCATTCAAACAACGACAGTATTTTTATTGTGTTTTGTTTACGCACAGATTGTGTTTGCCACAACATAATCACAAAGATGTTTATCAAAACGAACACGTCAAAGTGACAGCCCTAAAGCATACATTTGTCACTATGATTATGTCAAACACAAAAATAATCCCGTCATCTATTTGGCGTGTGGCGCGCCCCTGCTGTTCGCGACTTGCAAATTTAGGGAGACTGAACTACGGCTGGGAACAAACGGTGGAAAGATTATAAAGTGCGTTGTATAGGTGATCAGACGTCAAAGTTGTGCTGTTTTGAAAAAGTTGTCGAGGGCGAGGGAGGGCAGCGTCGGTTGCCATAGTTAATAATACCCGCCCGCCGTATAATACGGCGAACATGTTGGCGTCGTGGGCAATTTTCCCCAAGTCGCTGTCGGCCGTCGCTCTAGCAACAGGTCGCCTGTTTTATAGCGAATCTTTTTATATGATTTCTTATGCTTAAAACGTCTCCTTACAGTTCAAAAGAAGTCAGAAGCATTAAGTTTCAAAAGGTGAAATCGCTTTGAGGCGGAGCCTTTTAAAATGTCAAGAACACATTAATTTCTTATTTGTTCGTGTATGTAAGTACAAAGTGATGGGGAAAATATGCTAGGACAAAAATATTTAATATTAGATTTGACCAAGCTTGCTCAAGGTGTAATAATCGATTCCGGAAGCGTTTTGCAATTTGAAATTATTCAAATCCCGTTAATTTATTTACTTTGTGATTGATTCTTACGTGACAGCCATCCAAATTCATTATGAATCACTCGCAATTTGTGTGAATTCTCATAGTTACGGCATCAAAACAACGCCTGTCTAAATGATGTGGCAAATAATTCATACACCTGGAATATTTTAGTATAGACTGTTGAAATTTTCTTGAAACTGCTTCAAAAATTTTAGTTTAAAGTGAATATCTAACTAGCTTACTGTACTAAACAAAGCTTTTTAATTTAATTTCTTGCACGTGTAGTCTATGATCCTTTGTTATATACCTATTCTTGTTTACATTATAAATATAATCTGCTTTGGCATATCTAATATTTGTAAAGAACTCGTTTGTTTGTATTTTCATGTTTACCTACGTTATCGTAATTATTTATTGATACATTTGATAAAATGAAGGCAAATAAGCTTTTTGTTTTGAACATTGAAATCTAATACCAATAATAGAACCTGTAGGTAAATAAATAAACATACACGCAGTTTTTTTCTACTTGTTATCAGTTTCCGTATTCTAATAATGGTTTCCTTTCTCAGAATTTTCTTTTCATCCATGAGGCCGAATGGCTTATTACGTTTCCCGGAACCACCTTAATATTGATCTGTGTATTATAAAAATAATTTCGTTCATCTCGCAATAAGTAAGTAAGTAGCTACTCCCAACGTATACTATATTTAAACGGTTTCATCTTTTCCGTTCGCCGTAATTAATATTGTCTGTAGGTCTTTAGAAATTGGACCGCACCGCACTGCACGATCGCTTACGATACGACCGCAGGGCTATTTAATAACGTCACTCATGCATAACCGAGCAAAAGTAATTAAAGCGACGTCACCGTCACAACGACCATATAGTATTAAAGCCTTTTCAGTAAAAGAGGGCGCTCTGCGCAATTCCAAGTTACATTTTAATCAAACAGTGACCACGCCCGAGTCTGTCATGTCGCCTATTTATGAGTTGTAAAGGGGATCCTTCCGCAGTTCACTTTGTGCGGGCGTATGGTAATGGCGTGGATATGGTGTGACGCGCTCTGACATGTGTCCGGTTTTCATGGCTCCGGAAAATGAAGTCCGAACGCGAGGGAATGTTTGCACGCACGCGCCAATAACGTGCGAGGGCCAACAACGGGTTTATGCTACGCAGTTTGTTCAGCAACGTAATTAATCGTTGGTTTCTTTTGAACTCCTATCTTAAATATACACTTCATTATAGACAAACTGCAGGGGCTGGCGGAGTTTTAATTAAATTTTCCAAAGCCTTCCCATAGTTATATTGGTATGGCTATGCACACGTAGAACTGAACAAGTAAACATCTACAATAGGGTTATGGGTAAACTACTCAAACGAGCAAGAGATAACTCAAAACAATATTACAAACGACTCCCATGCATACCGTATTACACTCCTGGGCCTGGCCATTTAGAATGAAGGCAATTCACAAGCACGTCATTATATTACAATGATGACGTCATAAAACGCAGTTACGCGTTCGAGGGGACGAAATTAGGTCCGCAAAACCACGGTCACCTTCCAGACGCGCGGTGTTTACATATTTCATGTTCTCAATAATTTAATTTGTTCCCATTATGTAGATAATATTATAAATACCTCTAAATTACAATTTATATTACAAGTTTATTATATCGAGCTTAATTCAACGCGTGGGTAGTTCCAAATATTGTAAACCTTTTCTACTTACCAAGTTATTCTTGGTAGATAATTTATTTTTATTCATACATGTAGCTCTCTTCGTGCCGGGGATCGATGACTTTGAAATAAAATCCCGGTTTAAACACTTATTACAACTTTTATTTCAACAACTTTGGCTCGTTCGTTACACTCAGTACCGCGTGGTTGCCTCTAACACCGTTCATTCAGTCCCTCTCTCTCACTCCTTCGCTCACTCGCTCACGCCTCCCTCATATTCTGTCACGTTCCATTCCACTCGACATTCATTCCCACATTCGGCCGTCCTGCACTCATGTCTGTCCTCAGACATACACCAAATCTTATGTACTAACTAGACTAAAACATCATAATAACCACTACATAATTGAGTTAAATAAAATAAACTGGAACCATACTCTACAACAACCTAATACACATAACTACTTCCTACAAGACAATCTTGTTTCTGAATTTAAAACATACAACTCTACATTGGCAAAAACATTTAAATGTTACTTCGAACTTAATACAATTTATAGGTTTAGAAAACAAAATGTTTAGTTTTACATAGAAAAATAACATAGTAAATACTCTGGTACAGATAGCCCTACGCCATGGCACTGTGATAATGAACGAAAGTTAACCCCTCCTGAAATAAGAACTGCAATAATAACCTGCGGAGTAAGGTGACTGCTACTCCTCCAGCATCTCGGCGTCACCGTGTTGAGGCCATCTCTTCATTTGGTCAGCTGAACTGGATGAACGCTGGGGACCCTCTACAGAACTATCAAGTTTCTCTACGTCATAGCGATCCTTACGCTTGCATTTCACCACTCTATAAGGGCCTAGGTATTTAGGTTTCAGCTTCAACCCTGGACCGAACTGTGTTCTTTTAATCGCCACTAAATCACCTTCCTTATACTTTGAACTTTCCTTTCTCTTTCTATCATATTGTTTTTTATTTTCCTCTTGTATCTTTAGAATCTGTTCTTTGGCTTGCTGCCTTATCTTCTCTCTATTTTCATCATATTGTAGTGTATTTTCTTCCTGTAATAGTTGTAGAATTTCCAAATCTTCCTTACCCTTCATTTTTACTCCCATCAGTAGTTCAAATGGTGTTGTGTTTATGCTTCTCTGGAAAGTAGAGTTGAGTGCCCTCTGCACTTTGCTTACATGCTTGTACCATACTGCAGGATTCTCCAAACATAGTTTTGTTAAAACTGGAATAAGTATTCGATGTACTCTCTCCACTTGGCCATTACCACGTGGCACACCAGTAGTAATCTTTACATGAGATATCTTTTCTTCTTCACAATAACTCTTAAACTCATTACTTGTAAATGCCGTTCCCCGGTCTGTTATGAACCGCCGGGGGTTCCCAAATATTTGCTGATGAATCTGAATTTTCCTTAATGTCTCTGATGATGAAGTAGTTTTCGTGGGAAACAGCCATACGAACTTCGTAAACCCATCTATCACCGTGAGTATGTAGTTGTATTGCTTTCTTGTCTCTGTAAGTGGACCAATATGGTCTAAATGCAGGGTATCAAATGGAACACCTTCTTTCTCTATCGGATTCAAGAATCCTTCCTGTTTTCCTTCCTTCCTTGTTGCTAGTAGGCAAGGAATGCAACTCAATAAAAAATCCTGCATCTTCTTGTCCACATCTCTAATGTAATATTCCTTATTCAGTAACTCTTTCATCTTAGACTTTCCAAAGTGACCTTTGCTGTGTACTCTGTTAATAATTTCTTTCTCCAAACTTCTTGGCACTACAAACAGCTTCTGCTCAGTCTTATACAACACACCATTTTCTAACCAATAATCGTCGTATGGACTTCCTCCTCTCAAAATTTCCTTTATGGCTTTTATGCCATCATCTTGATCTTGTGCTTGGCGTAAACTCTCCTGCAGAGTAGTAACCACCGCCACTGTTGGTATGCGGCTCAAAGCATCTGCATGCTGCATCCTGGAGCCCGCTCTGTGCTCCACTTCGAAATCATATTCACTGAGCATGAGGACCCACCTGGCTACCTTGGCTGACAAGTCTTTCTTCTTAAGTGTTAATTCAAAAGCCTTACAGTCTGTGACTATTTTAAATGGAATACCATAAAGGTAGTGCCTGAACTTCCTGATACCTTCTATGATGGCTAGTGCTTCCAATTCGTAGCTTGAGTACCGGCTCTGAATGTCAGTTGTCTTCTTACTCATGTAATGTACTGGGTGTAAGCCTGACCCTGGATGGTGTTGCATGAGTATTGCAGCCAATGCTACACCTGAGGCATCGGTGTGCAATTCAGTCTTCAACTTCGGATTGAAAATCTTCAGAACAGGTCCGCTAGCTAATTTATTCTTCAGTGTCTCAAAAGCTTTTCTTTCCTTATCCTCAAATATGAACTCTGTATTCTTCTTTAATAAATCAGTCAATGGCTTCGCCACAGAAGCATAATTTTCAATGTACTTCCTGAAATAGCTTGTCAATCCAACAAAACTGTGCAAGTGCTTGAGGGTTCTTGGCTCAGGGTACCTTATGACTGCATCCACCTTATCTGTACTCGGCCGTACTTCTCCATCCTTCACCCTGTGGCCCAAGTACTCAACTTCACGCTGCAGTAGGTTCGCCTTTTTCCAATTAATCTCCAAGCCATAATGTGCTGCGACTTCTAGCACTTGCTTCAACCTCGATACAGCCTGAACTTCATCCAAGGCTGGAATTATAATGTCATCGATAAATATGATTAACACTCCTTGGGAAATCAAATTTCTAAAGATTATACTCACAAATCTCATAAAAGTTTTGGGACAGGTGGACAAACCAAACGGGGCACGGAGAAATTCAAACTGCCCGTGGTGAGTGACAAATGATGTGTACTTAATAGACTCCTCGCTGACCTTCAAATGAAAGAACCCACTTTTCAAATCAAGTACACTGAATACCTTAGCTTCCTGCAATTTGTCAATCAGATCATGGATTACGGGAAGTGGAAATTCATCCTTAACTATTTTCTTGTTGACCTGCCTATAGTCCACACAGACCCTAGTCGAACCATCTTTCTTCTTTACCAGCACTAAAGGACTGGAGTAATCTGAGAAACTCACCCTCACGATGCCTTTATCAAGCCATTCCTCGATTTGATCTTCCACTACCTGTTGCTCCATAAGTGACAGTCGTCTGGGTCGCTGTCGCACTGGGATGTCATCCTTCAATACAATTTGAAGTTGGATCGGGGCCTCTTCCTTACACAATGGCTTATACTCCTCAACACATTGCATAACCTCACTCCTTACTGCTGGATCTTGAATGTGATCAACATTGACTGCTACACATCCTGGAAAACAATCAATTTGACCAACCCATTCACAACAACCAATGGGAAAAAACCTAATACCCCCTTCATTCATTACCACAGTAACACGACCCAGGAACTCTTGACCTATTATTACGTCGTAGGGCATCACCTCTGGTGGAACTAAATGAAAAACTACCCCATTAAAACACTGATTATCAATCTCAAGTCCAACAGAGACGCTGCCCCTTGATTGTATTTCACTACGGCCTAATCCAGACATCGTTAACGTTTCACTCGCCACTTCGGCGTTCAACATAGGTAAATACAACAAAGATAATAGGTTCACATCACTACCTGAATCTACGAGAGCATTTAAAACTGTATTATTAATTTTAATGTCTTTTACCGGCTTCCGAACACATTTGTTTACATGCGTGATGTTAACGTTTCGATCTTCGTAACTCGTAGCTGTCACATTTACAGTGTTGACATCTGTCAATGTCAGTGACGTTTCATTGTCTATGACCGCGCGGACAGCCTCGTTTCCGCTTACTTCGTTCACCGTTCCGAACATAGCCGCGGGTCGCTTGGGTCCCAACTTTCCGGCCTCCCCGGAACCGGAAGCCCCGCCTCCTCGGCCGCCGTGAGCGCCGCTGCCGCCTGCGCCCGCCATCTTGGCGCCTGAATGACCCGATGCCGATGCTGTAGCCGTAGATCTCATCGGATTTACGGGACACTGGTTACGAATGTGACCGAACTGATTACACCCAAAACACTTCAATCCGTTTTTACACACACCCGCTTCATGTCCCATGTCACCACAGCTATAGCACCGCCTCGCCGATCCCGATGCTGCCGAGGACGCCTCCGCCGACCTCGCATGACCTTTTAACCTCTCGGTTCTCTTTTCTCGCTCCCTGGTTTTGGACTTCATTTTCTCATAGAAAGCCAGCTTTTCCTTCAATGCTGGAAACGTGGTCACGCCGTACAGAATCACCTTATTGCTCTCGTAATCGTCGATGCCATCCACGATGTACTGTATCGCGATGTAGTCGGGAAATTTCGCACGCCGCGCTAGCTCTTTCATATGCAACATGTACTGATAATACGTCTCGCCTTTTAATTTCTTGCGTGCCGCCATTAGCTCGTGCATTTCCTTGACGTTCGCGGTGTCTGGAAATTCCTTCACAAGCGCAGCCTTGAGATCGCCGTAGGTTTTGAATGCCTTCTCGGATTTTAACCATAGCTCAGCCGTCCCGGTGAGTGACCGGCGAGCTACGATCAAAGTTTGTTGCGGCGTCCACTGAAATATCTCAGCGTTATCCTCGATGTCTTGAGCCCACTTACTCGACGAGTAAGATTTGTCGTCTCCGCTGAACTTCTCGATGAGCCCCTCTGTGAGCCCGAACGCCACCGGCGCCGCTGCAGTCGTAATCGTCGTTGATTTCGATTCCATCGTGCTCCGTAACTTCGTAATTCAAATTTAATGGCCGCCGCGTCGCGCCGGCCGGTGCGTCGTAGAAAACTTCGTGGAAATTCGTCGTTGATCGATCCCGGACGAGCCCCCAAAATCTGTAGCTCTCTTCGTGCCGGGGATCGATGACTTTGAAATAAAATCCCGGTTTAAACACTTATTACAACTTTTATTTCAACAACTTTGGCTCGTTCGTTACACTCAGTACCGCGTGGTTGCCTCTAACACCGTTCATTCAGTCCCTCTCTCTCACTCCTTCGCTCACTCGCTCACGCCTCCCTCATATTCTGTCACGTTCCATTCCACTCGACATTCATTCCCACATACATGAAACTTATAACATTTTTTCCATTTGAAACAAAATGTGCAAAGCAAAACAAGTAAAATACCAGCGCAGGTAACCAAGCATTTGTGACGGAACTTTTTGTCATTGTTGGAACTCAAAGTACTCTTTTATTTGTGTCTGCTGTATTCACTGTTCAGTATCAGTACGAGTGTTTAATTAATACTCAGACTATAAGATGTTTGCAGACATAAATATTCACACGGCACCTACTACGCGTAAAGGCGGCTGGAATCTGTTTCGAGATTTATTCGTAAAGAGAGGTAATAGCGCGGCTCATTGCTTTTTCACTTGGTTACTCAAATGTAGATGGATGAGGTCGTCGTCGGCGGCGCCGGAGACAATTGTCAGCGATCGCTCAGTGTCCCCGCTAATTGAAAATTCTCGTCAGCTTCATTTAAATCTCCATCGACAAGAGAAGACCCGCGACCGTTGAAAATTAAGCCCAACTATAATTTAATTGTCCTACACCTTTATCATGACGTTGGGGGCTTAACGTTTGCGTGACTGATTTCTACAAAGAGCATCGGTGTCGCATTATTGAAACTATAATTTAGTATACAGTGACATCCTAAACTGCAAATAACAGCTTTCAATTTCCGCCCAATATTTTAGAATAAGTGCTGAGGATGTAGGCAGAAAACTCGTAGTAAAATAAATTCGTTGTACCAATTAAGGGTCCCTTATTCCTAAATACCCTTTCAAGTGGATTCGCGGAAGGAAGAGGGCGCGAGCGGAAGAAATTCTCGATAACAGGGAGTAAAGAGTGGAAAATTATAAAACGTTAGAGCCCAGACACCGCCTTGAGTGGATAATATTATGATTATGATCGTTCGACTCTGAAATAATACCTACGCTTTAACAACATCACAATTTAGACAATTGATTGTGAGTAGTTATGAACTACATATGTCAAAATAATTTCACATGCAGAAGAAATATATCTTATATTAATGTAATACAATACCATTAAAATGAGTAAGTATATTGATCATATTAGATATAGACCTATTAATGAGAGTACAGTGTCCTACTTTGATAAGATAGGTGATGAAACTAATAATTAGAAAATATTCAGAAAATACCTAACATATCGCTAAAGCTACCTTCCAAACATTCAATAAATTTTAAACTTTCAATTGGTTTTGAAAGACCCGCTATGTATTCATTTATCCCCTTCTTCGAAAAACTTCATCGAAAAAATGTCTTACAGCATATCTAAATGTAAAAGAAAGTGAGTAAAAATATTGTAGCGATGTGAAGATTTATTGCCAGCACTTCATTTACTCACAGTTTACCCAGTACGTAGCAGAATTATATTAAGTGAAGTCCAAGGCAGAGTTTCCTAGGAAGGAACAACTTGCGTTTCCATTTTTATTCATTCCATAGCGAAATCAACATTTGTAGAAAGCGTAGATGTGGGCGTGGGGCGACCCGTATTAAAATATTTTAAGCAGGCTATGAATATGCAAAGACACGCCGCTCGACGGCGGCGGTTAACGATTTGCACGTTTTTGGACCACTTGCTAATTGCAAATGTGAACGAACACTTATGGCAAATGTAATTGCTTTCACTGATACCAGATCAGATAGAAACACAATGTTTGATTTTGGCTCGCTATAGCTCTCTGTAACTGAAAACTAATTTACTTTCATCGGATAGCCGGACCGCGCTAATTTCATTTCGTCTGCGATTAAAAAGTAACTGCGGCTTTCATTTATTTTAATGTTCTATGACAAAAATGTTCAGTTGAAATAAAATTTTATTTTCAATTATACTTATCGCTGATCTCAGCGAATAGTTATCTTAATGGCACGTTTCTATTGCTTGAAAGAACTATCCTGTCATTTTATTTTATCTCACATGTAAGGTATCTAGGTAGAGCTTTGTACCTTCAAAGATGTCTGAATGTAAAAGAAAATCCATTTGGAATATGAAGGCTACATGACCTGTAGGTGATCCCTCGGGAGGCTCACAAACCCCGCATTACCACTTACCTACATCTCTCGAGATATTTCAAATTTTCAGCTCAAGGAGGCTTACGATACATTTCAACGTCATGTTTGAAAAGGATTCCACAAAAGTTATTCATACTAGTCGCCTTAATAAAGTAACTAAGTGGTTCACTCGCTGCTTATTGGGGTAGCCTAGAATTTCAATGAAGACTTTAATTCTTTGGAGATGTAATAGTCATTGATAATCTTAAAGCTTAAAAATTTTATGAATGTGGAGAATCATATCATTTGATAACCAAATATGTAAACGTATGCATCAAATTTTAATTTAAAGCTATTACACTCCATTTGCAAGTAAAAACCAGTAAACAGCAAACAGTCAAGCACAATAACTTGTGATAATTGTTTCTTTCTACAATTAGTTGTATTGAATAGATATAAACTGGAGTGAGTGGTACACGCGCTGTAAAGTGGAAGTTGCTAACAAGATCAAGCACAAAGTGCGATACGCTGTGCGATTAGCTGCTTGTTGCGAGGAGCTGGCTGCGCTCGGCCTTTTCAAGTGTGATTAAGGTTGGATTGAGGCAAGGAACGGACGTATCTATTCAATTAATGCTACTCTAGACCCAGGTTGGCCAGTCCCTCAATTTATATTGCTTCGGCTCTGAAAATTACCCTTATTTGTACGTACTCGTACGCCTGCTCAGGCCGCGGGCGGCCGTGACTGTGTGCCAACAGATTGAAATATTGCCTCTCGAAACGCTTAGCTTAAGAACATAATTTTCTAAAGGTTGTGTGTAAGGCAAATAAAATATTTTTCATGAAACTTCCGATTGCTTGTCGTACTAGAAATGAGAGATTTTTGTGACGTGTAAGTATAATAAATTATCTGCCTTTCTTACGAAGAAATAATGTGCTTAACTCAGTATTTCCTAGCGAATAAATTTGTTCACGTACAATTACAAATATACTGTATTTACATCGATGCCTCTACATTAAATGATAATTAGACAACACTAAACCAACACCGAAGCACAATAATTAATTCTATCCGATACACAGTAATGTGACACAAGTAACTAGTCTGTAATAACTAGGTACACGACACTTGCATATAATGACGAACAGTGACAGACGCCACATCCGAGCTCTAGTGCCGTGTAGTTCCGAGGTCGAGGGATTACAGAGCATAGCAAAGCGCCAATAATGGCTGTCTTCGAACATCAATACGGATGCGGATTTGTAGTCATGCTTCGACAGAAACTCACTTTGGATTATAGTCTTAAGGTACGGTACGGTTTAGGTACTTGTACTTCAGCAAGAATCTAAAGTCATCGTGTTTATTGCTTGGAATGGAACGACTATATCACGTAGCATTTGTTTTTTAGCAAATCTGCGATTGTCTTTACTCTCGAGAAATAAATGTGGTAAGTTAAACTGCAATCTGTGTCAAGTTTTTGCTACTTAATGGCACTTAATCTTTGAGACTGACCATCAGTTTTTATCTAAGTGCTGCCTAAATTAGATTACGTGCTTAACGTGGTTATCTAAATGGAGTCCTTTTAAAAAGATCATTATTCAGCATTATTGCAATAAAAAGGTTTTATAAGAATATACTATCGATTGCCATTAGCATTTTCAATGTAGACTATGAAAGCGCTAACGTAGTCCATATCTAAATTCTCTGAATCGCGTTTAAAATGTGTATATAAAAATGTTGAACATTTTATGAAATACCGGAAAAATATTTCGCTGAAATAGCTTTTCGAAAACACTATTAAATATAGTGATAGATATAAAATTTGAACACGAGAAGCAATCTCAGCAAATGGACGGCGCTTAGCAGGCCATTTTGCCATTTCGATGCATTTCCGCTTGGAAATTACTATCATTTGTTGAAAGAGGGACGAATACCGCTAAACCGGTCATGGAGCTGTTCATTAATCAGACAAAGAAACAATGTATTGTAAAATATGTTTGTTGATTATTTTATATCGTTTTTATGCCTGATCCCGGCGCTTCAACTAATTACGTTTATTAGCGGATTAGGTATTTAATCATTCCTCGCCTGTCGTAAAAGTCGACGACGGAAAAGGTTACTTCAGTATTTGTTAACCCGTATCTAATAAATTATTTACACATGCGTTATGTGCAAATGGAATTAAAAGTGGATTTACACTTAGGTTTAATTTTGAGACATTTATTTTAAAGGTATATGGACGGTACCTAAAATAAATGAAATCATTAAACGATACAGAATATACACAATTACCTTTAAAAAGAACAGGTACAATATTAACTAAAATAATGTAAGTAACCAAAATTCAAGCAAGCTTCCAAACTGAAGATAAAGCCTAAACCTTAAAGTTTCTAACAATAAGTTTATTCAGTATCCTATAAGTAGAACGGAGCAAAGGTCAACGGGTAACAAAATCGTCCGTACCCCACTTGAAAACTAAAAGCAATTTGGATTTTTGCGATACGCGTCTACGATGGGGTGGGAGTGTAGTAAATAGGACATGCTCTCGCGACCAGTCTCCTTGAGACACTGACACAGGAAGCACGCTTCTAAAGACAAAAAATGTAAATGAGTTTGAGGGTCGGACGAGCAGTGGAATTCGTGTATCTCTGTAGTTCTACAGAGGTCGATTTAATGTAAAATTAAAATGTTTATTATAAATCTGTATAAATTATAAATGTTTTTATTCAGGACACACCTATCTACGAGTTCATAACATACATAAAGATATGATTTATTCACGTCATTTTAAATAAACACCCCCCGGCTGTATAAAATTGTGCCGAGCGGCAAATCTTGCTGAAACTGTCTATAAATCTGACCATAAAAGTAAATCCCTGCAATCAAATCGCGAACAGCGAAAAAAGTAAGGTTGTTTGTTGCTATCTCTGGGAACATACATGAAAATAGCTGAGGAACTATTTCGTAGCCGGATAAAAAGGTTCTCAGACCATGAATATAAATATGTACGGTGCGGCCTGATGTCGCTTAACTGCGCTGTAGGGCTGCGAAGCGCGTTAGCGTTAACAGCTATTATTTCAGCTCACTTCGACCCAATATACCGTTCATTTTTATATGTCTGGACCCTCATTATTAACTCATCTCGCTGAAACCCAACAAAAATAACGTTACACATTACAACAAAAATATTTTGTGGGATTCTCGCTCTTTGAAATTTTAATGTAATTATTACACCTTAAAGTGGGCAATTATGGTAATTTGTACCAAATGTGTATCGAAATCGAAATATCCGCAGTGTATAAAGTGGATATTCAGAGTGAATTGAATGGGGAGCGTTTTTGAAACGTATTTGTGTGCAACCCTACAAGCCTACGGGGGCAAATAGCAACTGTATAAAGGTTATAAAAATGCAAGAAGCCGGAAATGAATACGCCGTGCACCGCGGGTCCTCGAGTACGTAGTACGTAGCGAGCCGCGCGGACGTGGGGACACACTCTCATCAAAAATAAAGGAAATGCACCTAGTATTTCACACAAATTGGATTGTTTGAAATGTCACGTTTTTAACTTGCTCGTTAAAATACGGAAATGCATCCATCTTCAACTTTCATATCAAAAATCATGTGTGTTTACGAGGTGAATTTCCCCAACTACACTCAGTTTGTACATTTTCTATGTGCTTTTATATTAACTTGCATGCGCCAAGGATCAAAATGTTTGAAAATACGTTCTGGAAAATATTTTTAAAAGCTATACGGACTCGTGATTTTATGTGCAAAGAACACCATTACATTAGTTAAGTAAATACTAATTAATTCATTCTTTGTGTTTGTATTATTCTGTGTTTATTCTTTCCAGAAACTAATGTGACTTTAGTGCAGTGAGGCTACGGGGTACGCGCAGTCAGCACCTACTTGTTGATTCGTGAAAAAAATATCCACAAACTAAAAGATGTTGTAGTCTTCATTGTACAACGAACTCATTAATAAACCAGGAACTTACAAATAATTGTGATAAGTAAAGCATTTCTGTATCCACGGCACTGCTTACCGACGCCAAAAGAGGTGTTTGTTAGATTTATTACCTACCATTTCGATTTGTTTACTCAGTTGTTCAGATCCAATTACTTGGCACTGTTTCTGTACTTAATTAAAGGGACGCTTGATTACTCGCCCGCTGTGGGGCTTTGTATAATTGCTATTGTTTAGCAAATGAAGACAAATGAAACTTTAATTTAATGACATTGTCTCATTCAGACGCACGAGAAGAAGTCCCGTGTTCGCGCTCAACAACCTCATTCCAAGTTTAAATTAGGTAGTGCTCTGACGCACCGCCAGATATGACTAGGCCCTTTATTCTATACCTCTATAAAACAAAAACCTACCGCTATTTAAAATTGTTTGAGAACATTTTTTTCTCCAGAACAAAGTTTCATATTTATAAAGGAGCAAAAAACAAAACACTTCTGTTACGACATCCCAAATTCAGATTACGAAATTGAGAATCAACTCAATTCTCGATTTCGTAGACTCCCTTAATTCCTATTTAATAATGAATCCGCAAAAATAAATGTCTGAGAGAGCAAACAAGTTTCGAAAAATCTCATTACAGCTCAGGACTGAACTTAGCACTCCCATGCGAGCACTGAACCGACTGCTCGGAAACAAAGGGTATAAAAAATGCAATTTTATTTAAATTTTATAGACTTGCAATTGAAATCGTTGTTTAATTGCGATACATGCGATGTTGCTGTCAATATTTAATACGATTTGCTCCGCTGCATTCGATAAAACTTTGATGTATCATGTACGGGTATGTAAACGTTTTGGGAGCCGGTCTTCTGTATTTATTTATTGAATTCTTAAAAGAAGGAACGTAGAAATCTTTGTTTATTTGTATTTCAAAAAAATAAATTTCAATAATTTATCCCAGCTTATTTTAAATAGCAATGCTTTAAAGTCGCGCAGTAATGTTAATCTTATCTACATTTAATGGCACGATGACCGCACGGTTGAGTGCGTCCAAATGAGAATAGTTGTAAAGAGTACTTTAATTACCTAGCGTTCTTAGTTATTTGTTTGTGCCTGTCTCAAGGTTTTACTCCCGTAGGGGCGGTAACTCGATTCGCCATCCGCCGGTGAGTGAGTGGCATACTTTTAATTGGCCGTAACTGCGTTTGCCTGCAAGCGTTATTGAATTACCAGCAGAACAGCGCTTGGGGTTGTGGAGTTACTAAATAACGTTTCCACGTTCAGGAAACTGATATTTATATATTACCTACCTATGAATGTTCTGGGAAATTCTATATTTGGTGACAGCGACGCTAAATCAGATCAAGATCAGGCAGATTTCTGTTCTGGGTGATGTGAAAACTTAATCACAATTGAGTACAGTTAATTCCGAACTTTGGTACTATTTAAAGAATTAAAAGTTCTTTAAACTGAACAATTTGTCCTCGTTTTTTCGTCTTTCGTACTCTTCTATCAGCCGAATACTAGTAAATATTTTGCAAATAACCTAACCTAAACAACAATAGTTGACTACATGTCAAGTAAAGCGCATAAAATATCATAGGAAAATACTCTAAAATACCATAGTCGAAATCATGGCTCCTACATATTTTTGAGTCGTTCCGATAATCAAGTTGTTGAGACCGTCTAAAACTCGTGCAATAGAGCGGCACAACTCGCTTAGCAAGAGCATACGCTGAAGCGAGCGCGGCTTCGCGTCTATCGGACATCGGTCATTGTGTTAGTGGATCCGCTCAGGCAAGCTCCCAGTAATTACATCAGGGAATACGCTTCTACGGACAGCTACGTCGCACTCCTTGTTTTTACTCTGAAACTGCTACCTATAAACGAGGTAACTATGAGTAAATACGCTGGCTGTTACTTGACGCGGCTTACAGTTTGCATAGTTGGCGGGGTGATGGAAAACGCATAGCTTACTCCAGTAATAGGGTTTAGGTGCTCAGCGTTCTGGCACCGGTGTGTTTGCATTTAAGACGTTAATTGAATTTAAATTCGAACGTCTTGCGGTATTTGTTCTTATTCTATCTTTTTCTGAGCACTTTGTATTTTTAAGATGTTTTTATGGATTAAATTGAGCATGCCGAGCTACATATTAAAACCATGACATATTTTTTAATTTATAAACAAATAACGCTATTCGTTTGTTAAAACTTACGTAGGTAGGTACATTAAATGACACTGTGAAATTACAGTGATACTATACGTATATGCCACAAGCACATAATATTATTCTTTTATCTTATTATGATTTCGGACGACCCGACGTTGTCATACCTGCAGTAGCATAAAGTCTGAAAATAATATTAAAACTCTCGTTCCTTATATGTCCTTGTTTTTAATGTTAAAACATTTGTGGCTACGAAAACTGCAACATTTTATTTACAATACATGAAACGCTCAGTTTGTATGTAATTTTATCTTGTGGCAATACTCATATAAAAAAGGCCAGCTACTTCAAAGGCAACACTGAAGTCAACTAGAGCTACTATAACGTTACAAACACAAATAAAATTATACCGCCAACAGCCTCCACAAAAATTAATTCTAAAAATAAAATGAAGCCACTAAATAAATGCATAAACCAGCCAAAACAGGCACATAATAAAAAGTGAAATTACTGGGGCGCGGACAGGGAGCGTTTTCCGGGTTTCCGACATCAACACATAATTCAGCACAAGATTAAATGCCTCTTGGACTCGCTGCCGGAAGGCCAAGGCTCCATTAGACAAGCGAGGGCCTGTAAAGTTGGACCTCCTTTATAAATACCACTATCAACAAAAATGTGGACAGGCAATCTCCGGCCATAACTTTTACTACTCGTTCCTAGCTCTAATTCAAATTTTACGATTATGTTTTGTCTCCATTTTGTAAACCTTTGTGCTTCGGTTTTATTTTTATTTGTCAGTTAAAAGTATGAAAACGCCGCGGATGGTTTTGCCATTTAGTGAATAGCCCCTTTTTGTTTGCTGACACACTCAGAACACACAATAAGCTTGATGTACGCTCGAATGTTTTGTTCTAGTGTTGAGTTAATGACAGCTACTCATATTTCTACAAAAACATAAAACCAACTTCTAAAAACACAGCAAATCTAAGAATCTCTATGATACATACATCGTTCTAAATAAAGGTTTGAATAAGGGTGAAGTCACAATGCGTAATAAGTATCATACAAACATCTCAATTGGTAACCTTCTCTAAGTATTTAATAATAACATTTGTTATGAAAATTTGATAGCAAAGTAAATTTATATACTTTCTAGTCTAAGTAGGATCAATACAAAGTACTTATGCTACTTAAGTAAGTCAAGTATACTTCGTCTGAAATTCGTCTAGCTAACAAGCACAAAAACATTCAACCCTCTTATTAAAAGTGTCTATCATTGTTTTAAAAGTCGAATAAAGTCTAGTGTTGTTCCATTTAATAGCAGATACAATAATTGAAAAAATTTCGACTCATCCAAAAAATACTTTTATATAGTGTTTGTAAAATCATTTTTTATTTCATTCTTGTGATTTCTTTTTTTTAAGTCGTGAGGAGACATCTCCTACGGACACTCACTGTGTCACAATTTTACTCACTAAAACTCACTTCTGTTCCTTCTGGAACCCTTTGTGTAGGTACATGGACCGCGGTAACAAGGTGAAAGATATAAAATCCCGAAGTCACCGTTGTCAAGTTCGTCTTCGTATATTTTTCATGTCTATCAACAACCCTTATCGTGCTATACCTAGGTATTATTATACCAACTACATAGGTATTATAAAAGCAACACAATGAAAGGGAAAATTGGCTTTAGGCTCATATCAAGTGTCAAAGGCAAACGAACAAATAGGTAAATGTGACCGTCGGATGTTGCCAGATTGGCCATTCACAATGTTCAAAGCTTCGGCATGCTGAGCCATTCAACTTGATGGGGGCTGTTGTCCCCCAACTTAGTGCCACATACAATATCAATAGCCTGCATTTGCCACGCATCAATAAATTTTACCAAAATCACTCTCTGTAAGCAGATATCTATCGACAATATTGCCCGACAATATATCAGACGTCATACTCCCACACTTATTGGTTTCATGTTCTTTTGATAAATCGGCAAGCATTTTGAAGTGCCGCGTTACCACTGGGAAATGTTAGATGAAAAGCTATAAAACATTCGCAAATTAAAATTCAAGAAAAACAAAAATTCCTTTTCAATTTGTTGTCCAATCCCTGCGAAATTCGTACTGTACAGATAAAATCGCCGCGCTGTAAGCTACTTTTTTATATGGATTTTGACTAAAGAATTGTATCTCTATGTTCCCAGAATACATACGCATAGGTACGTTAAAAATAGATGGCATGTGTTCATAAGTATATTTAGATTCTAAAATATGATAATATAAAAAATCCAATACATGTATCTGTTTAGCATTTAAATAACAAAATGTTTGAGTAATATTCTGAATTTATTCGAGCATATTATTTTTTCAATACAAGTTGGATTTGAAGAAGTTTTAAGTAAACAAAGATTTTATATGGTGGCAAAGATGCAGACTCGACTACTGTTGACAAGGCAAGACATAGCATTGCCTCGAGCTACCTGGCTTGCACTTTGCAGTCTGTAGGATGCCTGCTTAGCACCTCTATCTCTTGCAAGTCTGCATTTTGTTGCCGAGCGCTCGACTAGCAACCGTTAAATAATAATTTGTGAGCTCAATTATACTAAGACAACCATGCATAATTTAGTCGTCAATGATAAAAATACATTGAATTTCTGTTACAAGTTGTAATTTAATAACATTTAAGTTACCTAATTAGAAAATGTTCGGTTAATAATTGGAGCAAGTGATGTGCTAAAGCAATTAGAGCAATTATCACAATAACGTTATAATCGGATTAATATTACTAGCGAACAGTTATTACTTTAATAAATACCTAGCAATTTTAACTTAATCATTAATATTTAGCCTGACGTAGTAAGCAATATCAAATTTAATGTACATATTGCTCACTAAATAGATAAAGATTCTAGAGTAATAATGAAAAATATTATCTAGGTATCTTTTTGAAGTCTATTGTGTTGTTTACTCAATTTAAATTATATGCATAGACTTACGTTTCAGTTTAAGACTTTTCAAGTAAACTTTTTATTTTACGTACGTCATGATCAGTAAAAACATTCTCCTATTTGTCTGAAAACTCAAATAATTTAAATTACGTACCGTATATTTTCGTATCCTAGTAACCACCCAAGCCAATATCAAAGGACTTCACAGACTTTCATATACTCGTAAATCTGACTTACTTAAATAAGAAAGAGCTTTTAATCTCACAAGCCAAATGGAAATTTACACAGAAACAAAAAACCAATTACAAGTTCCGTCACATGGGTAATGGCGGAGTATTTCTCCTGGGGCGGTTTGATTCCGAAATGTTTGGATATTACACGTTTTATTTCGTATTTCTAATACACGTTTAGACTGTGACTGTGTGTGTGTATGTGCGGTTCCAAGCTGTATGTGGATATTATTTTATTTTCCTTTCTAAATAAAAAGTATAAGCGTCTTGTCTTGTATCTTAAAGAATTTGTCCAGCAATGCAACACTAAATAGGCTATCGGAAAGAGTGTTGTGTTGAATTTTATTACAGACGAATAAAAATTTGGAAAATGTTCGGTCAACTTGTTGCATTTTGGTACACGAGAAAAGAAGCAACAATAAGGTCTTCATTCTAATAAACTTCATTGAACAGTTCCAATAGTTGAGAGTTTAGTCTAGACACAAAACGGACTCCCAATTTGCTATTTCATCAAAGAAAAACTAAGGTACGAGCTAGCCTGACGCCGCTATGATAACATTGGCTAGTTTTATTGAAACACTATTATTGCTAGAAGCCAGCAGGCACATGACAGGCCGACGTCGGTGTAATAAGACGTGTAATGGACACCACTGAAGTTTCCTCATCCAAGTTTGCGACAAGCCGCATCTAATAGTGCCTGAAAGCGATCCAGCCAAAATCTATGAGCGTAGGTGCCAATACAGCTATGGAGAATTAATTAATACATTCGCTTACCGTACTGCTTGTTTTAAACGCTTCATAAACTAACATTCAATGCTTTCGATCATCTGTTTATTTTTACTCAGTATTTGAACACGTTTTATGCAGTCTAATTAAAATTTTGTAATCAAACAGTAAACCACAAAAACAATACACTTATACAAAAATATAAATAATTCAAGATTGAAAAACCAATGTTTTGTTAGCAAATTGAAATCTTGTGAATTAATTTTATAGTAAACCTCAGAGTTTGTGCGTTTTAGTGTAGACTTTGTTGAGTTATACTGAATAACAATCATGAATAAAATTGGGGCTTAAAAATTAAAACCTGCATAGTGATAACAAAAGGGTGGCAACATTCTGCCTTTGTAGGCACTTTAATTAATATTACTGAAATATTAATTAAAGTGCCTACAAAGGCAGAATGCAATCTCCAACTTTTCCTCGTAGACACCTATTGATTTATTTGAGCAATTTGTATTCTAGACGCATCCTTTAATATTTTAGGGTTGAGATATAATTGGATACACAGCGGCTGCATCCGAACGCAGCCTTGAGTCTTGGCGGCCCGCCATGACTTTGCATAATTTAATGTTTCACTAATAAATACGTTACATTCAGACGTCAGATTTTTTCTTTCAGATAGAAAAAAGAGACATACCTATATTTTGCCCTGGGAAATGTTAATAAGACCAAAATTTATTTTATGTTTTAAAATAGGTAAATATAAATGTGACTTATTAAAAAAATCCACACCAAGCCATGGTCAACACAACATAACTCACACATGAACCTCATATTTGTGTGTAGGTATTTCTGTTCTCCATGATAGGTATGTAATAATCAATCAATTAATGCAGCGTATAGCATTACTCGATACGATAATGCCACAGTACATATTTAATTCGCTAAATTATTCAGTCATGTCCGTGAAAATTAACCGATCAAATAGCGCATCACATTATTTGTGAAAGCTTATTATTATGCACGCTGAAATAATGAACCACGTACCACCCTTTGTGTGCCTTCAGCTTATTAATAAACAACAACCATACTTTATTTTAATTCGCATACAAAAAGGGTATCTTGCGCAGCTACTTTTCAAGACGAGCTTGCTAATCGACCGAAGCACAAAATTTAATATGTATGTCAGTCAATCTATTATGTATGACATTTTTAATTAAATTCGAATGTGGCATGAATTTTCCACATCCACAGTTAGAGCTTTAATTGAAATTTGTTGGTTCACCGAAACGATTACCGAGCAATTGATATTTTAATTGTTTATGCAAATAACGCACAAAGTAGATGGAGGTACTCACGTTTGCACGAACCCTATTCACGTCAGAACTTTTGACTCTGGTTCACCATCTTAATTCACTTTTAATATTCCGTCTACAAAAATAAAAGTCCCCGTATTCCTTTCATTGTAATTCTATTTCTCAAAGATGACTTCTTATAACGCAGGAGTAACAGGCAAACTGAATTGATTTCAATATTCCCTCTACACTTTTCCTTTAGATATTTTTCGTTCCTGTTCTACATTTTACATAAACTAATTTCCTTGGCAATATTGGTCTTGCGACAGTTCTGTAGGCACGGGCGTCTCCCTCAAAAAGAAACTCGTCGAGTCGGGCCTTCGACGACCAAATCAAATCACTCGACCTTATCGATCACTCCGAGAAAACTTACAACTAAACTTATTTGCGTATCTGTAGACACATTTGACGGTGAATCTTGAGGTACTGTAGGTAAATAAGTACTTACCTCTAGTATTTCTTAATAGTGTAAGCTTACAACGGCACCTAAGGTATGTTATTAATCCAATAGTGCTACTGATTTAACGCAATTGCTGAGGTTGCATCCCCTTCGCAGACCCACAGGGCCAGTCACCCTTCACCGAAGGGGAAACGTTAATGCGAGGATATGAGAATTTACTGTTTAATCCAGCTGCAGGCCAATTTGTTAATATTTTCATTCAATCCACTTAAAAGCATGGTTGTATGTAAATTTTGTACGTAAACACGATATCATGTGTCTGTAGTAGGTAACTAGTTGTGTAGATTGACCACTTTAGACAAATTGAAAAGCTAACTGGAAAGTGATTTCAAATAGAAGGTAAGCACAATAAGAACCAGCCGGTTATAAAATAATTTTCAGTATTATTGAAGCGACTATAAATTGTGGTCGGCAAGTAAACAAGGGCACGTTGGGTGCAGCGCGTTTGATGTGGTCGGCTCGGACTAGCGCGCCCTTTATCAATTACGGCTAAACAAGAAAAATGACCGTCCGTAAGCCTACACGAGGCTAATTAAAGCAAGTAGGTAAATTTCGGCAAGAGCCGGCGTTGTCCCCGCGCCCCATCCACCCGCGAGCCTTGTTCATCCCTCTCGGAACAGGTGGTTAAACTTTTGCGTAATTTCATTAAGAGAGGCGTATATTTTGATCAACACGAAAAAAATCCACTTTTATAAGCTTCGGCGTCCAGGTTGTCTTACACCCGTGATTAATTTTAATTATATCTAGTAATTTAATTTTTTTATGGAGACATTAAACTTTTATGTTTCGTGACCGTCTTTAAGATTTTAAATGTAACATTATTTTTTAATGTCGGGTGGCCCCAGTGTCTTCACCTACAGAATTTCAAAACATCAATAAATCATTCACGCTAGATTAAATACTAGTTGACCTCTCCCTCCGAGGAGCAAACACCATTACGAGTAGTTTAGGGGTGTTCTCGGAAAAAATCACCGTAGCGCCACTACGACATGCTTTTAAAGCTGAATTACAGACGCAATAGGATGGATTACTTTTCTGAACACAAGGCAAGCGTTTTGCCATCGTTTAAAAAATAAACACCTTGATTTTTTTTTAATTATCCCTTGTTAACGGAACTACATAAGTATTTACTATTTTATTTTTTTGTAAATATTCAAACAAAAGCTCTTGTATACCTATGAGTAAATTATAGAGTTTTATATAAATCGAATTCAAACATTTAAGTACACATTATCATGAAAACCTCTCTACCTACTTATACGAAACTGAACATTATTATAATAACACAAACTCCGGCAAGTGAAGCCAATACCCCGCCAACATTTCATCTGATATTAATATGCCAACGATGAGATACGCGGAGGTATGCCCCAGGAATATGATAATAAGTTGTATACTAATATTTCAACTTTCACAAGGTTCTGTTAGACCTTCGCGCGTCTATACATAAATGTATGGGGATTATTTTCGTTATTTCGTTCGTCTGAACGAAATGAAAATGACAGATATAACGTATGATCAAATCCAGGTAAGCCTGCGTATTTTATGTAAGTGGGTGAAAGTTTTTGCCTTTTTCTGAATATAAATGTTGGGTTTTACAGCTTCTAATATTGTTTACATAAATATTGTGTCTGTAATTGAGACAGCTTACATAGGATAAAGCACCATTCTGAGTATTTAAAAAACGAACATGTTTTATATAATTATACTTCCATAACTCTGCGGTATTTAGCCGTACAATATCAGTAACAACTATAATTATCAAGCTTTATTATTCCCATGAGCCTCACAAAGTTTTAACATGGCATGTTTCACTTTCATTTCCCGGACATCATGCATTAACGTCTATCTGTCTGCCTATTAAAAACGTTGCCTCGACATGACATAAAACGTTTATTAATCTCACAATTTCATTCAGCAAAATTTATGCAATTAGGGTATCCATCACATGAAATTTCACTGTAAATCGTGTGACATTAGCGGCGTGCGACGACCTAAGTAGGTACATACCTACTAACACGGGCCTCGAGCGGATTAAAACTTTCTCATAATGGATTTCGGTCTCGAACTAATGAAATATTAACTTGTAAAATTCATATTAGATAAGTGTATTAGGTACTCAAAATAGAGCATCTGATTAACCTGAATTGTTCAAGAACAGAGAACACTCTTCGGCGTGACTTTGGCGAACCTGAGTGAGCGCAGAGGTCGGCGCGGTGACTATGCGCCTACCCTACATATTAGTTTCTCTACGTCACCTACTTTGCATCATAATCGAATTTCCACAAAGTAAAACAAAATCTCGTAGTCGCATTAATATTCAGCGATAGGGCCCGACGCATCGCCGTCGGATTGACGTTTAACATGCAAATTGCAATCTGAAAATCTAGCGAAATTGTGTGCCACTAAATATTTTCGAAATTATTAATTCAGGACACAGTTGTTTGAATCGGCAGCTAGAATATAATTTAAATGTTAAACGAATTTGTGCCACTAACGCTAAATTAGACTGGGGCGCTAGCCGCCGGGAATTTAATCGGACAGGTGAATCTACGAAACATACATTTATTCATTTTGCTTTTGCATTCGTTTTAAAAGTTTTGAGGCATATTATTGTCCAGTTTATCTTCCCTGTTTCAAATAAATTTAACAAGCTTGCATCTGTTTACCGCAGCAAATTAAACCATCACGGAAAACATTTTCATTTTGCAAAGTTTAAATCCCACCCAAGTAACTTACGAAATATACTGTAGTCTGGTCCCATTAGAAATACTAAAGGGTCGGAATTGTCACTGGAACAGGGTAAATAACATTCAAAGAACCGAGTTCTTTTCCCAAGGGTTTGTAAGTAGTAAGTAACACACCTACATATATAAATACGACTAGCAGAAAGGCAAAAAGTCCGCCAAAACGCAATACATTTAAACAGATAGCCACGACAGCGGGTCATTCTAAAAGTGCGGAACGATTAAAGTGAAAGAGGGGAGACAAGACGCCTCAGCTGTACGCGGCCCAGTGATGGATACGAAGAATAAATCAGGTCGCAGCACTCGTCGACGGTGACCAGATGTGCCCCCCACTAATGTATTACCTCAGGTCATTCAGTACTTCCAACTTATTGCCTGCAGTCGCCGCGTAACTATGACGTACCACGCTCGTAAGTCTTGCCAGTTAATGTTTATTTAAGACTTATTAAAGTTTTGATATGAATTTGAGCTTTTGCTTTTGCTTGAGTAATTTCTTTGAGCACAGCTACTACATATTGATGAAAACTGGACACAATATATTTATTTTGTTCTTTTTATTTACCTGTGTGTGTACCATGTATATAATTATAAATTCTCATAATATCAATCTTGATATTAAATATTAAGTTACAAAATTACTGTCTACAATTAGCGGATGTGTTTTATTAACACCCATTAATCTGCATGTCTCCCCTTAAAGTCAGGGAATACCCCTTTAGGGTGTAACCAAAGTTAATTTCGTAAACCAAAACATAGACGTTGGCGTTCACTGAATAATAAGACATCTCCCTAGTGACGAATGCTGTTATTGCTCACAATATCAATATGATAGATATGGTTATATACCTAACGTTAAATTCACATCGGCTGGTCGGGAGATCTTGATAGTGTAACAAAGGGATTGTATTGTATCTGAAAGGATTCTATATTGAGCACTATCACGTTACTACATTGATGCAGGACCTTTGTTGTAAGAAATTAAGTATCCACTGTTGAATTTTAAGATATTTTTCATACTTTTATTTACATCTCAATGAGATGTACTTAAACAAATAATAATATAAACAGTATATGTAGAGTACGTTCAAAGCTTCCACAGACAGGTAGCTATTTGAAGTTCCTCTCATAACAAGGTTGGGTAGAGTCCACCTCCCTGTAACCAAAGTGCCCTGATATCTAACACGGACCATCCACCCAACCCCATTGATCAAATCATCATATTTCCGCCCCTTGCAATTGCAATCGTTCGCGAATTTGCAAGGGTTCTTCACTGAGTTTATCTTTCACAGAATGAAAGGTATTATTTTCACAGAAACTTCCTGTTTTAGCAGACGATATTTTACATAATAAACCTTTTATTTAGCATTTGCTTTGTGAGGATGATATTTTGGGTTTGATTACCAAATTCGACAACATGATGTATTTAAATAGCGAAATTACCATAATTTAACTTATCGATTATATTGAGTTTTCTGTAGCTGCAGGTACTTATAGTTTGACTAGTATTAGCAAACCCATATTTCACCCCAACCATTCCCAAGAGCTCAATAATAAACTAGCCATTATAGTATTAGCCAAGCAGCGAGGCAACGAGTAAACAAGACAAGTAATCAAACTGATTAGGTGCCGCAGCACTGCATTTGATCATTGCACAACAGTGCACTGCTCCCAATACACGAGATGGGAAACAAACAGGATGCTTGACAACAATGCTGACACCTATCGATATTTATATTCGTTAACCGCAGTTAACAAAAAGCCGCGGTATTTTCCCATCAGCTAACAATAAATAGGAGTCGGCCCCGATGGTAACGTAGAAATATAAACGGGAAATGATTCATTCCGAATTTCGACATATGCACGAATTGAAAGGTCGGCTGCGAGTGACGTATTTTTAATTACCATCTACCGCGTCGTCGGATCGACTCCATATTGAATTTCTATAGTGGACAATAAATAAGTCGAGAGCCACCTCGGTCTCACGTTCCCTTTTAACTATCGGACCCGCACGGGATAACAGCATCGTAATTAAAAGTCAAATCCCATCTATATTTTCTAACATGTTACGAGTATGTAATAAAATCCTTTTTCAGCACTCCACGGCATTGGAAATTATATCGGTATCCAACATGAAATTGCAAATAAAACTGTATTCCTTGCTACTTCCGATTTGATCGTGAATTTCTGTGCTGGAAGTGTTAGGTTTATAAAGGTGTGTTTAGGTAAAAAGTTAGGTATTTTAATTACCCCAATCTTGATCGAATCTCCGTGCTAGCTGATTGAATTTCCGGACGAGGCTATCTCTCGTATTTGCGGAGCGTTGCGGGCGGCGCGCCCGTTCGCTCCGGCTCACTGGCCTGTGACGTCACGCCGTCGATTACATTTTTTTATTATTTGCTACTGTAAACAGGTTGCTCATAAAGTCTACTCCTGTCTTTTTGTTGTGGCGTCCATGATTAAACGCGATATTAATAGAGTTTTCTTTTCGTCCTTTTTTCTTTTGTGTCTGGATAGGTTACTTTTTATGCACCGTTTCATACTTTTCATCTTCCTTTTTCGTGCGCTTTGACAGCGACAATTATGACAGCAGATATTAATTTTGACTAAAATGAAAGTTGAATGCATTTTCTAGATGGTTAACTACCTACATGTTCTCGTATAGTTAACAAATCTATCACGTAAGATACCTAACTAAGGCAGACGCCACTTCCACCTGGCCACTGATAACATCACCTCACGAAAACCTAATTTCCTTGACTCACAGCGGTCAGACGACAGACGTAGACGCTTCGAGTACCTGTCTACGTAGCTAGATGTGTTATCTACCAACTTGAGAGTTTCACAAGTGGTACGGTGGCATTTGTGCGCTGACTAATAATGGCGTAGGTATCTGGGAAACAAAGGAATGAAGAAGGCACATTAAGCCTCAAAATAACTGATTTCATCTACAAAGGTATAGTTTTGCCCTAATAACGTATTAAAATCTCCACCTACACCATAGGTGTACACGCACGCATCACGATTGAGATACTCGAAACGAAACGTTAGCAACGTAACCGTATACTTCTGGGGTTCTATGATTGATGTGACGGGTAATAAGGCCCACAAGTATTGCAATTTGTTTACCCTTATCGCTTTAATATACTTTCGGTGCGCACAAAGACAGGTTTTCGTATCGTATTTTATACCGATCAACAATGCCGACCCCGACGTTCACCGATAATTGGAGAAAAAGTCCCCAAGGAGCTAATTTTGCTGACGCTGCTTGTAAAGCGGGTGGCATCCATACGAAGAAATAAATTATAAACGATCCATCACTCTTGCCTGTTGACAAATATAGCGCAACGCATTTAATATCATAACAGGAAAAACTTAACCAATAGGTTTTTTCACCGGCTAACGATAGCGTGATGGATTTGGTATTATTACTAAATTGGCCGTGTGGCTTGTTGTGCTCATATTTTCCGTCCGCTCATAAATTGTACAAAATAGTTTTGACACGTCATATGAAAATTCAGTTTTTACTGCACAATATTGTTAGCGTTGTTAAAAATCTGTAAACTTTGCAAAAGCTAATTGTTTTACTTTTAATGACTCTTGTAATTTATGTTGCTTTTATTCTTTTTAAATAAATAATGCTCGCCGAAAGAATGTTGAACTCCAACAAACATACACACTCGTGTATATTGAAGGACAATACAATAAGTTAAGTACATCTACAAGATTCTCTTCACCACTTAATAACGTAAGATATCCAATAATGTAACAATAGTAGTACTCAGACAGCGAAGAACTTAATGAAATGTGAAAAGTGTCAATTAGAACTCTCCAATCATCCTCCGAGCCTTTTCCCAAACTATGTTGGGGTCGGCTTCCAGTCTAACCGGATTCAGCTGAGTACCAGTGCTTTACAAGAAGCGACTGCCTATCTGACCTCCTCAACCCAGTTACCCGGGCAACCCGATACCCCTTGGTTAGACTGGTGTCAGACTTACTGGCTTCTGACTACCCGTAACGACTGCCAAGGATGTTCAATGACAGCCGGGACCTACAGTTTAACGTGCCATCCGAAACACAGTCATTGGTGTCTAAGATATACTTAGAAAGTACATACAAATTTAGAAAAGTTGCATTGGTACTTGCCTGACCTGGAATCGAACCCGCGCCCTCATACTCGAGAGGTTGGTTCTTTGCCCACTAGGCCACCACGACTACCAATAAATCCACCAATAACTCTCCAATAAATGTTGGAATATAGAAGCCAGACTTCGCACTAGCCAGATAATATGAAATTTCTTATAAGTATGTACCTACTATTGATAAAGGTAGAATTAAAAAAAACATGTAATTTACCACCTTAAAAACATAGCCTATTTCCTGATATAAGTAAATAAACATTCCTGGTCAATAAAATAATTTTCATATAATCAACATGATAAATAAAAGTTCAAAATTATTTAGTTGGACAAAAATATAAATCTATGATTTATAACAAATATACAGGCACGCATGGCCGAATATCTAAGTTTTGTGAGTTTTTAGTGTGATCAATATGTAGGCTCGGTCGGGATCTTTCTGCTCGGCACGTGTCAGTCATAAACCTGCTTTTACAGGGACGACAACCCCGCCCTCGGGTGAGGACATTCAGGGGAATAGTCGCAGTAAAAAAACTCACTGTTAAGAACTCCGAAGCTAGGTTTTGTACGTCTGGTAAAATATATTGCGGATAGACGTGACTTAGAAACGTTCTATTATCAAATACCAAGCCTTCTTGATTGATGACTAGCGCCGCGATTACTGAAACGCTGAGCTTCTTTTATTCATTGAATTTTATTTTAGTGTTGATTGTAATTGATTGTTATGTAACTTGATACTATAAAAGATTGCTACGTTATTTTTTGTAAATGTTACTGCGTAGATTTCAGCTCCCAGACAATCTTCTCGTAATCTCTACTCTGTAGATACAAACAGTGTGAAGACGCCAATATGAGGAACACGCCACACATGGGAGAACGTTCTATTTGAATTCGTAGTTCATAAACTATATTAAACCCACCCTCAGCTATCATTTTATTTCTGACATGATAACATAATATTAAACGTAAACCTGCCTCATAAGATAACACTGAGGTACCAAGAATTTTCATCGCCGTCGTCTTGCAGCCGCCTCCGCAATATAAACGCGACGTTCACGCAATAGAGACAACACTCCACTCATACGCCGCCTGACCTTGGTTAGAAAGAAACGACAGAGATTTCACAAGCACGCCTTTAATTTCTAAAGGTTTTATTGCATTCCCCGCAAGCTCAGACGCTTAAACTTTATTGCTGTGGGATTAAAGTAATATTTGCAGCGACTAAATGATGTCGAGGCAATTTCATGATATTAAAAGCTGTCTATGTTGGAGTTCAGGTCAATAGTTTGGTGTTCCGTGATAGTTTGCGTGGTATAATCGTCGCAGAACTTTCTGTCGTTCACATTCTTGGGCGACGACGTGCGATAACAATACGTTCCTTTTCAACTATTTGCGGCGGCTAAATAGTTGGCCCCATGTACTTCGTCACCATTGGACGTGTTTATAGCACGAGTACACCAGTAATGTTACTCAATTATTTACAACTTTTTTTATATTTTCTAAACGGCACCTGGTGCAGTATTCGACCTTATTTCTAAATCGCACATTATTGCCGTAATATTAAGTCTGCAATACGGCGTGACACGAGTGCAATGCAAGTTTACAGTTGAACGAGTTGGCAAAATTTTCAGAAAAGCGACAGATAGCTATGAAAGAAGCCCTGCGCTCGAGAGGCGGTTGAAAAGGGATCGGAAATGTGAGCCCGTTGAAGTGCATTCGCTATTGGTGTCGTTTCCGGATGTACTCGCAGCAACAAAGATAGTTTTATGAACCCTATACTTTGGTACATTTATTTGATAGTCGCTACGGTTCAGATGCCGCTCTCAACCACTGATATCAGAACTGAATTTTTCTCAGAACTATTTTACAGTGTACAATAAATGTAGTAGAACTTCTTTGCCTCATAGCATATCTCACGAAAACGATGTCCGTTTGGATAATAACTGCTTACTACGCAGTTACAAAAATTGTCTTATTTGAAGTCACGTCATGTACGAACTGATGTACACGGAAGGGTAGCCGCGATCGATCTGCTCACACCCTCCAGATATGATTAGCAGCTAATTGAATCCCGGGGTGAGATCCGCAGTTTAGTTTTCTAATTTACGAGACTTTCCTTTGCTTTGCACAGTAAAGGGTTGAATTTAATTATCTTCTTGTCGACGACCCTCAACCAAAACTCACAAAAAATGGATGAAATCGCATCTCAATCTGAGAAAAAGCTTCGTTAACCTTCGAGCTCTCACTACTCAGACTTTATAATATACCGTGGCAGACTACCCGCGCCTGAGCTACGAGAGTTCGAAGACCTTTTGATTCGTTATGACAAATTGCTATTTGATATCCTAAAAATAAAAGATCTCTTTCGCTAAGTCCTTTATATTATTTAAAAAAAACAGTGAAAGCTTAACTTTTTGTTTGATTTATGTGCGCTTTTATTTTGTAGTTCAGTTGTCACACCAAGTACTTATGTGAACCTATTCTGAAAACAAAATCATAAATATTGTTATTCAGAATACTCTATAGATTTCATTATTCTTTTTATTGTAGTTTTATTGCGTCTCTAATCGGGTGATATTTTTTTGCATGGAATTTGGTGATAATCACTTTCAAGTTTGAGTTTGTATTCAGGCGGCGCGCACCGCCGCCCCTGTGTTGCGAATTTGATAATGAAAGGGCCCCACTTGTGTGCTGCAGAGATAATGTAAATAAGTATGCAAATTATACACCAAGTTCCATTCAAATGAACCTTTGCGGCTCTTTAAAGTTTTCCTCAAAGCTAAATCTAACAGTGTGATATATCTACTCGCACAGAGATCCACCCTGCATTTGAATATTTTGAAATAAGGAAATGATGTACAAACAGACACGGATTCCTGTCGGGAAACTTTCTCCTCGAATCGTATTTATGATGTTATGAGTTTGCAGCAACAGACAGACCGACGCACCGCCGTAGGGATGCGAGTAGGCAACATTATTAAAGTAAGTAGGTATAATAAAAGTCCGTTGATGTGCACTTTTGTGTAGTTCATTGATTTGTAGTTGGAATGTCTAGACGACACACGTGAATCCGGCGACCCTTTCGGATTATTTTCTCCTTCTGAATAGATTTAAATTTGTTAAAGAAAATTGTATTTTTGGAAAGTGCGAATGTACATTTCTAGAGGTGGAACTTTAACATTCTTGTCTATCTACCTTAAATACATGTATACAATGATAAGTGCAGAGCTGGCTGTGTTTTCATTTCACCCGACATTTGGCACGGAATGTGTAAAATATTTTCGGTGTAGCAAAGTGAAAGTGTGACGTGATAGCGTGTGACGCGGCGCCCATCAATCATTATCCGCGGCTCGCTCCACGATACCCAAGAAAGCTCTAAAGCAACGCCACTTTGATAATGTATCACGTTTAAAACTGACTTTTAAAGTCTCTCCCTGGTCTCCCCCTTTATTTGGGAAGCGTGCAAAGAAATATATTGATAGGTTTTAAATAATACGTTTCTTGTTTACTCGTCTAAAACGTTATATAGAGTGACGATTAATAAGTTTTTAAAATCCTTAAAGCTTTATCTTTCAATTATTAGAAAACTAAAATCTGCTATTAAGTTTCGAAGAAATTGATATCGAATTATAAGCTCAAGTCACGCTTCGCCAGTATTTTAGAATATTTACACTAAAGGCTTTAAAATATCGAATAAATCGTCTGGTAAAGTTTTAGGCGATAAAAACAGGTCGTGCAGAAATGTTTAGGGCGACGATGATGACCTCACTCAGTTACCTCCCCGATTTTTCACACAAAAGTTGGCAACCCTAATGTTCATCCATCTTTCTAGTAAATAGTTACACAGCCGAGAATCACAAGAGCTAGACCACGAATCGGAAAAAGTGTTCCGTTAAAAATAGAAACACAATTTATATCATGTTGCAAGTAAGTGAAGCGTTTATATCAAAGACGTGCAGTGAACATTTCGCTGGCAGTACCTTGCACTTAACTGTGATACGTATTATATTTCCGATAAGTGCGATCCAATTTGCTCAAGTTGCGCGAAATGGCACCCAGAAGAATGTATGATAAACTGTCATTCAGATGCGGCACTCTACGGGAACGAGACACATTCCAGTTCGGGAACACCATAAATTGGGTTATCAATCAATATTACTTTGGTATCTCCAATTTATGTGCAAATTGTTCATATTACCCATACATGAACAGGCATTGTTCCTGATCATTGGCCCTGCGATGGAAGTGCCGTTTTTGTTGAGGTCGTTTGGTTGGTACTGCCGCCGTCGTCGATATCAGCGCGACTGTCCGACTATAAAGGTATACTGGCGTCGTTACTTGGTATTTTCTTACAATCTGAGCAAGTAGCGAGCTGGGACAGCGTTCGTAATGGCCCAATATATCAAATAGGATTAAGTGTAAATGAGAGTAGCGCAACCGGCTGATACTTTGTTGTGCGACATAACCGGAATAGATAGGAAGCTATTGATTTTTGTCATTACCAATCTAAAAATAAAAACGTTTTGGCCTACATAAAACTAAAGTCCCAATACGAAATATGATGTGTGTGAATATTTGACATCAGCAATATAAGAGCAATCCCCTTTGCACTTCACGCCGAATTAGTTTAGCGAATACGAAAACATAACAAAATGGAGTCTGCAAAGTAGCCCGAATAAATCGCATTTGTGAGCGACAGTAGGGCGCGCGGGGTGCGTCGAGACACCACCTCCTACCCCTACATATGCGAACATTTCTAGTTTCCACCTGAGTGACGCGCCGCACGCTCTATCAAAATATGCAATTTATTTTTGGTATTGCTTGTTATTTTTGCCCACATATTCACTCCAAAAACATGGAGCCACATTTTCCATACTGAAACCGATCTGTCACCTATGTATGAACAAAGATATCTCATAAACTGGAACACTAGCACAAAAGTACGAGCAATAACCACGAAACTTTCTTCCATTCATTTCTACAAAGAAATTTTCATAATAAACACTATGTTAGGGGTGTTTGTTACGACGCTGGTTATTATATTGTCGCAACTGTCTGCAGTTAGTATAACTACCACAAACTTGCTCGTGAACACAGTCCAGTGCAGAAAGAGAAACGAGTAAGTAGTTAATGAGCTTTTTGCTGGATATTTTACACGATTAATGTGGACGAGGTGGATCACAGCGGCGACATCTCGGATATTTCCCAGACGTCGCCGTCTACCGACACGAGTTTCTTTCTTGATTAAAACTCAGAATAATAAACGGCGAAACAATTTTGCTTCGTCGCGCCGTCCGCGTCCGTCCCTCTAGAACAAACTAATATTGAAGTGCGGATGAGCACCGCTATGGCTCCGGTCATTTGAAACCCTTAGATGAGATTACCGTTATTAAATATTTTGACAATACTATTTGTTAACATTCGACATAGTAGGTACAGCGGTGTCTGCGAACAAACTTAGTGATGCCAATAACCAGTGTGTATTTTAGCATAGAACTTTAAGAAATAGATTATTGATAATCAATTGAGTAAGTTTTGTCATAACGAAGTTAAACATATGGATTTTTTAAGTAAACTACTAGACTATACATATATTATTTCATAGGTAATTTTTTGATCATCAAAAGAATTACCTACCAAAATTTCAATCTACTCAACGTTTCAATATGTTTACACTAATATTATAAGAGTATCTATAAAAACCTGAAATATACCGTCAATAAAATTCCAATATACAGTTAGTAGTTAGAAATGTTATTAGGTACAAGCCCACGCCGAAAATTGGAAAATTTAATAATTCAGCAAAGTTGGAGCAAAACCTACTCGATTTTCGGTACGTTTGCCCACCTCTCCTCTTCATTAGTGCGCATTCTGTTACTAATTCTGAAAAGTGATCAAATTCAGCAATTTTCAATTCAAAGAAACTTTTGCATTTATCTAATGCCTCAATGAGCCCTGATTAGTGATGACGGTTTTATTCTATGCTGCTTAAAATAATTTCTAATACATATTTTTAATGAGATATGCTCAGCACGACTTATAGCTGTTAGTACTCCATCATTGAATGCGCATATTAATCAAACAACATTTAATAAATTACGACTGTATCAATATCGCCGTTGAGATTTTAAAGTAACATATATTTTATTTTAAAGTTATTGGTTGGTATTTGTTTTTATTATTTTGCAAGAGATTTGTAAAACGTCTTAGACCACTGTTACCTACACCCAACACTTGGTTATAAATGGTAGGTCACAGTCTTACCACGTTCATAGTATAAAGCCATCAAACGAACATTTATGTCACGTAGCTGGTACATTTCGTGAAACACCATTGTCATTCAACTCAAATATGATTGTCATGAGTCGATTTTTTCCCGTGGGGGAAAGTTTCAAATAATCCTGATCCATCGTTACACAAAACTTGTAAGTTGTTCGCGTCTCAACGGATAATCGAGTTTATACTTGGAGGTCCGCCATCAATCATTTATCCCGCTTTCTCCCGCGGACGGATCTGCACCGAGCTACGCGGAAAAACTTTAAAGTGTTCCAACTTAGTGTGACGTATCGCACACTCGCTTGTTACTTGAATAATGTCTCTCAAAAATTTATAACTGTGAACCACTTACTGTTACCTATCACTGTATATCTTCAGCTAACATCATGGGCTTCGTTTTTATGATGTGTTTGCCGCGAACTACTGTTTTTCCTTATCCGTCTTTGCTATGAAAAGGCCAATCCATCTCGCTCCGTAACTGCTTTTAAGAAATAAGGATAAGAAGATAAACTTCCTCTCAGAAAGTTTTGTTTGGTAACTTAATGAGGCTAGAGTTCTTTGATAGAAAAACATTAAGCAATCCTAGCATCTGGGTATTTTAAGTCAGTCTGTAACTTCAATGGTTTTTCTAAATATTTAACGAAATCGCTTAATTTAGCTAGACAAAATCCTGCTGGCATAAAATTGCAATGCAATCTTAAAGGCAACGGTACATTGTAAAATGGATGGAGCATTTTAAGTATGTGTAGGTACTTGCAACATACATACACAATGTTCTTGTATATGGGTCACTTTAAAACAAAACAAAAAGTGCATTATTTTTTATTACGCTAAGGTTAACCACGCAAATATTATTGACGACCCAATAAATCTGGTATCAAGTCACCCCGAGAGAGGCAAATAACACGAGTAGACACGAATCTATACGGATACTGGTATGAGTGTTTTATGAGCACTCAAGTGCCTTCCGGACTGGGATGTTTAAAACTCTCGCGAGCAGGGAATCGAGAACATTCCACTCGCACTCACGACACGACAATGTCGGATTTGATCTCGAACGACGACATTTTTATGAGCGGTTAAAAGTTTATGAATATGCTTACAGCGGCAGATTTTTACTTACGCTGTTTATATAAATCCAACATATAAGCATCATTGCCATTGCTCACATGAATTGAGTAGTCATACACTAGCTCTGGATTTTTTATTCTATTTGAATATTACCGAATGTTCTGTATAATATAACAAAATATTATATCACAACTCTCCATAAAAAAACATCGAGCTTCGTCAATAATATATTCGTTTATAAAAGCTAAAAAATATTTTATTTAGTTGCAACGTCCTCAAAAGTCCACCAACTGATACGAAAGAAAGTCAACAATGAACATTAGAGTTATATCAATTTTACCGCCATGTTATAAGCAGTAATAACATTTTTATACCACCATCAAGAGAGAGAAATAGACACGGCAACGTGTATCAAACGGTTACGGAGTATAATGAGAGTAATATGCATAACTTATTATATTCAACGCAAATTTTATACAAGCCTAAGTATGACTACAGTCCACGGGGAATTGTGTAACATACCCAGGTTTAAAAATGAAATATTAATTCGTGCACACATTTGTGCGTGTAGACAGGTTCATCTTCAAAAAAGGATTTACTCAGGTTTCTATATATCAAACGTGTACACAATAGAGAGAAGACCACCCACTATCTTGCCCAACGTCCCCATTGTTAGATAATAAAATTAGCAATGAGCCAATTACGTGCTATAGATACAACACAAAACATAGTATCGAAATTCGTAAATAATCTTCAATTAATACACAAAGATTACATAACATTGGCTAATAATAACATACATATTGAGTCCAATTAGCTTCAATAACAACGTATCGCATTTACTGAATAAACATTACCCATTACAGCGTACAACTTGGAAAGTCGTTGTTTAATTCAAGCGAGAGCATTATAATAATAGTCAAAGACGACTGTGTTTTGAGTTTTAACAGCAAACACCGCTTCTGGGAAGCTCTAACAATACGGCATCGTAAAAATTAAATTACAGCGAATCTCCGAGCAGGTTTCAATTTTCAACCAAGATTCCCGACTCGAGATGGCCGACTCCTCTTACGAAATATTATTGCACTCACAGATACGCCTTTACCACCTATCCGCCCTATGCCATACAATATTAATAAATTATCGAACAAATTAGAAAAGAATGTTAACTAGAACAAGAACGTCAGATGAAATCAGAGCTACTACGTTAAATTATAGAGCACCTGGAATTACTTTCAGCAGAATAAATAGAAATGTTAATTTGAGACTGTAAAAAGTATCGCAGGACCGTAGCGCGACAGCAAATTAGAGGGAATGGAATATAGTTTACTTTAAGTTAAACTTATTACGGTCCTCGAGAAACAAGCAGTGGGAGGCTCGGCCGGCGCGCGGGTCAAGTGCCCAATTTGTCACCCGCGCAAACTTCCGACTACTTCGGCCGGGCCTGTTCGATTCCATTAAACTTTCGAGACCTTTTGAAGCTATTTTCTTGTTTGAATCAAGATTTGCCTAATTCATTTCAGTGTCTACCTACTTGAACGACTTCGACGTTGGTTTAACGGTTGTAAATATGTCACTCCCAGTCGGTATCATTATTAAAATTAGGGGACTCATCATTTAAGAGGTATCCATGAGCGTCAGTGACCTAGCTTAAGTGAGAGTACGAAATCCAAATGAAAGTCGGGACGCTTACAATGCGCTATCATAAAAATTAAATTACGGTAAGAGTTTCTGTGTAAGTGCGCGCCATTTCAGCGAGGCGGGTTAGGCGCGGCGACGGAGCCCCGCCACATCAAAGCGACTCATCCTGCTCGCGGCTCTCTCCCAAATCAAATTTACCAGCTTTCTTTCTTTCTTCTTTTGTAACCGTGCTGGGACTAAGTATTTGACCCATGGTTGGTTACTTGTATACCTGACTCTATAAAATCCGAAGGGACAATGAAAAACTGCCCTCACTAAGCCAAAAATTCATTACAATGTTGCAAGAGCTTCGAAGCTAATGAAAACGAAAAGTATAAACAAGGGGAAAGATGAGAAGAGGAAGTTTACCGCGCCGGGGGTTCTGTACTATCTAAAGAGTTTGTTTGGGTAAACAATTAGTCTTTTCCCAACATTTTTGAACAATTTACTTTGCGTTGGACTGCCTTGTAATTTTCGTAAACAGAAAGTATTTTGATTGATATTTTTAGCTTTAAAATTGCAACGATGATAAGCTTAAGCGTATTCCTTAAAATAATCACATACCCAAAAAAAAATCATTGAAATAACATCCGTAATATCGCTGAAGCATTATTTTATTACTTACTTGCACCCTCAAGGCGTCGAGGGAAGAAGTAAAAGAAATTAAAAGCCAAGTTGTTTACGTATACACGCCCGGGGCATAGATCAAGTGGCTAATTTGTCAGAGAGGCAACTTGGTGGCACCGGCGCGGTCTAGTACGGCCGATGCGATTCGATTAAACTTCAGCCGAAGTACCAACACAAGAACAAGGCCTACTTAACGCGCTTCTACATTTACGGCGGAAACTTAATTAGCTAACTCTGCAGACTCGGCAGCGATGTATGTGCTATGAATGTTCTACAGTGCCTATTAAGTATTATGTAGGTAATTTTGCAAACGTGTTGTGGCATTTTTGTGGCAAACGTGGACACTGACGGTACGGCTGGTCCACAAGTTTAAAGTCGCTCAGCGGGCTATGGAAAGGGCTATGCTCGGCGTTTCTCTGAGGGATCGCATCAGAAATGAGGTAATCCGTCAGAGAACCAAGGTCATCGACATAGCCTATCGAATCAGCAAGCTGAAGTGGCAGTGGGCTGGCCATATTAGCCGAAGAACCGATAACCGTTGGGGTAAACGAGTTCTAGAGTGGAGACCGCGCCTCGGCAAACGTAGTGTAGGACGTCCTCAGGCACGGTGGAGTGATGACTTGCGCAAGACGGCTGGCAGGAGCTGGATGCGAGAAGCCGAAAATCGATCTCAGTGGCGTGCACTTGGAGAGGCCTATGTCCAGCAGTGGACTGCGATAGGCTGATGATGATGATGTTGTGGCATTTTTACGTTATTTTATTTTAACATAATCGATTTTTGTGGGATCGGTACCAAATTCTAAAATCTACATTATAGTACTCCAAAACAGGAATTCCTGTTTTGAAACAACAAGCAACGGTTGCTAACACAAAATCACTCCACTATTAAATATTACCACATTTTATAGAACCCTTATCTTGAAACTTAGATTAAATTAAAGTTTGTACAGCAACTTTGTTTTCCTACGTAGTGCATATCTATGGTTGGAGATCAAACTTCGTAGGTTCGTAGAAGTATGATTTTAGTTTGTGGGTTTTAGAACTCCTTGGATATTGATGCTGGTAGCTCTGTTTTCAAGCTGGGCTTCTTTTAGTTTGGGATGGTCAAGGTATTTAAAGATTAGTCTAGTGACACGTCATCTTGGTCTCTGTATTTTTTTCAATAATTTGAAATGGTATATACTACTTTTTCAAAATATCTTTTATTAAAGTGATTTTGTATACCTTCAATATGCATTCAAGAAATATTCTTCTAGGAGGCATAGCAAAGTTATTTCAAAGTATATTAAAAAACTATTTATGCCAATAGTGTGATAAATTGATTTATTTAAATATAGATATTGAAATTGTACAAATGTTAACGACGTTTCATATTATAATGGCCGTCTGCCCTTCTGTCACCCTTTGATATTATTTATTTTCTAGTGAAAATGTTTGTTTGTTCGACTTCTATGCTTTCCTTTAATATTTATCTGATAACGATGAAAAATTGCTAGACAGGCTTTGGGACGTTTCTGACGAAATATAATAAAGAACTGTATTCGAGATTTTATTTGATTCAGAAAAAAAAAAACGGTTGTTTTATTATGATGCACGTAGATATGTATGATAAACTATGTAGAGTGACCTAGTAAACGGCTATTGTTCGTAACGTTTATTATTGTTTTTTATTATTCAGTGACATATCTGTATAGTACTCGTCACCTGTTCAAAAATAAATATGTTTTCAATGTTTGTATCCAATTCAATTTGTCAGTCACGTAGTTTTGTGTGGGTATTTCCCAATATTCTGATGTGATTTACAGCTGTCAGTCACAAAAATATTTCGTTACCAAATATAACGAGGTTCACTATAAAACTGTGTGTTTCTATGAACCTATCATTATCAGTTTTATTTCGTAGATATAAAATATTAACATTATTCGTCAGGCATTTTCAAAAGTCCCCCGATTTGTTTTGACCCTCTTGTAAGAAAGATTCCAATAAATGTTTCTTCCTCACATATAAAGCTAGACCTACCTTCAGACAAGTACAGTCGGTCAGGCTCAGCCGGCTGTTCACAGGGGCGATGGCGAAGAGTGACGTGAAGGCTGGGTCCTCTCGGAGGAACTTCGGGAGGTGCGGGTTCCGGGGGAGAGTCGCACTCACGCTCACTTGTTTGACCACCGTTGCCTGAAGAAGCTGGGAAATAGAAACATGTTAGAAACTTATATAAATTAAGAAAAAATAATAGATGCTTTGCCGAGAGTACTTTGCCTCGGTGAGTTGACTTAGGAATTAAAGTTCATATTTTTGATGATCTAATGATCTAAACACACACTTGGATTTCAAAAATAATATCCAAACCCTTGCAGGCGTTCTTTTCACCCTGCCGTTTAATAAAATCTAGATAAACATAAACTTAAAATTCTTTAAAAAACACAAACCTAAAATATAAAAGCTAAATTCAAAAACTTGCAACATTATCCTAAATTGTAGAATAATAAACGGCTTACAAATTCATCAAGCCCACATTTCGGCAATTTGATAAGATTATGACGTCACGATGTTCGTCTCACGAAACACGAATACAATTCGCTTCGTTCATTGTCTACGTAGGTACGTGCCAGTCACATGCGTCGGGGCAACTATGCCAGGCATCCTTATCAAAGGCATGCACCCACCTCCGAATTACGCTCATAATAGGTACACTACAGAATGCCTAAGTACAATAACTATATAAACTGGAATCCAACACTGAATATGTGTAATACCTCGTCCATACCTTACATTTCGGTACGGCATTATTATTGTTAATGCCTGCAGTTATCATTACATTCCTACTGTTGAGATATGCGGTGCATTTATATGATATTAATGGAGTATGTTATAGATACTTGTTTGGACATAATGATATTGTGTTATATGTATATAACTTCAATATAAATATTTAAATAAATAGATCTTAAAGCAGTTCTTTTGAAAATACTTAAGGATTTTTCAAGACATCGGCACTCTGGTTTTCTTTTTAACATTGAGATTGAGTTGTGATAATGGACTTCAAAGTTAGACGCAAGAACTCCTCGATTGCTAAGAGTACAACAACTGTAATTGGGATAATCTATTTGGGTTCTCGAGCAAATACTACAGGCAGGATCAAGTCTGTCAATTTGCTTTGCCTTAGTACATTTTCCTGTTCAAACTTAGAACATTTGAGATGATATTTGATTTTATGCACCGTGTAATCTGGATACTAGTTGATGCAATGGTGGTAAAAAATAAAATCATGAATTAGGGCTGTATATTCATTTATTTATTGCTTAAAGTACACAGTTCTTTAAAACTTTATACACAGCCCTATAAATATTTATTCAAATTACTTAAAATAAAAATTGCAAATTTTTATCTTCAACTTGTCATATTCTTATAGTTGCTAAAATGTTGTATGTACTTAAAATAAGCACACCTTAAAAAAACTCTCCTTAGAATGATGATAATAAATATGGACCTAAAGCTATTATCTCTAAATGAACCCTTACCATTGTTGTTGAGGCAAAGTCGTGCGTTGCGCGCGTTGTTGTCGTGCGGGAACTCGTCAGCGCGTCGACGACGCTGCAACGTGCCACCCGTCTCCGCACTGAAGATCTCCTCACCTGATAACAGGTACAAGATGTTTTAGATTTCAAAGTTAGGAGTAGAGGAGGTGAAGAAGAAAGAGGAGTAATGGAACATAATAAATCTATTTCATTAGGTTAAACTTTGTTGACATTAACTCGCCTGAAAAAATATTTATTATAATTTTTCAAAAAGTAAGTCTCAGATTAGCAAAACTTAACTTAAAAGATTAATTTTGAAACATTATCCTAGTAGTCCTACTTATACTAACATATTTTTTTATGTAAGATAAATAAAATACAATATGTACAAGTTAGGCAAGGAAGCATACCTTTAGAGTTTCTGTTTCTTCTATAGAATCTCCGGTTGGTACTCTCGTGAGGAAACGGTGACGATTGGCGTTGGGGACTGCTGGCGTATCGAGGCAGTTCCTCGCCTCCTTCTGAACCGTAGATGCGACGCTGCTCATCTATAACAAATGTAAAAACATCATAGTCATAGCGTGTACATAAACTTTAATTATGCAATAGATATACAATTTTCTAAAATGACTTTTGTACACTATCATGGTTTGTGATATTAAAGCGCAGAATAATCATATTAAATTATCAAAACCCCGTTTATAGAAAAAACTTTGTGCTTTAGCTGTTATAATAACGAAAGATTATATAAAACAAACAGTGTTAATCATCCAACATAGAAATTAAACAAAGTCAAAACTAATTATAATAATATTTAAACTCGGCTAGATAAACTATACTAGCCAACTTAATATAGTTAGGTAGTCTAGGCAAATATCTCGAGGACAGGTCACAAAGTACACAGAGGTCAGTCATGATATTAGGTCTTAGAATTACTGTAACATAGATATATAAGGGTCTTCATTTGTCATGACTATTGCAATCATAAAGGCCATAATTGAAAACGTTTCTAATAAATTGAACCAATTACTGTCAATATGGTCTAGTACTCAATTTTATTAACTGATGAGGCCTGAATTTTGTGATGCCTTTTAGGTAAATTAAATAATAACACTCAAGCATTTTGTTAGACTCAAGAAAAAATGAAAACTACTGTCATAAATAAATGAGTGGTAATATTTTAATATTATAGAAACAAGATTAACACCACATTTTTTACATGGAAAAGTTACCGCAACTCCCGACGTCCCAGTTATGTTATGACTAAGTAATAATTTTCAACACTTTATACAAATAGGTCAGTATAAAAGTTAAGGGCGGAAAGTTTGGAATTTATGAGGCGGTTTGTTTGGGTAGGTAATTCTAAACAATAACAAACAAAATGTATAACGTTGCCTGAGGTTGTACGGGCGCGAGTCGGCCCGCGGCAAGTCGAGCCCGCTACACTCTACTACTCTGCCAAACAACGGCGCACTATGAAATCACGATGTTCAGAAGACCCGATAATTATTGACTGAAATGTGTTAAGTCAAAATAACTGAATATTTGTAATCTTTGCACAAAAATGGCAATAAACCCAGAGCATCATAAGCGTAGTGCTCAATACGCGTTTCAAAAATTGACATCATCATACAAAATGAAATATTTTTGCCTAGACTCAAAATTCTGTCTCTCTAACTATTTAGTGGCCGCGTGCAATAGTAACGGCCTGATCAAATAATTCCTCTTAACATGGCAAAACTGCGGATGCAGCAAAAAAAACACATCCCAGTCTGGCACGGTACCAAATCCATAGGTTCACAGTTTATTCGCTCAAAATATTTTTTTGCTATTTCAAATTATGCCCTTATAAGTATTTATTATATATCAGAACTATTGCACTATTAAACTATAAAATTGCAAACCCACTTACTTAAAAAGTAATAAATTATACCTAACACAAGTCATTATTATAAACAATTTAATTCTAAGAAAATTATCTACATGTTAGATAATAGAGGATTGCGTAAGTAGGTACTAGGAAACTCATATCCAAGTAAGGGAGAAACTTTGCAAAGGTTCGACGAAAACCGACTCGGGAGTCGAAACAAATTGAAGTTCCGGAAACGATGAACGCAACCGCGAAAATATAATAAATAAGCACCTTCAAAGAAATTTTCTAAGTAAACTTGTAACTACACCGCCTATGTTGTTACGAATCGGTATAAAAGAAAGTTGTTGAGCGAAAGAAAATGAATTAAAAATACTCGTTCAGATTGGTAAGTTTCGCAATACTTTGGAAATTTGTTGGCAACGTTAACACAGCTCTCCGTAACGAAACGTGAATAAATTGAAAATAAGCAGAGAGACGCAGTCATTTGTAACTTTAGGGAAAGCATTTTAATATTTTTTGAAAGTCGACGATGAAAAGATGTTAAGAAGTGGAGTAACGTAGGCAGACATAAAAAAGTAAGAACTTAATAAAAGAATAAGTCAGTAAGTGAATCAGCACCGCTCACTGGTATTTATTTGTAAAGTTAAGGCAACTTGTTTATCTCGTATGTACGCACACAAAAACAAATTTTAACAATTCAAAATTCCCAACTGAAATAATATTATAGGGTTTGAATGTAACATTTAATGAAAGTTAAGTCGGCACGGTCTGTGTAGCCAACGGCTGTATGAAACTAAACACCTTGTTTTAGTTTACTCAACGATTCTACAAACTCAATTAGCATTACAACCTCTGAAAGTCACTTTGGCCGAAATGAAATTATGTAGGAAATAAACGCGGTTAGGGTGGATACACCTTACATGAATATTTTCCGGATAACGTTTCCTATTCCTTACTGTTTATATCGGTGTAATTTGTTTCGGTTTACGGTTATGATATATTCAGGCATTTAAAGACAACGACCGCCAGGTAAACTGGGTTGTGTTAGATCCTTTTATTTTATACGGGCAACACTGCTGCCACCGTGATGACAACCCTAGGAAGATTTTGACAGATAGAGCGCTCGCTTTCTTCGTTGACTGATAAACTATGTTTTCTTACGATTGTTATAAAAACTTGTGTTTTAAAAGTGAATACAAGCAGTTATTGTGATACGAATTGACGTTTTATTTCTGATGGAAGCTAGGAGATCATACCCTAGCTCATATCAGAAGCGGGAAGAACAGAAAACGCCTAGTTACCAATGGGGCGCGAATGCTCCGAATACAATAAAATTAATGATCACGCCACACCATGCGAAACACTTCTATACGAAGACGAGATGACCACAGCACTGATTGCTCAACCGCAATAATGCATCAAGGACTTTTCTACTCAAGGAAAACAAAGCGACATGGTCAACAGTATTATCATCAGCGTTCCTCCACTTCAGCGCTCGTGAACACTGATGGTATTGAAGAGTAAAACTGAATGTCTACAATCGGATGAGATTATAACTGCGAAAGACTTGTGGAGCCAATAATGACGACGATCAGACAAGATTCTTGTGTGTAGATTACTGCTCGACACACACTACGCCTGATGGCGATTAGACACCTCCGCCGTGATGAAACATTGTACCAGGTACCCGAGACATTGGACAATCAGGTATAAGTACATAAGCATAATATTTTTTTTTTGCATTCCAATTTAATCCATGGAATAGAAAACAACAATTTAATGGCCCAAACATGTGTATACATGCATACACACGCAGGTGCATGCATGTAGAATAATATTACAATTATTAAAGGTATGTGCTTAAAACATGTTTGCCACTTGTCATGGCACACAAATATAAAGCCAGAAACATTTAGCTCTAAATACTAAAAACTATTTGAGCCGACATTTCAGAGCTTCGGTACTGAGTTTTTTCTAAGTTATAGATATTTTATTGTACATAATGGATGCCATTCCAAATATAAGTGCAGTTTTACATGGATGTAAATAGAGCTTGCTATTGATCCATGCACGATTCATGCATTTCTAAGGTGGGTAAATGTATAACAATATATTTAATTAGACATCCATAAACCAGCTGGGAACATAGCAGATAGTCTGAGGTAAACATTTCTATCCTGAGTAATTATGTATGGTGTTATTTTTGGTACACATTGAATACATAAAATATTTACGGGAAAAGAGTAAATAAAGCAAGTAAAGCTAATTGCATAATTCATGGGGATGATGGCCAAACAATTTGGTGTTAATGCATTATTTACATACATTACTGAAATAGACAAAGGAAGTACCTACAAAAATAAGTAAATAGGATATATCAATAGGATCTTCACGTTGTAAAGCCAATAAAACATTAATTAAAATTGAAATAATCATAATCACTTACAAATAGAAGTAGAAAATAAATTGGTTAATTGACAACCAACAAAAACCGTTGGACACAGCTCTTGACTATTCTAAGTACATCCCAAGCGGTGATAACAGGTATTAATAATGGATAATCAAATACTTTAAAGTACTATAAACACTAAACTGGTTTTTATTAATAAAGTAACTATATGAAACTAATTGCTTCAAGCCAGTATGTTTCAGACAGTAAGTATGTTTTACCAATATGTTGGTTCTGCCAATACATACAGTTGATTTGTTATGTATGTGTTTTTTTAGTTTAGTCTAGAATAAATTAATAAGAACCCATCTGCCGCATTAAGCAAGTCCTGTAAGATGGTCTGGTCAACAACTAAGAAGTCTGGTAGATGTAAGGTTGTGTATAAATAAATAAATACATCATTGTTAAGTAAAACTTCATTCCAAGCAAATATCATTGCCTGTTATTATTTTAAAGATGCATGTTTTATCTTAAAGTGAAAATTATAAAAATGGTAATCTTTTTAAATGATCTTTTCCATATTATTAACTGTAAATTGCCTCACCTAGAAAAAGTTAAACTGCCTATTCTATCTGAATGTTGGATGACATTACAGCTAACAGGTACATTATAGGACTGTAACACATTAAGGATATTATTTACTTAAAGAATTTTACAGACTGAAGCATAATAAATAAATATAACTCAGTATTGTCAATTAATCAGAAGAAAATATAACTCAGTAGTGTCAGTAATCCGAGGAGCCGGATTAGATATGTTCTTTTTGAAAGATTTCATTTTAATTTGGAATCCACCACTTGATGCTGAGACCAATCTGGTTTCCTCGACCATTCAAAATAACCTGAAGTGCTTAAAGATATGTACACTAGAATCAAATAAATATAAAATTATCAAATTTCGGCTTTGAAATCTGAACGGAAAGCAGTTTATTATTATTAATTTAATAAATGAATATGGCGATTGCATCAATAAGAGATAGGTCTGAGTTGGAACGAAACAACATTAGTTAGACATAAAATTGTTTGATACTACACAGGAGCCATACCATCAGAATGCGTTATACTATGCTGAAAAAGAAGTATGTAAGATGGTTAAAGAATAAATGATTAGACAATCAATAAGTATTCTGTCCTAGCCCATTAAAAAGTCGAATGCATACCAGGGCACTCAGTAAAACATATAGATAAACTGGACTGAACTTTTATGGATGGTAACAATACAAGTTAACACTTCTCTCTAAACTCTCTTATGCATACCTGATAATATTCATATCAAATATTCTAAACACAAAAATATAGGTACTCTCATTATGATAGGAAATCTTGTAATTTCCTGGGAGGTTAGACATTTTATTCTGAGTTTAAATTTCATGTGCACATGTTGTATGTTGGACCTTCTCTCACAGAAAATTACATGTACAGTTTATGATGATTTTCTTGATTGATGTTGTGAGTCTATTCTGACCACTTATAAAATAGGAACCAAGATTGTGGAGGATCAGAGGAGTGAATTCAGTGGGGTGTCAACAATCCTTAACAAGTCAGTAAGTTCAACCACAAGTGTTTTACAGTCAACAACTAAGAAGGAGCATTGCTTAGTATTTATTAGTTTTGAACCATTAATTGAATAAACTGACTGATAAAAATAAAGAACAATTTATATGGTTATTGGAACTTATGTTTAAAGATGATGGCATCTGGTTATGTTTATATTCATGTATATATTTATTTGCATTCAATAATGTTACAATTGATGTTGAAGAGGCTTAAAACTAGGTAGGTACCATTATAGGCCCTGTTAGGGCACAGCTAAAGAAGGCAATACTTTAAGGCAACTTTTTTTTTGTCACTTTGTTTGTATTGAAATTGTTACTACAGCACCGCCTTCAATTCTGCTTTCGTATCCCTCATCAGGGATATAGTTTCGAAGGAGCAGAAGGCTTTTCCACTCACACTTTACATAATTAAATGAAATATAATATAATTTGATTAAATGGTATTAACTAAAAAGAAAAGTTTGCATTGAGAAGTGTAGTGATTTTAATGAATTGTTAATTAATAAAACAATACCAGACGAACAAAATTCAATGAATAAATTAAAGATTTATAAAATTTTTACATTAATTATTTGTTATTAATTCTTATGAGCCTCTGTATTGTAATGTGAAATAAATTGAAAGATTCATTCAATTCTATTCTATTTCAGTTTGGTTATATTGTTGAGTTATTAAAACAAGACTAGATAAATGAACTTTTGAGAAAATTGAGAGGTTTGAAGGTATGCACTCTGTACTGTTTTAGCTGGTTCTATTGTTTGTTGCTGAAAACAAACGACTTGAGGAAGAAAGTGGATTTATGTATTGATATTTTTTAACCACTACAATAAGGGATTAACAGAAACATTGTAATGTTGTAACAATTGTAACTTGTAGTGGTCTGATTGAGTTTGATTGTGTTGTTAAATAATAATAATAGAAAACATGTAATGATTTAGTTTAACCATAGGCATTGCTCTAATACAAATAAGAGATGGACAAAAAAAAAATGTAATTATTTGTACATTTCTCGTTTTATTATGTTGTTAATTATTAAAAACAAGCAACTGGAATGCTTATAAAGAATTAAATATTGATTAGACAAGATATATTGTACTAGTTGTGAGATAACGAATATAAATAAGAGATGGGCAAAGAAACTGACTAAAGAATGTTTAATAGCTACCTTGATCATATTGATGATTAATGAAAAATAAACAAGATAAAATATGTATACATATATATTGTAGAGATAGAAGATGTAATAAATTGAGATTTGTATATTGACCAGTTTGATGATATTGATAATTACGAAAGTCATTTATGATTCTGAATTTAATACTGTTTTACACGGAAGGAATTGTGTAAGGACGGTTTTATGTAAGAAGCCACTCTTGATAATATTATTAATCAATATTTATAAAGCACACTTAAAAAGCTGTATATATTTCTCATAACTCTCAATTTTTCGTCCTTAAAAATAAATTGTATATTGTATTGAAGATCGTTACAAGCGTAATGATGAAGTATATAAATCTAAGACAGGATATTAAGCAATTGTACATTGTATTGAAGATTGATACAAGCGTAATGATGAAGTATATAAATCTAAGAGGATATTAAGAAATTGTATGTTGTATTGAAGATCAATACATGTGTAATGATTAAGTTTATGAATCTGAGGCTAGATATTAAGAAATTGATAATGATGAAGTATAAACATCTGACGCTAGATATTGAGAAAGTTTATATTGTATTGAAGATCAATACAAGTGTAGTGTCCCAGTTTATGAATCTAAGGCTAGATATTAAGAAATTGTATATTGTATTGTTAATGTACTGTAGTTCAGGTACTGGATAGAAAGAAGTTGTTTACTGTAATGTGAAATTATATAAGCGGAAGCAATGTGTAAATATTGATTTGCACTTTGAATTATGATATTGATGAATTTGAATGTGTTAATAAGGAATAGAAGTTCAGAGACTTTGTATAATAGAAGTTTTCTATTGAAATAAGAAATGATATTAGTATCTTGATGCCAATATGGTGATGTTGACTTGTACTGCTTGAATTTGAATGAGATACACAAATCCAGAGACTGGATATAAAGGATTCTTGTCGTCGATATGTTGATATTGACTTGTAATATTGAAATTTGAATGTATTGATAAGGTACCTAGATAAGTCCGAGTCTGGATATAAGGAAGTGTTTATTTGATGGGGAACTATATAAATGATTTGATGGTTTTGACTTGTACTGCTTGAATTTGAATGTATTTATAAAGAATATAAATCCAGAGACTGGACATAAAACAAGTCGATTATTGAAATAGATAAATGATCTAAGTATATTGATGCCAATATGTTGATGTTGACTTATAATGGTTGAATTTGAATGTATTTATAAAGAATATAAATCCAGAGACTAGATATAAAACAAGTTGGTTATTGAAATAGGAAATTATATAAGTATATTGATGCCAATATGTTGATGTTGACTTATAATGGTTGAATTTGAATGTATTTATAAAGATTATAAATCCAGAGACTAGATATAAAACAAGTTGGTTATTGAAATAGGAAATTATATAAGTATATTGATGCCAATATGTTAATGTTGACTTATAATGGTTGAATTTGAATGTATTTATAAAGAATATAAATCCAGAGACTAGATATAAAACAAGTTGGTTATTGAAATAGGAAATTATATAAGTATATTGATGCCAATATGTTGATGTTGACTTATAATGGTTGAATTTGAATGTATTTATAAAGATTATAAATCCAGAGACTAGATATAAAACAAGTTAGTTATTGAAATAGGATATTATATAAGTATATATATGCCAATATGTTGATGTTGACTTGTAATGGTTCAATTTGAATGTATTGATAAGGTACATAAGTCGAGAGACTTGATAGAAGGATCTTGATGTCAATTTGTTAAACATGACTGGAAGGCGTAGATAGCTCCAAATGGGAGTGAATTCCTCGCTGCAGTCACAGTGATAGTAAGATTAACTTACTCTGTTAAACTTGAATGTTTTGATAAAGTATACAAGTCCAAATACTAGACGTGAAGTTGTTTACCGTAGTAAGAATTTGTACAAGTATATGGTTGCCCATTTGTTAAAATGGCAATGGTACACAAGTCACAATTTGGATTCAAAATGAAATGAAATTAAAATATTCGAAGAAATTGTTTATCGTAGTGAGAGTTTTGCAATTATATTGTTGACGATTTGTTACAGATGGCTGGAAAGCAGGTGGCAAGTGAGAGTGCTTGGCCTCTGCAACAGTAAAGAGAGGCAGGTGGCAAGTGAGAGTGCTTGGCCTCTGCAACAATAAAGAGAGGCAGGTGGCAAGTGAGAGTGCTTGGCCTCTGCAACAGTAAAGAGAGGCAGGTGGCAAGTGAGAGTGCTTGGCCTCTGCAACAGTAAAGAGAGGCAGGTGGCAAGTGAGAGTGCTTGGCCTCTGCAACAGTAAAGAGAGGCAGGTGGCAAGTGAGAGTGCTTGGCCTCTGCAACAGTAAAGAGAGGCAGGTGGCAAGTGAGAATGCTTGGCCTCTGCAACAGTAAAGAGAGGCAGGTGGCAAGTGAGAGTGCTTGGCCTCTGCAACAGTAAAGAGAGGCAGGTGGCAAGTGAGAGTGCTTGGCCTCTGCAACAGTAAAGAGAGGCAGGTGGCAAGTGAGAGTGCTTGGCCTCTGCAACAATAAAGAGAAGCAGGTGGCAAGTGAGAGTGCTTGGCCTCTGCAACAGTAAAGAGAAGCAGGTGGCAAGTGAGAGTGCTTGGCCTGTGAAGCTATGAGAAGATATGGTAACAAATGTAGAATATAAAAAGATTAATATCAGATCTGTTTGAAAACTTGATTACCCAGTATACATATATTTTCTTTGAATTGTATAAATTATTTTTCTAGTAAAAATTGCACTAAAATTATTTTGTATAATTTATTAATACATTTTTTAGCTCAATTTGTATTGTATAACATTCTCAGGACTAGATAGAAAACTGTATGAAATATGTAATTAATTTTATTTTCTTTTAAAAAGAGTGTCCATGGAGTTTCTTTCCGGTTCCTCTCTATGAGACCAACTCTTTGGAACCGTGCACCTAACTTTGACGTTTCGAAAGAGCTTTTATAGGACTACTTGAAAAAAAATGAGTTTGAGTTTGAATAAATTAGAGTAATTGTGTTAAATCCGACTTCTTGGAAAGTTGTTTAGTGGCCAATACGTGGCTAGTTCAACTTACATTGTATAACTTTCTCAGAGTAGTCAAAGTCAGCCATAAAATATTGTAAGCATTTCTTTTTTTTTATGTTATTATCGTATGTATCAATACATACCAAATGTTATACATATTATGTTTTAAAAAGAGTAACCATGGAGTTTCTTGCCCGTTCTTCTCCATAGGAAGCTACTTTTGGAATGGGCAACTAGAATCAAACTTATTTATGGGTATAGTTTGAGGACAAACTAAGGTCAGGAAGGCCGAATGTTAGATCCTTTTATTTTATACGGGCAACACTGCTGCCACCGTGATGACAACCCTAGGAAGATTTTGACAGATAGAGCGCTCGCTTTCTTCGTTGACTGATAAACTATGTTTTCTTACGATTGTTATAAAAACTTGTGTTTTAAAAGTGAATACAAGCAGTTATTGTGATACGAATTGACGTTTTATTTCTGATGGAAGCTAGGAGATCATACCCTAGCTCATAGTTGTGTTTAGAATGTAGTACTTATCATAGAAATTTGTATTCAGATATCGTCCTGTGATTTAGGTAGCTTTCGAAAGTGAATAGTTAAACCATATTCACGTGAATTGAAGGATTACTGATAACTGCGTCACTAATACTGTTGACTGAACTGAAACTCTGAAACATCCGGCGTCGCTTACATAATGTCATAATGCTCTGTGATACATGATTGAGCTTGCGATTACCACCGGAACACAACCATTATATTAAAGTCGTATCAAGTCCATTTTAATTATTAACCCTATCATAAAGTAAATAAGGACTTCTATTGATTTTTTGCCTATTTAACACCAGTTAAATAATACCCATAGGTATTAAAATTATGAAAAAGATCGAACCATACGCAATCTTTCCCAACCGATCAGAAATGCAGGCAATATTTGCGAGGTTCAACTGTTTTTTTCTTATCATAGATCGTATGAATATTTAACTGTTAGGTTCCTCAATTCCTAGCATATTATCACCCTTATCTTCTAAACCTTAAGGTATAAATTTGAAGAGCAAGATATCTGGTTCAGAGATGCGATGCTTCCCTTTAGTAAACAACTCAAGATTGAATATGAAAATTTAATCGACTAATTTAATCGAAGAGAGATACCTTGTAGCCGTCGACGGCTGACTTATTAAACGTCTCCGCGTAGGCATTGAGCTTGTAAATATGAATTCATAATAAAATATACTTCAAGTATTACCAAGCTGCCTTCATTGTTGCGACTGGGAATACCAACATATGTATTACTTCGATGTACGTAAACATAGAGGTCAAAGAAAATAAATAGGTTTTTATTATTCCATTATTACGTTATGTTCTGCCAAATCACTAAGAAGTACAGCCGATATTATAGGTAAGTAAAGGAATGGAAGAGATATTTTATTCCAGATCTGGAATTATTCAAGCTGAGACCTGCGAGCAGCGTTCATTTGTAAGCCGCCAAAGTTTGACAAGTTAGGTTGCATTTAAATGCTGCCGGTGGAAGGTTCAGCAGCCAGCCTTTCTCAAAATTAGCATTTTTCAAAGTCGAGTCAGCCTGGTGTCTGCGCATTCTCACCAGACTTGTACTTTTAGAACATGGATAATGCACGCATTGTTTTTTGTAGAAACTTTCTAAAGATCTCCGTGTAAACTTGAAGAAAAATAAAAAGTTCCCGCATAACAGCCAGTGGTTGTGATAACATTAACAAATAGTAGTAGCCTTGAAGAACCCCGAGAGCACTGGAGCTGACGTGAACTGCATAAATAAACGGGGATCCCGCCGCTATGAAATTCATAGGTATTTAAAAAATGTTAGCTGAGTAATAGTCTTCTTTGGGGAAAAATAATAGATTCCTTTACTCCAGCGATGAAAATGACCTGAATTAAATTTTCACATTCAATCGTCGCTGTTTGCCCCTGAGAGTGATCGCGGGCCGCCGCCGCAGCCCCCGCGCGCCGTTCCCACCCCGCTACCGTCTGTCGGTTCTCATCATACCTATTTTTGTTTTCGGCAATATAATCGCAGACAAAATTATACATTACGTATGGAAGAGTTATGTTTTATCCCACAAGGAATACTCGTAACCGCAAACAGTATAGGTAACTCTTGACGTGGAAACCTTTGATGTGTGGAGTAAACGTTTTGAACATGAAGGGGTAGCTTAGTGAAGGTGATGTAATATTTTATCTATAGTCATACTGAATTACAGTTTTCAAATGAATTCCGAACATGATTTGGCTTACAATGCCATTTTCAAAAGAAAGAAAACTTTTTTCCGTCTACGCTCGTAGTATTAATAAGTGCTTTTTTCTGTTGCAATTAATTCTCTAGACAGATATGACATAACTAAGGTTTTAGTCTTAATTAATTCAATACTCAGCTAATAAATCTGTCTGGTTCGGGATCACTTAAATTAGTGTAGATATTTAATCAAGCCATCGACGAATTAATTTGGATCCCAAGTTCCAGTAACTTCATCTGTTTACATATCGCTAGAATGTTGTCTAGATTATTTAACTTAGCCATTAAGTCGAGCCAGATAAAATATTAGATCGTACTGAAACCACTTAGAGCTATTTCCCCGGGATTGCGTGATAGCAACACTTAATTTACAAGCTCCATTTAATTTGAACTATTTTGAGGCTCAGGCAGGAATTTAAATATCTGCAGATAAGGAGCTCACGCGAATTGTTCGCCGCCGTCGACTGAGGAGCGCTCCGGCTAAATTACGAGATTAACGAATTAATGCTACACAAATTTCAGCTTTTAGACGAAAAAATATACAACCCTTCAGACTGCATAAGCGATTTAAGGCACTTCTGCAAGTGTGTCAATTAATTTATTAGAAATTGAATTATGCTCACTAAATTCAATTAAATACTAAAACTAAACTAAAACCGAATTAACCGTATAAATATATCTGCCACCCTATTCACAAAATTGCGCACCCAATATTACGCTTATCTCAAATAACGATGCTGTTACCGTAAAATGTGAATACATATGTAATAAAAGTGAACCTACATGTTTGTATTAAAAGCAAAATCGTTTCGACAAGTTCTGAAAAGCAATGGGTAATTCTGAAATAAAAAATAAATCTCAATTCGGAGGGCGAAAACTAGTTACAAAAACAAATGTAGGTACTTGGAAAATATACTTTTTTAAATAGAATGTGGGGCCGAGAGCAAAGTGCAGAGATTAGACACGGGGACCATCAATTACTCGTAATCCGAGGCACGTGCGAGCCGCTCATCGCGTCGCAAACCTATGGGGATTATTGAAATATTCTATACCCACACGCGACGTACGCGCTCGCACACCCGCTTATAAGCTTTTCAATAAAAACAGATAAGAAATTATGCAAAGGTTTGTCGCGTGCAATTACAATTCAGCATGAACTTGTCAGTGCATAATAAATCAAAAAGGAGCAAACAGCTTTACTACTTTCTGTTAAATTTTCCAATCATTTTAATTTGTACATGACAGACAAATAATCCTTTCTATTCGTCATACACAACGGCCGTAGAGACATCTATAGCCGTCTCAATTTCACACCTATTTTGCGAATCTGACCGGTAGTTCAATTAATCTTGCTGCAGATTGGATTGGATGCGATATTTGGACGCCTGTAGGCACCTTTGATGTGCCGCGTCAATTCTAACGGAGTCCCTAAATCTCCGAGTCAAATGAACATTACAGATATTTGGAATAGTTCGAAACTGTAATCAGTGAAACGTGCAATTCAAGAAGATTTTGAAGGCTCTGCTGTTGAGTTACATGTAGCTTTGTAAAGGCGAATTTGCCTGCTAAAGTTAAAACAAAGATTCTTATGAAAAAAAATATATTTCAAACGGTTGAAAATATTGTATCCTTCGTAAAAAGAAACTCTACATCACAACATTGGAATAAATATTGCACCCTAGATTTTAATAGACTTACTTGCAGTAAATAGACTACATACATAGATAACTATCATCCACTTCAGTAACTGGGTGAAAACTTGCTGGAAACAACACTAGTTTTGTTCATGCCCGAGTACTTAGTGCTAGTACTAGGACCTGTGTACTTTGTGTTTCCAACTCGAAAACTAAAGACTTTCATAGTAACCTATAACATAGTACAGTCTTAATCATACGTAATGAGTTAAACAAGAACTTATCTAGCGAAGAGGTAGGGAAGTGCGGATAACGTGAACCGGACTTAAAAGAAGGTCCATGGTCAGAAGTCAATACTTTTTATATAAAGTTTATTTTTTATTTTAGACACAATAATTAGAATTAGATGGTGTCGACGGTCTCGACGCTGTTGTTCGTATACCTTCGGGGTATAAGAAATTTGTCCAAATCTAAAACCGAGCGCCAAGACAAAACCTTTCTGTAAGTGTTCGTGACAATTCGCTACTTATTATTTAAAAGGCTCATTTAAGCTAGAGGAAGTTATTTGTCTGAAAACAATTCAAGACTTTCCAAAAAATGGAAATGTCAAGAGGATTTTTGCCAGGATTATTTTAGTCCCTATTTATGTCATCTGAACTAAGTATTCTCTTGAATACTATAACTTGAGTGATAATTAAATATGTATCTTGACAAATCCGGCCGCCTGTCCGCCAGGCAATCTTGTAAAATATTCAATCAACCTCGTTGGGTTACTAAACAGAATAACCAATTAGATCGCTACTCCGCGCCTAATATTCATTACTTACAGTTAAGATATCTACAATAGCATGAATACATGCTATTGTTGGATTGGTATACTCGATCATCATTACGCTATGTTGTGACACATTTGGAGCGAAAACACTAATTAGGTTTAGTGCGCATTCAGCTGTCACGGTTCGACATGTAAGCGCATCGCAGGTTACGATGAGCACAGATCTGCTTGCTTAGCTATGCATGCGTAAGCACGACGTCTCTGCAAGTCGACGTGTGTTTCCACCCTCGCAGTGTATTTCTGCAATCGATGAGACTTTTCCGTCGCACACAGTCCCTTCAGCAGTCTGCTACGACATACAACATCCATAAATGCATGTATTGTGAGAGTATAAACTAATAATTCCTATGCAATGTTGTTGTTTGCTCAAACAAATAGAAATGTGTCTGGTTTGCACAAGCTATATCTGTCTACATTGTAAATAAAAGGTACAAATACGACTTCGAAAAGATTTAATTACTAATCTATTGGAATAAATTTTGCAGCAGCCTACTTTTTGTTTCGATCGGATGCTTTGAAACTGAACATACATTAATTCGTCAGTCAACAAGCAAACGAAGTAACTTTAGCACGTGTGAGTGTCTCATTAATGTAATGATCGAGTTCGCAAATAAAACATAATGCAATGTTAATGACCCGTTAAAGTTACTTACCTGTTCCCGCCAGTCGTGCGGTTTCATGGAGTCAACTACGAGTTTTCTGGTAAAGAGGGTAAATGAGCTTGTATATGGCGCCCTCTCGTGACCTCCCGACGAACAAAACGACAAAGAGAGGTACGGCAACATTTACAGAGAAAATGGCCGTGGGGCAGTCAGGGCGACCCTCTACCCTTTGTTTCCTTAAAGCGCCTCACCGCGCCGCTTGCCGGCAACTGGCCGAACCTTTCGACGAAATATGTACACTGCGTTTTGCGGCCTTTGTTCTAACATATTAATGTGAATTCCTAAATGTATTTATTAACTTTTGGCAGCCTCATGCGTGCTTGAATTTTACAGTATAAGGAAATTCCTGAATTAACATTGTTGTATATTTTTTGCGTAGTGCGAGTTATATTAGTACGTAATACACATACGTATTTTATGCATGATTTAATAAAAGTTGTAGAAGAATGCTCGTTTTTTGCTCTTACAACCGCTGTCTGTGGGGGACACCGGGGCGGACGCGACGAGCGAGACGCTCACCGCAGGAATTTCTAAATCTTCATAAGATAATGGATCGCTTCGTGAAAGAAAAGGACCTCTCGGCTTGGAACTTTGTTGAATTCCTGACTCGTAATTAATAAAATTACTTTTTGGGAGCTTTCCTCAACTTCAAAGAATTTTAGCATAAAAGAAAAAGTTAAGTAGATGAATTATTTTTGAATGATAAAGGGAATAATTTTGGATATTTATACACTTAGGAGTTGAGTTATTCCGAACATTTTCACCGTCGTTTTGAATATCATAAAGGAACAATGCAAAAGATTTAGAAAATAACAAAAATCGCTGCAACTGCCCTATTACAGGGAACTGTGTATTTTATTGTTTCAAAGTTGTTACAATATTGACACACTTATTTTTTTGTAGTATACTTAAGAAAGCTGAAGTCCGCTCTCAAGGGTAAATTGCATTTAGTGAGAACTATCAAGAAAGTATTTACCCTGCAATTGAACTCTACGAGATTTATAGGATTTCTCTCGACGCATATTCTCGAGAGCTCTTTTCTTTTAATTTCTTATTCTTCGTGTATTTACGTTCGTGCTTGAACTCTGCAAATATTGGTCTTCACTATAAAAATAGATAATTGCTATTAAAGTAGCGAATTTTGTAAGCCCACATTTTATAATAGGATAAAAGCTTAGTTGATGGCTATTGTTTGAGATTTGAATTCGTTGAAATAGATAGAGGGATTGGGTCGACATAGTTGTAGATTGGTAGGTAAGCCCCAACGGTCACTTCAAAGGGAATAAAAGTGCTAATTCGTAGCGAACATCAGTCGATGAAATTAGTCGAAGGTCGCGCTTATCTGGCCGGTGTGCTGATAAGCGCCCGCATGTCGGATTATAGTGGAGTCGCGCGACAATCGCACGGTCGTGGCTGTCGTCAGTCGCAGTGCAACGACTGCTAGTTTAATTCGTGAAGCCACATAAATCCCTGTTTGATGAGGGTGGCGCGCTTTCATTAGATACGGACTCGGAGCAATCGCTGTTGATGATAGCGTGTCATTGTCTCTCGTTACGTCAATACTTTAGTTCATGTGTGTTTTATCGTCCCTCCATTTGATTTTAACTTTATAAATAGAGGATTAAAGTTGTGTTTTACTAGCCTTTAAAGACTTAAGTTTATAGACATATGATCTCCATTTTCAGTAGTAGCTCTCTTGCACTCAAAAAATAGTCAAAGTAACCCTTTATAGCTTTTACATGTATATTTAGTAATATTACCTAATTTTATTATTCAAAATAAAATTAGTTTCATTATAAAGAGGACTAATGTTACTAATTTGTATACTCTTTGTGAATAACTACTATTGAAGTCCAAACACGTCCTCCTTATAATAAAAACTAATTTAATTATGAATATTGTGTATACGAACCAAATAAACTAATGACAAGCCCTATGTACCTATATGCCTACCAAATTCACATTAACTAATCATATTTTCCTTTAAAAATCAACATTCATAACGTACACATAAGTCGTCACAAGTACTTATTTCACATAATAACTCTGCTCATCATGTGACACATCAAAAAAGCTTTTAAAGTAATCAATCAATTGGTTAGGTTGATTCACTATGTTTATGGTGAGGTTCCGTTCAAGCGACATGTCAATATGCTATGCCACCTCCTGTACAAAGCTACCTGTCACGAAGCAAACATTTATCACAATTCCACCGAATTTCCTTTAAGCTTACAAAGATATCGGCTTCCCTGTAACTGTATGGGCGGATCGTGTTATCACACAAAATATAGCATTACATTATAGAATAGATTTATAGGTGATATTATGAGCTGTTGTAAATCAGACACACCTTTTACACAATTGACTGACAGTAGGATATGAGCCTAAATGTAAGTGGATTTTCTATAAGATGAATCTGCCTTATCATTAAATAACAAAAATTAAAATCTTAACAAGCCTTTTAATTTAAAACAATCGTATCTAGATATGTAATAAAATAAGGTCGAAACAAAGAATTAATTTTGTACTCAAACCGAAATAATACAGTGATGGTGAAAAATATTTCCACCAAACAATTAACAAAGCTTTAAAAACTATGAGAAACATAAGCAAAACGTTTATAAGTCAGCGACAACGAATGGCTATTCCATTGAGCACATAGAGGCACAATGTTGTTATTGTCTTACTTACACTTGAGCGGCATACCTGCGCCTCACAAAGGTCGCGTACACAAGCTTAATTGAATAAACCTAACTGCTTGTGATTCAGGGAAGGTAATATCAGGTGCCTCCCTCGCTTTTGAAAAACAATAACCGTGGAACATTGCGCGGAAACCTTTATACAAAAGAGAGTCGCTCAATGAAGTTGCACGCCGAAGAATTTCCATGCAATAACGGGGCATAGCCTCGGCGAGGATTCTTGTGGAGCGCGGCCGGAGATATTGCGTACTTACTGGGCTTGCCTCTAATAACACCGCCGATACCGTTTGTGTAAGGAGAAAAATACGAAATGAAATGGAAACTACCAGACGCCTTATGGTTTCCAATCTCGACTAACATTACACGAAGGTACGCGAGCTATTTCGCATTTTAATATTCAATGAAGATTGAGAATAAGTCGTCAAAGTTTCGTATAACGTAGGCAATCATCTTTCTGAAGACAGCAAGTGGAAAGATTTTGATTATTTCTTTATAATACTCTGTGTACTCGGTGGTTACGGCGAGTAAATCTCTTGAAAATACAATTTTACTTGGGTACATTTACGTTGTTTTGCACTACTCGGCTTCGTAACCACTATTGAGTCAGTTTTTTCTCCGTTTATAAAACTAATCTTTTCAGTAGCTGCTGCTTGCTCCAGTTTCGCTAAAGAACTCGTTAACGATAAGTGTTATCTATAAAATGCTACAGTTTTAAACAAGAAAGTTTGGAACTATAAGCAACAATCCTGTTTACTCAGGTTAATTTTAGGTAGAGTATTATTACAAAACGGCAGCGTAGTAAAAATAGGTATTCTAAAAATATATCTTATCATCAGAATACATAAGTTATTTGAAGCCGTACATTCTGCTATTGAGCATGAACTAATGGCCATGGGCCCAAAGCCCTTTCTAGGCCGTCAAAATGTTATGTTATTGGACTATACAAAAAAGAGAAGTGTGAGCCTTTATTTATTACAATACTGCTAAATCGAGAACATAACTTCGTGACATTTATAAATAAAAGTAGATACGTCATAAAACTTATTTATAGTTGTATGTGTACATCAATATATATAATAGGCGCAAGTATGTAAATGTAGGCACACTCGACGGAGCACTAGTCTCGCAGACTGAAAGTTGGTCGTGCCTAGTCTCACTCGCCCTTGACTGCTTCTTAAGAATTCTCGAGCCCGTCGCTCCTCTATCTACTTACTAATTTAATTAATATTATTCAAATCGTCTTACATAGTCCTCTTGTAACCTTTCTCGCTATGAATGGGTTTCACATATTTGCAAAGCTCTTTACAAAATCGTTCAACCCGAAATATACGAAAACGCTTGATTGCGCATGAAAAATGCCTATCTAGTATATTTCAAGTTTATATTATTTTTTCATCCCCAAATCAGCATAAAATTAGAACTCATAAATGAAACATGTTGTAAATCTTTTTTTGCGACGCGGCACACATAGCAATTTGTTATCGTTATTAATTTTAACGCGCCATTTCGAAAAAAATGAACGAAAATATAACGTTATATTTGTTATTTGTGTAATACAATGGGTATTCTGGAACAGCAATTAACCCATCACTGGCAGTGGCGGTAGACAGACACATCGATTACCAAATTCGGAAAACGCATTTATGATGCGACGTAGCCGTGCATTAAAGCTCTGCAAATGCCATCACGCGGCGAGACTAATCACATTAGTGCCCATCGCAAAGGTAATGCTGGTAACAGCCTAAAAAGCCGCCATTTGCATGTCAGAGCGGACCTCAGGAACTCGCACTACACTGCAGCGTAAATTATTCACTCTCATATGAATCTCATATCGGAGATGGATACTAAACTTCGTACTCAACGTTAGTTATAAATAAAAGATTTCCTCTGAACAAAACAAATTTGAAATTCTCATAGAACGGACTTATGGAAAATGTTTACTTAATAGGAGTATTGAACTGTTTGTATGGACTGGGTGCTACGGAGATGAAAATTACAGGTGGGTGAATATATTTTTTATATATTGGATCTACTTATGAGCTAATCTTTATATTCAACTGGATATACTGGAAATGGTTAAATTCTTTCTTTTTGCCTTGAATTGTAACAGGTAAATTGTATTTTATTTCATGGTCTATTAAAAGTACGTGAACAATAGAGGGCAACACAATGAACAAAGAGTTAAATGAACGTGTACGTGCATTTGTATGATCGAATGAACAATCAGGTTTGAAGGACTACTATTGTACCAATACGCACATTTTTGTCACTTCCATTTCTTTATTTACGAGTATTTACTTCGATCAATAGAAAAATCAACTATGTCAGTGTAATCAGGTATGTTACAATTTTAAATCTTTATAAAATACCTGTCGATATCGTTGGTGAGTAGTGGTTGATGGTGAATAGTTAAGAAAAAGGTTCCTAGAGTATTAATATTATGTTAGTGAGATATTTACAGCACAAGAACATTAACAATTATTTTTTAATAAGATCTGTCACTAATAGGGAATATGTATCGTTTTTAATTAGATGCAGACACTATCCCTAACATTAAATATTAATTGTAAAAAAAAAAACTAAAAAAACACGCTTGTCAGGTATTGTCGTCAAAACTCAGAGCGTGTGCAAAATTACATCCTAATCGAAGACCGAGAAGTGGGCCAAATTAGGATTCCAAGATTTTCTTACATTCATAGTTACAAGTGAAGCTAAAATATAAGCGTGTTAAAAAAACAAGAACTAAAATGACAAAATTGGCCATTCATTTCGCATCAATATTTTCTGTACAGTAAATGCGAAAAAAATCTGTGGCTTTACATATTTTAACGTAAAAATGTGACAAGCATTGGTTATTTTGTGAAACAATTGAAATATGCGCTGTTAATGCTATTTGTAAATTTTGAACGTAAAATTTGAAAGGGCCTCTCGATCATATCATTTGATCATAAATCTTACTTTTGTACACTCATTTATGCTTTATATCTTTTTGATTTTTTCGTAAATTCCATTTTCGGTATGTCCATTTTTCAGCGACGACGGTTTCACCCTTCTAAAGGATCACGGACAATAAGTCATGTGAAGTTCACCTGTAGGCTAGCACTGGTACCCTAATGCGGCGTTCTAATTTTGAATGACCCGTTATAATTATTCATAACCGCTAATTAATCAGACGTGGCAAGTTCTCATTGGCATCGAGAGCACACATTGATCGCTAAATAGTAGCAGCCGTGCCCGTAGCTCTCGAACATGACGCTTTATCAACAGACCGGCAATTGTCGAAACTAATATGTAGCATACGGGCCGTTATACGTACGAGCGTTATACGGCATCATCCAATTAAGTGCATATTTACACCCCATATGAGCACCCGACATTATTGCCATGCAGTTTACACGTGATACCGGTGCCTTTACGTTCCGTTCAGCAGTTCGATGCAAAGATATGTAGTCATGTTTACCCGATACTCTCGTGACTATTGAGCTCCCGATGAATACTTAACGCGAGTGTCCATACAATACAAATTCTATGTGCGTTGACAATATAAATGTTATTCGTCTGAAGATTTTCTTTTGTTTACAGGAATTTGTATTTGGAGCAAAACACCGAGTCAAGTCAGTGAAGAAGTCAGTACAGTAATCCTGCGCCTATTTACCAGACTATACAAACATTTTCTCAATTTTATATTTACTTATTATGTAAACATATTATTTTTATTAAAATTGCTTCATACATTCCGTAATCTGTAAAAAAAGCTCTTCTCATTTAATTGAAAATCACGAAATATTTCACAAAACATGATATAAAGTTTATTGAAGGAGAAAGATACTTTTATAAGATTTATTCAATAAAATGTACTACGTACTGCGCATATTATCTCCATCATTCTATAAAACGTCTCTTCATATCAAAATAAAACTCGTACAATATTTAACGTATCTAGTCTCAAATCTCCAATAGCATTATTTTTCCAATAAAACGCTTGTCATCGGGAATTTAATAAAATCTTATTGAATTGGTGCCCACTTGATGCTTCGATGTTTATTGAGAAGGAGGTACGAGAGTCTGTTTCCTACACACGCTCAATTAATAATACTTTTAATTTAGTACTGGCGTACACAGAAAAGAAAAATAAATCGTCACAATTGCTATAACTAGAAATCTCAATTTCAATTACTTGTTCCTTTATGAACTGTTTTGTTTAGGTTTACAGGATCTATACAACCTCCTTAGGCAAACTTTGTCGGAGATTTACTCGCAGAATTATTAACAGCCACGATTAAAAATAAAATCTGTCTCAGTTTTTTGCAGAAAACGACTTCCTCTGGGTTATTACAAGCGGATGAGTCTAGACGGGATCAAACAAGTACTTTTTATCTCATAAAAGTGAACGAAAGTTAACAATCCAATAGCTCAACAAGTCAACATTAATCTGTGTTTATTTTAGTAATTAACGTTATCATTTTTGAATCACTAAGTTATTTAATCATCTTAATTCAAAGTTTGATTAGTCTTCATCTCTTTCCGTGATCGTAATGATATCAACAAATTAATATTGAATAATATATTATTTATTCAAAGAAAATGAGAAGCTAAATCATTTTCAAAGAAAACCAGTAGTACCTACCAAGATAACTTGTAGTCACAGAACAGTTGATAAAGATCAGTATTGGAAGAAAACATTAAAGGATTCCTCTAAATAAAGCAGCCTAGAAGGAGGCCAAAAAGATAACGCTATCTATGTCTTTATGTAATATGAAGTAAGGTAAAGGCAATATCTAAGCCGCAATAACATGAACCTTTATAATATTCCTTTATGATAATGTTGTACGCCCTGTTAGGTAAATATAGTCGCGCATGCCGCGGAAATATGAAACAACGTTAAACTAACACAAGATTTAGTATTGGTAGTTTAGTGTGCCTGTTTGTGTACTAAACTACCTTGCTGAGCTTCCAACTTGTATTATGTAGCAGCTCAAAACTAATGTACGGAGTTCATGTTCTATTTACATGAGGGAGTTCTTCCTTATTAAGGAAACTATTATGTGCGGAATTTCGCATAGGTATGGATTTCATAGAAAATCAAATGGTGTTTATTATTATTTGAACTTTCAATCTTGTATTTTTAATGTTTAACAAAACAGTTTAACTGTATGAAGATAAAGAACAATGTAGCTGAAACAATAAAATGTAATAGAGAGGAATAATTCGTGTAGAACTACGAGGTACTTACGCCTAATCCCGCACGGATCACATGCAGTAGGCCCTAATGTTTACAAATGTTTCTATAACGAAACCTTCATTTATATAAATAAATGTTTTATTGTACGTAAACGTTGTCCAAGCTAAGGTTACATAACATTCAAATCAATACAAAGCTTGGACCAACGACTAGCATTTATTCTCATCGGGGCGACACACGAATTTTCGTCATAAGCTCGATCTAAACCTTTATCGATGCAGAGCCATTCAAAAAGCACCTCTATTGTTTAGCCTGTAAGGTTCTACGGATCGATACACATGTGAACCGTTTCACAAGGGTTATTATCATGACTGAAGCTTTGTTAATCCTTTCTATTCTGTAGCAATCGATGTGCAGGATTCGTGCGTGACATTATAAGAGCTATTTACAATGTTACAATACGTACCTGAAGAGTCTGACTAATGACCCATTGATTCTTGCCCTCAATAGCATTCGGTTGAATTAATACACACGGTTTTTTTTTTTTTTCAAAAAATCCCTCTTAACAATAATTATTGAATTCACCCAACTTTACAGTGTAAGTATGTTTGTAAAGTAACAAACAATTGCAGGTAAAGGGCCAAGCAACATCGGTCTTCGATCAAGAAACTTACTTTCCGCACTTGACTTCTACCCAACTTTGTTTCTATCTCCAAATGCTGCAGCGATGGAGCGTCTTGTCTATATGCTTGTATTCGATTCCCAACACAACTTTGTTGTCACGTTAAGTTGTTTGTACACGTGACTTGATTGTGATTCAATAAATTGATCCGTAAACCCTATATACGTAGATGGCTTTACTGTATTTAATCCCCAAATGAGTCTAAAAATAAGTCCAAAGAATTAGAGTCTAAAGTATTTGGAGAGCAAAGGAAAACTCCGCTGTGCATCTGTATGACTTCATTAAATCCTTAGTTTGTGTCACAGACGGACGGAGCGGAGGCTGCGCTGGGTTTACGTGTAAAGTTTTCCTCATAAGCTCACCGCAGGGCGCTCCCCTATCAATTGCCGTGATCCCGTGCCCCCGTGCACTCCGCCTTCCCTCCACTGCCCCTGCAAGCCCCACTAATGATCCCACTTGTTAGGGCTCAGCACGGACCTTCGGCCGTGTCACTTGCTGAATAACAAATTCCAAGCTGATCCCACTTTGCTATAGCCACTAGAACTAACAATCGTAGGTCATAAGTTTGAGTGTAGGTATTTGAACCCAAGCCTAAATGTGGTAAAACTGTACATGTACAACAAATGTAAGCTGTAATTCATTCTTATGTTATTTGAATACGGACTTTGAGCTACATTACTTTATATATTTTGAATATCAAAAATGCATTTTAGTTTCAGTTGTAAATGTGCGGTATGCGACCAGAAAGCGACCACGCCAAAATGCAATCGGAAATTGGAGGCAAATTCTACAGAAATTTCATTATACTTCCAACTGGCATTTTTATTTACACGTAATAAACAGCGTGAATACAAAAACACAACACATGATCCGCAGGGATATAAATTCCATTTTTAATCTGCCAGACTCATACTCGGCTGACATTCAATATCAGAGATTAATTACATGCAAAACTTACTGTCGAACTGTTGTGTGGCCTGAGCGAGGAGTGAGGCGAACACCCTGTCGGCGAGGGGTGGGGGCTGCGGGGGGCGGTCGTCGTCGCTGCTGCTGTACCTGTCGCCGCCCCACTCCAAGGAGCGCTGGCGACGGACCCCGCTCGCGCCGCTCGGAGCGCTCGGCAGCCCGCCCGACAGCCCGCTCAGCGAGCCGGCCTTAGCCCGCCGACCTGGCCGCTCCATCCTCGACGTGCTCATAACATCTTGTCACCACATCTGCAGACAATAAAGGAAACCGTTATAAAAGAACATTCCAAGTAATATCGATAATACCTACGTAATACGGTAGGCAAATCTGAAGTCTAACAAGGTACAATGATACCTATATAATATCTGAGTATATATTAATTTATAACAAACGTTACGGGGTTTTCAAGAAAAGAAATAAACCCTCCACCCTAAGAATGAAAAACGATTTACAATCCAAAAAAGTTTAGCACTCGTTAATTTGAGATCTACCACTGCCCGCTGAAACATAAGCCCTTGTTCAAACAAAAGAAATCGACACGATATTTTATCAAAGCAGTTACAGCGTCGTGAACGGAAAAGAACAACTGTAATAAAGAGCCTACAAGTCGTTTGGTTAGCGACCCTACATAAATAGGAAGTTTGCGCCAGAGGGCGTGCGTGTTGGAGCCCTAATCCAGTGGATTGTGCCGCGGTGTCGCCCGCTTTCCGCGCCTTCCAACATCATTTCTCGTATTGACTTAATTTGTACAAGCTTCAGTTCGGCTTCCCACCGACAATTTAAAATACAATTTAATTGTTGCATCAAGCGAACTGAACGCGACACTCAATTATATTGCAATACCAATCGATATTCGGTGCTATCAACAGATACTTGAACACCTTTTTTTTTTTTATCGACGTAAAATCATCAAATGACCCCTCCCGCTGTGGGTTAGCAGCGGTGAGGGAGTGTCAGACTCTTACTGACTAAAATCGTCGTGTTCCGTCATAGGCCTTTTATGTACCAGGGCCGCGGTATCTCTTTCGAACAACCCGCAGCCCCGGCAGATACTTGAACACCTAGGCTTATTATTATATTCATGAGAAGATAATGTTGTAATGGCATTTTGGACTAATGGTCATCATTAATGTTAATGAACATAATAACAGAACACTAATCCGTGAAAGATAATACCGAGGAAGAATATCTGCGACGAGATTGAACGCGAAGCGTAAGGTGTTATATTAATTTGGTCGAATATCGGTCCACCCACATTTTCGTAAATCCGATACACATAATGAATATTTTCATATAAATAATAAATTCCCAAGGTGAATTATTTTCAGAAAATTTTAATATAAGAGATGCCCTTTTTTCGGCCAGATACCACACAAGATTAATAAATTATTACCTAGTTCTTTTCCTTATTTCGTGAATAAACTTACCTACTTGGTAAATGTGACAACTCATACCGATAGTATGAAGTAAAAATAGTTTAATATACATTTTCATTATGTACATAGATATTTCTCGACAAGGATTAGAGATGAATCTAACGAGTTTTCGCTTAATGTAAATACGAAGTAAGCATTGTGTTTAAGGCAAGCAATTGTTAAGGTTTACTGCACTCATTTCTCATTTCGTATCGACAGAATAAACAGAGGCGGTTTCATTATAGATTCGCCGACATTCCACAGAGATACGAATTGTTTAGACATTATTGAGATTTAATAAAATTTCTTTGGCAAAGTTTCTGTTAGGAATTCATCTATGTCTATGGCTGGTCGGTAACTTTAATTAAATTAACATATTTTGTAGTCATTAGAATTTAATTTTGAAATGGTTTTTCTTTGTTACACTGCGAAACTTTATTTTGAGGATATTGCTTACAAAATACTTACTCAACAAAGACGCGCTATGGGCGTTATTGTTATTTCAATCTGAGAATCTTAGTGATCACATACTATTTTAATCTACTTAAAAGGACGAAGAATTCAAATCAACCTTGTGATTTTTTATAATGTTGCCATGTTTAAAAATAAAACTACTTGTCACCGTGTCTTACCAGATGTCGATTACAGAAAAGAAACCAAATACAATATAAAAATAAAACGAAAGAATCTTAATTCGATCTTCATTATTCTTGAAAGTACAAAGCGCCTTTATTAAATTAGCCGCTCATTAGATTTCCATCTTAATTCTATTTGCTCGTGTTTACTGATTACTTTTTGTATCGAGCGATTAATTAAACATTAATTAATGAGGGCCGTCTCCTCTCGGTACGTCGCCGGCGTCTGATGGACCGCTCGGTTTAATATAAAGTAGGCTGGTGTTTACCCGCCTGTGTCGCAGCTCACAGCGTTAATAAATACGCCGCTTCCCTTCATAGACAAGCGTCTGCTCTGTTTTTATTCAATATTTACTCTTATTGTGACGGTATTATTGGACCTTTTTTAAATTTATTACTTTTCACGAAACGTGGGAGTGACGATTCGTGATAAATTCAGGTTTATTAATGTACTTTTTAAGTGCGCAAATTGTGAAAAGTTCTTCACTTGTTATGATAAGCTACTTTTCTGGCACTCAGATTTTGTAATGTTTTACGTTTCATCTTGAAATGTTGCATATTTTATCACATAACAATTATTATAACTTAATTCATTTACTTTACAACAGTTCCAGTAAATGGAGTAACTCATAAACTAGGTATCTAATTCGGAGTAAGTAATACATTTGTAAACAGTTCCTAAGAGCAAAGGTGAAGTTTGTTGAAGGTTCTATTCCGTAGAATAAACTTCGTACTGGTCTGTACCTAGAGTCCTAATGAATAGATAGGTTATCTTTAATATCTAAGAGAAATTAAACTACGAGAACTGATTATATTTTAACGAAATTATTAGCTCAAAAAATCAATCAGAATAAAAAAAAACCTTTTCTTTATGGACTTGTGGAAAAAGGAGCTGTACGCTTAGCCTAAGCAATTGATATAATCATAATTTATCAAAAGTGTTTTGTGAAACGAGAAAAATAAAATTAATAATGACTAAAGCCACAGCATTTAGTATATTTACGACGACAAACTTCAAAATAATAATTCTTCAGCAACCACAAACTAGCACAGTCATCTACCGCTATCATCAAATACTCCAACCGTTTACCCAACAGCTAAAAATGTTAGTAAAGTACTTACGTAGTGACTGTTAAACTGGGAATTATTAAGGTCAAGTTATCTATCGCTGAGGCCAGGTGTAAAACCCAGATAGCAATTAAACCCTTCAGGAATTTTATGTTTAGCTCTCACCTTCGTTGTTTTCACGGGCCATCAAACACCCCTTGTGGAATTGAACTCATTGTTTCTTGGTTCAAATATCGAAGATCAATTATTATTTTGTAAGATACTGCATGACATAAAACAGTTTTTTTAATAAAAATTATAGCAAATGTAACCGGCCACGTTTGATTATAATTAAATACCTACAGCATAAAAAAAAACACCCGAATTGAGGAGCTCCTGATTTTTGGGAAATAGGAAAATAAGGGACTTCCTTTTTTTTAAATTGATTTTAAAAAAATGATAATTAAAATACAAATGTCTTCGTACAATCTTTGTCTTACAAATTTCAAAAAGTATTTTCTTGCCAGTAAATCGTTATGTAGAGATATTTACATTTAATTTAGAGTGAGCGGTCATTCTCGGTGTAGGTATGTGATAGTCCATCCTATTAATCATTACCGGATAGTAACATTAAGCCGATGACACGCGTGTGATGGGCCGCATGCATTGCCGCATATCATTGGGCAGTACATAAATATAGCTAGGCGACTGTAGTACCTACTCTATGGCAGAAATAATACTGGCAGGATACATGCGAAAGCTCTTGATAGTTGCTTTCTAGTTTAGTAATAGATATCATTTTAATTTAATTCATGGTCTAATTGGTTATTGTTTAATATCTACTTCAAAGGTCTGTAAGGTATATGAAGCAAAGAATTTTTCATAAAGAGTATGGTAACTTGCCAGTTAGTGTAAAATATTGAATACATAACTGCTTGTGTGCAACACAGACAATATTTCCATTCTATGCCGAAGTTTAATATTCTCATCCGCTTAGATTTTAAAACGCAAGCCATATATAAAACATCTAGCAATCTCAGCATACGTCGTTCTATAAATAAAAGATATTAGAAATAGTGTTGTAACAAGGATTGCGGTTCCGCGTCACGTATAAAATAAGCGTCAGGCCAATAGGGAGCAAGACAGGCATGTGAATTATGAGCCGTACACCGCCTCCGTATTAAAACTGCATCGCTAGCTGACCTTCTTAAGTTTCACTTTGCATACTCGTGTACAAACTTAGTAAATTAACCACCGTCCGAGCTTGGGATCATAATCTTACATGATTAACATTTATCGCCTTAAACTCATGAAGTTGTAACGTACTTGTTTACAGTAACTCTGGAATGGATGCAACATTGAAAGTTACGTCGATGGATACTAAAGGTTACGTTTATGCTTCAGATCATTGCAGACTTTATTCCTAAAAATATGCTCTACTTAGTAAAAACGAATCTTATATAATGTATCACATGAACACAATAACACCTTTTTCCGATACAAAACACTTTCGAAATATTCCAAGTAGCGTATGTATATCGTTTTCCAGTTTTCCAATGAATGAATTTATCTGAAACCCGATCATATTTGCGTCAGTCAAATATTAATCGGATGTAAAAAAAAACGTGAAAAGACTTTGCATTCCTAGCGAATGAAAGCCGCAGATTAATTAACGTTTCGAGGAAACCGCAACAGAGCCTCAGTTCAGCGGTACTAACCTAATAACGAAACACCGATATGAATTCAGAGAAACAAACTCAATTCATACTTGAATGGATTTTCGAGGAACCCTTTTCGCAAATACATTTTTATTGAAATACATTGAAACTAAAACTGAATTTAAGAACAAAAGTTCTTTCAAAGAATTTGATGAGAACAAAACGAATCAAATGTTGTACAATAAGTTTTGTAGAAACACTTATGGCGATCAGATTTTGAGGGAAAACACAATTTATTTGTGGACGTGATCAAAAACCTACATCAGTTAGGATCGTTTGTGTCGGATCGCAGAGTCGCCGCACGTATGGATAGGTCGGACAGGCATCAGCCTGGGCCGCCAACGTGGCCTGAATCCGCTGCATTTGCTGCACTCGCTGATTTGAGATGAGCCTCGATAAAACTTCCATCTAACTCCAGCTATTTCGTAATTAGATAAACATTTCAAGACTATTTATAACTAAGCGTTTGAAACCTATGCCCCATGCAGAAATACCTTAAACTAACCAAAAAGCGGTGTAGACGCAGTGACAATAAATATTATTTATGTGCTGAACATAACTCAAAAATTATTTCGAACATCAAAAAATTTCAGCTATGTTTTTGAAATTGAGAATCCCATAAATTATAAAGTTACCTGCGCTTACTCAATGTTAATCCAACAACTTTAATTTTAGTACATGTTTTGAGAACAAGTTTAATTAATAATAAACCTACGCTTGTCTAAAAATAACACGAATATTTTTTTTGGGTAAAAGCTTAGTTACAATAATATAGTAAATCTTTCATGTAAATGTGCAGGTAGGTACGGCAGGCAATAAAAATTGATTGTACTCAAATTCAATATTTCAAAATTGAAATGTAAATTTATACGAATTGATACGTATTGTGTTAATAGACTATAGAACATTGTTGTCTATGTAAATCATGTGGAGCTTCGGTTGACTGAATACACGAATTAACCAGGCACTGGGGTACGTGACGTGTATTGTATCGACAGACACATGGAAGCCGATACACAATTAGGAGTTAATTAATTTATGACACACCTATAATTAGGTAGCCAATAACATTACTGGTCTAAGCGCGGCTTTACGTGCTCACTATAAATTGTAAGCCATGATTATTGATGGAGTCTGTTTAGAATCATTAAGCTGATCTTCGCTAAATAACAATGTATAATGATGACAAACGAATAAACAATGACTTAATTATGATACATGTACACAACACATTACGCGAAATACTTTAAATAGCCTACAATGAACATAATTACTTGACAGCCACTAGCGACAGATCTAACGGAGCCAAATAATTCAATAATTGTCTTAGTGAACCGACTTAGTACAGATTAACACAATCTAATGAATGTCTCACATAGTTGTCTCGCAGGACACTGAAGAGCATTAGATTAACAAGGTGAATACTCTGCCCGACTGCTAGTTAGTGTGAAGCCCACTTTGGCTGAAACTTTTAACGAGCACGCAGCATCGAGCACACAGCCATTAAACACTTAAATTTTCTCAAATTATTGAAATGGAAAACGGCAATTTTATACACACTTTATGCCAAAAAAATATTTCACTTAATTTTATTGAACGTTAGGCTTTTATAATGATACTTTTTTTAAAAGGACTTTTTATACATAATAATTAAAATGATGAAGATACCCTATCCAGTTACTCGAAAATGGGTTTTATGTACCATTTTGATAATATGCGAACGTAAAAATAGAGAGGACAAAAGGTCGGGAGCACACCGACAGTATATTAGGATCAAATATGAAACGTCGCCCCTGAACATGAAAGGTCGTTTATGATGAGGACTAACATAAACTGTGGAAGGTTATTAACGAGAAATGATTTTATTGACCTTTACAATAATTAGTAACAGCACATACATATACCTACATATATTTAGGTTTATAAATATTCTGGGAATTGAATGTGAGTGCTCATATTCTAAGCACTTAATAAAATTTCCAGGGCACCCACGCAGTTGGTAGCTTCGAGCGGTTCATTGCAGTAAAATACATGTAGGTGCCAAATGAACTCCAACCCTAGACCTCTCGGATACAAGACAACAGTCTTACGTATAATTTAGTACTAGAGTATCTAATAAATACATAATAATACAGGCACAAGCATCTCACATCATTATTCCCAACAGATCACGACACAATCGCATTACAGACATATATATACTAAGCGCTAATATGTTGACGGCCTAATCTGCATGAGTATTGAATGGGACGCCGCCATAATTGGTCGGATATTGTTAGTATATACCGTGGAGTATGACGCTCTAATGTAATCCAGTGAGGAGCTAATCTGATATCGAGGCGAGCCAGGCGCGGAGTCCATACTGGTTTAATTGGGTCGAGTTTAATCCCCGCAATGCAACTTTAGACTCATTTCCGCTGTCCAATAAAGCGCGAGCAGCTTTGTATCATCCTTAAGGCGATTATCACACTGCCCCGCATGATGCAGCGTAGTGCGTGGATGCGTTTTTTTTCGTTGTATGGAAATATCTCCGTTTGTATGGAAAACACGCATAGTCCAACACACTGAAAATGCATCCACGCGCGTTCATGCGGATCACGCACATACATGCGGAGAAACACGCACCCCCGCGCGTAGGTGCGGGGCGAGACGCAAGGTATGGCACACTGAATCCCGCAATGCCGCGCGTGATTTTGAATGGGCGTGACGTGTATGGTGATCTTCACACTGCCCCGCATCACGCTGCATCTTGCGTGTCGACGCACCTACGCGCGTTCCTGCGGGAGTGCAGATCTGCATCATCGTGCGGGTTTTTCACGCACTCACGCGCGTAGGTGCGTTTTGTAAATTCACGCACAGCGAGTTCCATTTTCAAATATACACGTCACGCCCATTCAAAATCACGCGCGGCACTGCGGGATTCAGTGTGCCATACCTTGCGTCTCGCCCCGCACCTACGCGCGGGGGTGCGTGTTTCTCCGTATGTATGTGCGTGATCCGCATGAACGCGCGTGGATGCATTTTCAGTGTGTTGGACTATGCGTGTTTTCCATACAAACGGAGATATTTCCATACAACGGAAAAAAACGCATCCACGCACTACGCTGCATCATGCGGGGCAGTGTGATAATCGCCTATATTTGAAAATGGAACTCGCTGTGCGTGAAATTACAAAACGTACCTACGCGCGTGAGTGCGTGAAAAACCCGCACGATGATGCAGATCTGCACTCCCGCAGGAACGCGCGTAGGTGCGTCGACACGCAAGATGCAGCGTGATGCGGGGCAGTGTGAAGATCACCTAAAGCTTTGCAAACAACTGCCACTGTTTATTAGTTGCCTGTGCGTTACTTCGGAATACAATTGATAATTTATTTTTTCTAAAGTTCAGTTTGTTCAAAGAGTTATAGGTATGCAATACATTGCGAAAATTGAGAGTTGTAAAGCTCACGATGTCAAAGAAAGTCAATTTCACAAATAACAGCAATTTAAAATTCAGCAATGAAAAATAATACATGGAATATGATTGGTAGTAAAGCTATTCCAATTTTATGTGCGCATACATACACGCCCTTGCCGCGCCTGACAAAATATTTAGTAACTATAAAAGATATACTCGTAAAATAAAACTGAGTCTTCAAAAACTTTTATAATTTTATGACTATAGAATGTCTAGGTTGAATTTTTCACGTTCAAAGGTTCACTTTCAAAGTTTTTAAGGCTTGTGCCGGCTAATGTACGATTTTTACTATATCTGACAGTTGGCAGGACTCAATTTACTTTCTCAAAGAACACACCTGTTGAAAAGTGAATCCATATAATATGATATGTAAGCAAATAAGTAGGTATTCGTAATAATTACTAATAAGTAAGTTTTTCTTCCAATACCCAATCTACAAGAAAAAGTCTAAGCTAATGAAATTATATTCACCAATACCAAGTGAAGAAAAACGTTCTTCCGTATAAGACGGTAAAAAAAAACACGTTACGTAAAGAAATCACAGATTTTATCACACAATACATAAGACAGGTGGAAGCCCACGCGCCTACACAGAATGCAAGACGAGCCGCAAACTCTCTTAAGGTTGTGTGTTATTTACGTACGCCTATCTCTCGGATAAGGGGAAATGTTTAAAAAAACACGACCGTGGAATAATTGAATGTTTTTCGTTTTCAGTATTTAGCAATTTCACGCTCAGTAAATGCAATAATCTACGCCACAGTAGATAATTCAATTCCAGCGTAAATACATGGCCCGTTACCAAATTTCCTTTGAGAGACGAAGCGTGCGGCAGCCGCTGCGAGCCGGCACGTTTCTCTGAACTTCGGAATTCCAATTTTGAAAAGTTTTCCAACAAGGGCTCGATATTGACAGCCAGTGTCAGAGGGCCACTCACTGAGGGCAGCAACGGCCTTAAAAACAACTTCACACTACACAATGCGACGCCCATCCACGACACGTGACACACACAGCCTACGCGCGGGACGCCTTTACAACGTAATATCCGCATTTTATGCACGTATCGTGTGGTGGGAAAATTGTACAAAAAATGTATGAAGTAACCTAAGTAATAATAAGACCATGCAACAAATAAGCTGAAAGTAAAGTGGCACAAACTTCATAAAAAACGAAGAAAGTACAATATAATAAAGAAGAAGGCTTTCGTCTTTGTGATGGCGTGCCAAGTACGAGGTAACTGAGACCATGCTTCATTATTCGCTGGAAAGAAGGGACCCGGAAAGATTAACTTCTTTTATAATTAAGTTTGTCCCCAGACACTAATTTATAAACGGTGTGCGTTTCACTCAGTATAAAAGGGTATTTTCTGAAACCACAAGAAAGTAAAAAGCTTGAAGCTTTTTGCTATGAAAATTATTACAAAGAACTTTAGGAAAATATGTTGATTTTAAAATTTCACAAATTCGCAATAGCAAACTTTTTTCTTAACATATTATCAAAACACAACTGCAACATCATCTGTGATTGAAATATCATCAGTACCAATATCATTTACAAATTGCTCTACACTCAGTGACAGTTAACTCCGCCACTGTGACACTCAGCAGATGGCGTCTAAAGTAACTAACCTAAATAAATACTATGTCATAAAAAAGTCCGTATATATAATAATACTTTGTTAAGTTCTAAAATGCATCAAATAATAAACGTGGAATATAATCACTATTTTATTTAAATATGAGAGTTTCCACTGGCTTTCCTGAGTTTTCCTGTAAACAACTGAATTGTAAGGCAGCGCCATCTGTTATCACTGCAGCGAACTTCTCAACGCAACGAGCTTTCACTGGCGCCATCTACTTCACTTTGGTATGCGACGCCCTCTGTGAGAGGGGAGCTGAACTACGTTCTTTGGGCTCTGTTTCAGTGGACATGGAAAACTCATTGTGAAAACTGATGTTGAACAAGACAACTCGGGGCGTAGCGCGACTGCGCTTTTTACGGAAGTTTCCTATTAGATGTATAAAATTCAAGCCATAATTATGAAAAAGTATGTTTAAAAGCAGAATTTGTAATGACTAGTTAAATCTATACGTAATAGATTTCACCGGATAAGCAACTTTGAAAAGTTGATAGGTGAACCTATCAGTCTATTCCACTTAAGTATCACTTTACATATACAACAGCTGTAGAAGGTCTCATACGAATTAAACTATCAAAATCGAAATAAGTGTTTGTTTAAAGTTTGTACTGAACTCCAAACAAAATGTAACAAAAGCAAAACAATTTGCAATACATTCTAATTCTGCGACCACGCAATGTTATTTTTTTACTCTTATCATCACTATAAGTTTGAGATTGTGCGACAAGACATGGCCACATTCGCCATTGATCATAGAAATGGGCGAAGCTCGCAGAGAATCGAGACAAATGGCCCAGACGTGTGGTGAGCCGTCGTATGAAACACGACCAGCTTGGGTTAGGCCCACTAAAGTACGTAGAATGTGAGACATCAAACTAATATGATGACAAGGCTCATCTGTTGCTGAGTTTTGTCATTGTTCATCTGTTGGATGGAGATAATAACTTTTTGAAACTATACTTGCTTATAAACCAAATCAATTATATATGTAGGCAGGTATTGTTGTCAATGGCAAATATATATTCTGACTACAGTAAAAAAGGATCTGGATATCCCCCTCACTCAGATATCACCCAAAATATTTAGTGATTAATTGCATCAACTTAACATCATGGATAGTAGAAATTTAGAAAACTTAACCCATGTTTCGTCCAATTTTAACTTGGTAAGGTTTCATTAAAAAATTAACTTAATTATATACAGGAAATGTACGCTACGGTAAAAAATTGTCTTATCGCCTGTTTATGAAGTCACCTCCAAGCTCTTTTATTTTCAGCAATATTTTAAATTCATGCATGTAGGTTCGCGTGTGTGGGCGTATAAACCACAGTTCACTAGTCAAAAATAAAACACGACATATAGATAGAAATGATAGGTTAGGCAAGAACCTACTACCATTGTTCGCAATATGAACAAAAATACGTTCCAATGTGGGCTTACTCGAACAGATGTTTCAAATTGACTGATTCCCAAAAGCTGTTAAACCAAGCGTGAAGGTTGTAATAAAGACCGCAGGCCGGCTCCAGATTAATTAAGATAGAGGCTCGTCGAGCTTCAAGAACATTTTCACTGACCACGCCTTTTACTTCGTTTGCCCACATATTTAGGGTTTTCTAGAAACCCGTATAAATGAAACCAGTGAAGCCGTATTCAGATCATAATTACTCATTTGCGTACGTAGTGCGGTGTAGCCGACCACGGAACTGAATAAAAAGCTCTGTTTTTAATAAACATACGTTCGTGCTGTCTTGGTATTGTAAGTTGGCGTGACAACTCGACTTGTGTCTGCAACTTGTCGGAACACAAAGACAACACTATTGTGCTGGTGGCCTCATAGTTTTAATAAAACATTTATACTTACATATTACATAATCCTCATCTCAGTTGTAAGAATGTGCTTTGCTACATATTTTCGATTTTCGTGTTAACACACAAAGACTATCTTTCTAAACATTCTAACATTGCCTAATAAATAAGTTTGCCTTTATAAACGTCTGTGCTTAGTTGAGATTAGTCTATAAGCACCTTTAATATTTTTGCTGCAATACGTTTTGTTACGTATAAATCCAAACCTACCAAAAAAAGTGTTTTACAGAATAAATCACTACCATATCAAAATTATAACAACGTACAAATTGAGTAGAAATATTGAAAGCGTCTATATTGTTAGCCGCAAGTGCTGTTACGAGTCCCCAGATGGATGGCCTACATATGATAACATGTCTAAACAGCCCCATAATAATCCTGTCCACTATAGATAAAGGAGTCCCCGGAGGCACGCGGGAGCACTCCGTCTTTCACACTATCCGTCAAAGTCGCGGCGACGGTCCTCCTCGCGAATACAAATAACTCTACATTCGTAAATCTAGTTCCAAAGTAATTGACATATGTATATCGAAAACCACCCGATGTCGAACGGGTTGAAAAATACATTTGAATAACCATGCATCTCCCCATTGCGTATAACCATGCACGAGCTTATACGGTTTTGAATCTTTTTATGAACGAGTAAGTACTAGTGTTATGCAAGTACGCAACGTTCAGTAGAAAAAACAAAAATGGCAAAAAGGAAAAAAGCAGCCACTTTACTTCTTTTATTTCCTTCATAATAAAATCTTACGTAACATTTTTAAGCCCTCGGCGCGGTACGCATGATCTCTTATTTTCATACAAAGTGCTCAGTGACATCATTGTCAGCCATGTGAAACCGGGCGGAAGAAAGTATTGCATAAAAAACCTACATCGCATAGTTCTGTGTTCAATTTCAACATTAGAAGTTTTCGGTAATGTGATGGCCTGTACCACTCAGAATTCCTCTTCGACGATGAACCCTCGTTTTCGCCACTTCACGATTAAATAAGAAGGAATAAAATAAATCTCATATATGCGCTCACAGGTTCACACGTACATTAGGACGCGCTAAAAGTGTGCTAAAGAGCTTCATCTCGCTGTCTCGCAAAAAGATTTAGGTGGAAGAAGCTTATTTTTGGTAGGGCTGACAGTGCGATAGTGTAAGGCCCATTACAGGCAAATTATGGCGGCCATTATTGTCCGCGTGTCCCGTGCTCACCGCCCTGAGTTACGTCCGCACTGGGTCAATGGGTTTTATATAAGAAATCCTTTCCAACGCGTCCCGTTTCACTACAGATAAATGTAAGTATTTCTGTGAACGAAATCTGCTGTAAAACGTTTGCATGAAAACGTGATGGGGCACGATTCGTGATAAAGGTTAACTACGAGGAAACGTCAAGTTGTCATTCAAATAAAGCGAGTTCTTGTAAAGACTTGCTTATCCAGATGTACATTTTTAATATTGAATTGATGAGCATTATTAAACTGTTCATGTTCGCGATGTAACACGTAATCTAAATAAATAAATATTTTATCAAAACGTCGGTGGTGGGCTAACGGGGAGTCCCAGTGCGCGTCGCGCCTAAGTTTGACGAAGTTAACCCATTAACAAGGTCAGTAAATCATTCGCGTCACTACTAAGTTCGCTTGCTTGTCTCGGCAAATTATTTTAATTACCGTAACAAGTTTATCGCGGAACCAAACGGAATTAAACGCAACTTAGCTTTGAATATTTCCTGGTGGCTTCCTGCATTACGTAAGCGTTTATGGCTCTTTCAGCGGATTTTAAAGTTCGATCTGGAATAAAATACTCGCAGGAGCGGAAAGTTTATTGCAGGCTCTCTATTAAGCTAACGACGTAACAGCGGCAATTATCCTCGTTGATTCAGATAGTTGTCCACTGATGCGCAAAATAGAGCCAGCTTAAAATCGGACTTGGTTCCCAAGGCGACTACAAAGCGGCATGCGGCCGATTACGGTCAAATTATTGCTATCATTATAGTCCGTACTTCTGTGCGATACTGGGTAATCACGGGCGGCGGTGTCGCGCTGCAATACTGCATCTTATTTACTGTTACATAGGACCTATCTGCTTGGTAACGTCGCCGCTCGACATGTTTAATGATACCATTGGTCCTATGCAACCCGCCACTATATTTTCACCTTACATTTTAACTTTGTTCACTGCGCTCGGGCCAAAATTGTCGCTACATTTAAGCTTTGGGTAATTACCATAATATTATTATGAAATATATTTATTATTTCAGACTAAATTTAAGTCCAGGATAAATCCCCGCATTTGTCGACTTACCCCTATTACGTTCTTGTACGGGCCAGCGAATGAAAATTCTTGCTGTTCTTGGAAAAGTGGTGCCAAAATTATTTCGCTCGAGTTCCATGAATATAGTGCTAAAAATGTACGTCGGACGGTATTAAGTTATCAATTATTACAGCATGACTTTGGTATGTACGACACAATAGCGTTTCCGTGGAATAATTCATGAGAGTCGAGTATATGAACTAAGTGAAAATAATGGCCACGTTTGAACTTACACAATCGTCGTTGAATTACAACATTGGTTCGTGTCGCCGGGTACAAATAAGCCGTTTACTTGAGACCCTGACACAAAAGCTATGACGTTGACATAGCGGTCCGCATATTCAATGATCCTCTGAGATGTAATAAACTAACCGTAATTTCTTGTGGGTTCTCCCAGTTTGGTACTTGTAAGTATTAGCTGTGGGCCTCAAACGTGTTAACGTACTTTTTTACATCTTAAGTAAATTGAATAAGCCTTTTTGTGTTCTATTTCTAAGCCCCGAAACCACTATAGAAAAGGTATGACGTTAACATAGCAAACTACACTCTAGTGAATGTCAAAGGGTCTGAATAGAATAAAAAGCGATGACATTGCAAGTGTTTGCTATCAAAACTTTAACCTTTTAACGTAACCTTATGCATTCAGTGGGTGAACACACGAACACGAAAGTAACTGCCGATTGCCACGCACTACTTAAGCACTCGCGGTTGTTCTAAGTGTAACCCACTCCCCTTAACCTCGGCAAACATACCAACTAAATAAGTGTTAAAAGTCTTCTTTTATACATACTGTATGTGGGTAGTTTTCTCTTGTGTCCGTTACGAGAGTAGGTCACGCCGCCCGCCGTAGTGATAAGATTCAGTCAACATGGTCGGTAATGGCCCGGCCAGGCCAACAGTCCTTGGCCAAGATAAATAAACATTACTTAGCTTAATCTAAGATATATTCCCGTCTCTGTCTTGAGCTAATAGTTGGTTGGATATTAATTGCAAGACTATCGTGTTCCAAACCAGATTAATTATAATAATGGATGCACATATCACAATCATTAAATACTCCTTCCTTAAAATATTGATTGCCTGTTACCGTTTCATATTAGGAAAAAAAAAACAAATCAAATCAACGAATAATTATAAGTACCCTACTCCGCGTCTCACCATTCTAGCAAGAAAATGTTTACAACACCTGTTTATGTAAATAAAATGAATGTCACCGCAGGAATACAAGATGGCACTATTCTAGGAACGAAAGCAAATGTGTTGAGAAACGTGTAGGTATGTTACGCAATTACGACGAAATAGCTCATCCAACTTTGCTGAAACTTGACACACATATGAATCAGAACTTGGGGAATAACATTAACAACATAATGTATGACACTTTTTATGGTGGCTATAAATCTGTTTACCAAGAAATAATATGTGTGTAAGTCAGACAACCGTGTAAGAGCTTTTCTAAGCGTATTATTTGAAATTAGTAACAAGAAAGAAGTACAATTAAATAAAAGCTGCTAATCAATAAATGAGTTTGATTAAAGTCTAGTTTGAAATGGTGCTGAGCTCGGTCAGCGTAAGAAAATCACTGGTCGTTTAGGTAACGAGCCCTCTTGATTGACGCCCAGCTGCCGGCTTGATTAAACTGATCAGTTTTTGCCTCTTATGAAAAGAACTCGATCAATGTAACTAGCTGCCGAAAATGAACGGCCCTAAAGATGTACCGAGTTAGTGATCGATTGGGCTTATTACCCACTTCTAAATACTCGACGAAAAAATGTATTTCATATTCTATTATAATTATTCTGCCATGTTAGTTTAGGTCTGAGTTTCAGATCGTTTTACTCCACAAGAACATAAGGTTAGACGCAGATTGTCTTTGTGTAATCATACCAAACTTTTTATGAACGTATAAACATAAAATTACATTTCCAAACGTTTAGTGAGCAATTCTGCGAAACGTTAAATTGGTATCTGATCCTTTGTATAAACGAAAGCGGAATATCATTAGTACTTTATTTCCATTCAGTTCAGTTCTTTAATTACTTAATTGTCTTAAACGACTTCATTATTCAAGAAAGACTGGTCATACTGATTCAAAACCAAACTTTGATAGGGATGGATTGGCTTCAAACTTACTTCCCGCCACTAAATAAATTTCTTCTTTCGAACTGGAGTTTTAGCCACCAGTACTTTGAATGTGGCATTATGACAGGATACTTAGAACCGACCTATTTAATATTAAATTAAAGCTTTACCATAGTAGTGTCTAATAGTAAAGTGGCACTCAAATATAATAAAATCTCTATAATATAAGATACGCCTACACACACCTGAAATCACTAACATTTGAATCCTACATCAAACGCAGCCTCCCTTAGTCAAAGGAAAACAAATTTTATTTTACTAAAAGCGTAATACTGTTAATACACGTGGGTAATCGTAATACAATCGTGGGCTGAAAACAATACGTTTGTTGAAGTAACAAAGTGTGCCGCCTAATGGAATGGGGTTCGATCCCTTTAATGTAATTGGATCTGTCAGCAGCAAACAGGCAAGCAGGTAATTACTAACTGCTACTAACGAAAATAACAGCGTTCTAAGACACTCGATGCCCCCAGGCGACGAACGACTTGAGCTTGGGACACATTATGCGGCGACCAGCCAACGAGGACGAATGCAATCCCGCTCCCTGTTAGCACAGTAAATCTGATAGCCGCTGCAGTCGCACAGTGCGTACCCTACCTTAAACTTGTACACCGTAATGAGTTCACTGCGCCTTATCTACCCACTGTAGCGTTGTACAGTAAATGCATGTATACATATACAAAGATAGAGGTTTATTTTACGAACCTTTTTAAACAAAGACTTCTTTATGCTACATTTTACACGACTATGTCTTTTTATGTCTTTAACCGCACATTTTTGTAGAGTTGTTTAACGTTATAGTGTAGGCTTTAACAGGGCAGGGTAAAAATGTGTCGTAATTGTGGTCCATAAAACATGTAATGGTTTAAAGTTAATAGTATCTGAGAGTAAGCGCATTACAGCTATCGGATTAACAAGCTGCTGCGCCATTAATTCTCCCCGCCAGCTTAATTCTTATACTACTCTACTTTATATAATAGCTTGTAAATCCAATGTGAAAATGTAGTGAAACTTCGAGCTTAGTCGGAAAACGATCTCTATTAAGTAGTTTCGATATGATTACTAGGAAATGAGATAATCGATGCGCGCGAATATATCGTAGTTACACCAAACTAGTAATTACTACCATAACTTACTGCTAATGCCTTTGGAGGTTTTAGTCCACACATTGCTAAGCTACTTTAATTGGACCTAACAAAGTATCATGCGTCCCATAAACCCATGTAAATATAAAAGTAAATACAGGTAGATAACCTATTATTTGTTGTATTAGTAACTTTATCGCTAAAACTTGTTAATAAGTTATTCATAATAACATTGAAACGTACTTACCTGTCGTACTTTGGAGAATAATTGAAAGTTAGGCAGTTCAACATTAATTTGTTTCGCAGTTATGACTTATTTATATCGATTACCATCTCAAACGTTATCAGGCCGTTGAGAATAATAAAGCTACCAATTTTGTTCTGTAATGACCACTTCAAAATAATCCGTTATAAACTTCAGAAGGTATTATTTGAATAAGAAAATTTGGTACTTCTCAAATTTAAATAAGAGATTGCTTACAAAGAGATAAGTAGCATCAAAATAGAACAAAAGAGCTAAAGTAATACCATAAGTATAACATGTGATATTGTCTATTATTATCGTGTGCCTACTATTAGAAACTAAAAAAAGTAATGAATATGATGTGAAATTTTACTCGAAATAATGTGCCTTTTTTAAGAATTAAAATATTAATGCAGTCTGTTCCACTGTAGAGTATCGTAAATGAACTGAGCTCAGGGCGAAAACAAGTTATCGTCAGGTTCAAGAAGTGCTACAATCTCTACGCTTCAGATATAGATATACAATTTAGTGATTACAGCTTCAGTGATACTTGACCTGTGATATGATGAGAAAGAATAATACAAACAGATATTAAATGGGGCAAGCACCTGCTGGCAAAATAAAAATGTTATAAATGCGTTCAGTAAAACCCATTTCAAACGTGTTATAAATGAACATAAAAATGAATATCTACTTTTACGGCACGAAGCAATATACGATACGATTACACGTGTCAAAAATGCCACACATTAACGTGTTCATAACATTACAGTGATGTCGTTACATCATTTATAATAAACGCTGTGAATGGTGAAACGATAAGGTCATAATTCAGAGTTTTGTTATTCAGATCGGTTAGCGTTCGACAGCATCTCACATCGAGCCTAAGCCGAGCACGACATAAATCACATAACAAACACAAAGAGCAAAGTGTTTACCATAAAATCGCATACGCGTCCCTAAATCATAACACAATAAAATTTATAGCGAGCGGAAGGTCCGGCCTCAAGTGCTGATAAATCAAACACATTTTCTTCGTGTGACTGAAACGGAAAATCTTTCCGGCAAATATACCAGGCGACGCCGTTATTTACCTTCTTTTATAATACGAGTACATACAACCCGACGACACATTGTTTTCCATCTATATATAAACGTCGCTATGGTAATAAAACCTCGACTTAGGAACATTTAATTCGATCAGGGATAACAATTCTCCTCTCTAAGCTTATTTTTAGAGATTACATTGTTTTTAAAAAGTGCTTGTTAATCATCATCAATCGATGCTGGTATTTTCTTTTGTTCCATAATTGCCGGCGGTTTAACTCCCTATTTAATTTGCAGATTCCCGTAGAGGCCATTATGTTACAAATTTGCACAGATCCAGTGTCGCAAAATGACGCAATCACTCTTTTGTGAACACAATGATGCAAGTAATGAATTTAATTAAACTGTTAATTCAGTTCTTTTATTTAAACGAGACTATAATCAAATTAAATGAGTATCATTATTTTATAAGCCGGAATTGTTCGACGTTTAAACATTTATCTATTAGAATTTGATATTATTAATGTGATATTCGAGTACAAATACTCATTTATCAGTAGATTTCACGCACGACCGTGTTGTGTGAGCCAACATTCTATGTTCCGTATTTTGATTGGCTCGTTACTGAACTTAGCACAAACGCAGACAACTTTCTCGTGAAGTTTCTTATTGTGATAAAAACAAAGTAGAACGTCGAAAGTGGAAGCCTGCAACGTTCGCCACAATTATTGTATGTATGTATTTACTTTCACACCTAACACGATGATATATTAAACTACGTATAAACAACATTCCTTGAATACTATTATCCTTACATTAGATATAATCTTATAAAAGTAGGACAATCTCAAAATTTCGCTATCATAACACAAAAAGTTATTTTATAGCAAATAATAATACCTAACTGAGCATAAAAAGTAAACTGTTATAAGATCTTCCGCTCATTCCCTAAAAGTTAGCAAGTATAATAAATTCCGGCCATTAATCGGCTGGCCCGTAAAAACTTATTCGAAAATAATAAATAAAATTAACAAAAATGTAGCAGTAACACCGTCGCGCGGCGCAAAATAAATAATTTATTAAGGACAAGTTAACAAGGGTCTCATAAAGAAGGCAAAAGGTCGGCTATTTGTTTTCAGCGAAGGATGGTTCACCCCACTTTGTTATTTAGAGTTTGTGAGAGTTGCAGAGGCGACGGGCTCGGCCGCAAAACAAGCTAAATACTAGACAGCCGGAGTCGTGTATCAAGTTGTTCTTCTGTGCGCCGTCGTCCGCTGCCGCTGACTTGTTACGAGTTACTGCGCTGCTGCTGCTAGTAATCACGCGCTCTATGACAACACCTGCCTTCCTGCTAACTCGCTGTTTGCTTACTTTTGTATTACAGGCTAAGCTCACCGTTATTTGCTTTCAAATTAAGGTCACAACCTTAACATGTTACGTACGTAACTAAGAATATCTGTAATCAATAACCATGAGCTTTATAAATAAAATGCTTCCTTTAAAGTAATATTTCTTAATCAAATCTTCGGTGGGTCAGAAACTTAATGAAATTCCCAAGAAAAAGGGTCTATCGGCTAAAGTAATTAAAGGATTTTATTACATCCTAAACAAGAATAATGATTTACAACATAAAGAGAAAATTATAATCTTGGTGAAATATTTTTCCATCGGCTTTTGCCTAAGTAGGAATAAATTAACTTCGTGGCATTACGGCGCTGGCATTGGTATCATTGCCGCGCATCGTAAATAAAACGTAACAATAAGGTTTTTCTTTAATTTCAGGTAAAGGAGCTTTCACTGCTCCTTTCACTGTTGGAAATATTATTGATGGAAGCAATTTACCGATTTCTTATATAGCAAAGAAATAAGCTTAATTTTCCGTATTGCTTTCAAAACGCCGCATAAAATTAGTTTAATATCTGCATTCATTAGCAAAAGCATGTGTGGAACATTTGAACATCAATTGCAACATTTCACGGTTTAAAATCCGTCGCAGCAAATTGTTCAGATATTGTAGGTTGCGGTGGTACGCAACTGTCAGGCGAACACGAACGTAGAATGGGGCACGGGCGTCATTGTGCCCGCAACAGCTAAATTATTGCGGAGACACGACGACTTCCCTACAAACCTCTGACGCACAACTGCCTCTCCCAAACCGTTTCGGAAACCTTTTACTATACGAGGACGAGTATACTACTGTTTCCGCATTTCAAGTACGTAAACCACCTTCGTCTTTTGTTTTTGAGTTAAAACTAGGAATACTATAACGAACATAGAACTATGTATATTAAAATAGAAAATGTTAAAGACATGTGTAAAAATTATAGTTGAAGTTTGTTATGTTGAACAAACATAAGATTTTTCTTGTTAATAATAAGTAAAGGAGCTCATGTTTCAACAACCCTTTTACGAGTATTAAGTTCTTTAATATTTTAGTAAAGAAACACTCAACTGTATGATTAGAGCGAATATAATTCACTTTACTTGACCTATTTAAATATTAATGCTAAGAGAGCTGTCGTCCTAATTATATACGAAGACCACAAAATTACTAAAGAATGTATAAGTCCAGTCGGTCGTATGTAATTGCCTAATGGGCTTCCTAACATCGATCGAGTCGGACCCGAGTCAATTAGTTCTCGAACGTTCAAAATTTCCAAGTGGTCGAAAGATACGGCGTGATTCGAGCCGCCAGTCGCCAGTAAATGCCTCTAGTTGTTCGATACCAAATTACTCAAATTGTTATTTGCGAAATTGATGTCAGGTTTCATGGAATAACCGCAATTAGCGTTTGAGTAATTCAAACTTGCAAGTACGAAAGTCTGTCCGAAATATCCGAGCCGGAATTGAACATGGCATTTGAAATTCAGTAACGGATAAAATTGAATTTTGATAGCTCGATCTTCTCGAATTGGTGCGGAATTATATTTTTAATAAATCAAAACTTTTCCTAATAATTGGGTTTTGGGGCAATGTGATTTGGCCTTATTGAAGATACAAGATGAAAAGGTCAGCATTTATTGTTCTAACGAAATTGTAACTTAAATATCGTCCTGTCACAACTAGACCTAACCTTTAAAGTTGACTAAACATCAGCATTTTATTCAATTAAATCATTATTTATATATAAAATATAACTACAAAAAGTCATGCAAACGCTTTTATTTATGGTATTGCTGCTATTCTAATAAACTGCGATCAAAAGGCAACAAAGACGTAAAATACATTTTAACAACACACTAACATTTGCTCTAAATGACAACAAAATTAATTCGAGACTTATAGCGAAAGCAGTTTGCAGTATGCAGGTTTTACTTACAAAATATCAGTGTATTCGCATCTCATTATATCGTCGGCAAGGTGCAGCGTCTACAGTAAATTCTTGAGCTCTCGTTTGCGTAATACCGCCATTGTAACAGCACACCTTTGAAGATAAAAGCCTCGCATGTTAGCTAGCCCGTTGCCTTTTCGCGGTCTGGTAATCTTGAGCTTAGCAAAAACTTTAAGCTTCATAGGAAACTATTTTTAATTTCAAAGTTAAAATTAATTTTACCTAGATAGAGGAGCTACTTGGATTGAAATTTTAATGCCTGAAGCGATTACGGCAAAGATTAGTTGTGTCTTTAGTGAGATGGATGGAGAAAGATCTAATCTAAAGCTAGCACGTTGCATGATCATGGTTTATGATGAGAAATCAATTTGTACAAGGTTTTTTGAACGAAAATAAGGCATAATAAGAGTTCGGAAGTAATAAGAGTTCTTATTGTACATCGTAATAATGTTCAGGTTGTGGTGAATTAACTAAACTTATAGTTCGGCCATTCAGAGAATGCGTTCCTGACACGTCGCGATTGAACTGACGACGTAACTTTGCAATGGCGTTGCAGTTACGATAAAAATATTTTTGCTGGTTGTTTACCGTTTTAACAATTGAGGAGCATTAAAACAACATTATTATATCAATAATCAATGAATGTAGTTACGTCGTCAGTTCAATCGCGACGTGTCAGGAACGCATTCTCTGAATGGCCGAACTATAATTATGAGCGTAGTAAATAAAAATGCAATATTTAATTAATAAGTTAAGACAATTAAGTCAAATGTGTAACCAAACAAAGTGTGAATCACATATTAAAATAATTCACAAAAATAATTTATTCGAAAGTATAATTAAAAAAAATTAAAGTTACTATAGAAGTCAAATTAAACAAAGCCAAATTGAGATGCGCAGGAAACGTCCGAGTTTGCATGCTACGAGCTACGAGCGTAGCGATCGTAGCCGCGTAGCAGAGCACACATTCGTAGCACAGCGTAACGGATGATATGCCAATAAGTCTCGGGGCCCTGTCTCTAATTTTAGTGAACAAATATCTTTCGGCACTGTATTCATGTATGAGTATGTATGAGTATGTCTGTTGGATCATAATGATTTACGTTTGACGTAATCAGCGAACTGGCAACACTAGTGTGCTCTCGCTACGGTATGATTACAACTTGTTGTTGTGACGACAAAATGCTATATAAACAGTTGAAAACGTAGAATAGTGTATATATGTGTGTGTACTCAAGAATCTAGATTGCATTTATTGTTGATGCAGCTTGATACTATATTGTTCTATAAATAAAACGTAGTCTAACAAATGGTGAGTATATGTATATTTTCTCGTGACTCAGTAAGTCATTGATTGACGTTTATATTTTGGGCAACCAATGATTATACTTGAGCAACTTTAACAGCGTGGGTGTTTAATAATTCCTGGAATATTCAGTGAATAATAATAACATTGACCATAGTAGAGCAAGACCTATCCAAATTCCAAATATTGAGGAAATGTTGATTAGACTATTCATAACATCAAAAACAATGAGGTTCCTATTGAAATATAAAACACAACACAATATAGTAGACTGGTTTTAAACAAGATTGTTTTAAAAAAAAACAAGTTTGCTAAACAAAATAGAACAACATTTTTAAAATTATGTTGAAACTTATGTTTTGATGTCCAAATAATCAGTACTTTTCGCCGTCACATCAATGCAAACATGATGTTTATTGATTATCAGATAAATTCATGATTGCAACGATATTTATTCAATGTTATCAGCAGATTTATAAAACTGATATATGTATTTACTATTTACAAATGGAAACATTGAAAATATTCAATTTGACAACTAAGTATATTAAAATTGATAATTTAAATTTCGGTAAAATTTATCAGAGTAATTATCATACGTCTACCATAACCTAGAAATCAATAAATTATTAATTAATTATCGCAAGTAATGTATTATGTTATTAGAAAGCTCTGGCCTGCTTTATTTATAATTCAGTGATATGAACTAAATGTCATAGGAATGAAAGATGTTTCGAAACATATCGACAAGGGAGGGACGCGTGACTGGTTAATTATTGTGTCACAACCAACTGTGTTTTGGTTCTTTATAACATCACATCATACCTAGTATCCCTGAGGACTCATGTAGATATTAGATATCCCTATTTAAATACACACATACCTAGCAGTAAGAAAAAAGCAAAACGTAAATAAAGGATTTTGAAAATATGACCACTTTTAACATTGCAAACAGATTATTTTTTCATAAGTTTCCCTCTCAGTTGTTTTAAGTTTGCTATATTTGTTTTTCAAAAATCTTTCAGCTGTATATTAACAGTTATTTCATATTACGTTTAATAAATCAGCCCCATTTAAGCTAGGAACTAAATAGAAATAAACAACATGTTTGCTACCAACAGAGATTCAACGCAGTAATACTCTAATGACCCTTAATGGTCACAAGATGAGCTTAAACTATACTCGAAATAATAGTTTCACAGATATCCGTGCTTTGGTTGCAAACTTTACGTAATTTTATGAAAGTACGAACGTACTCGAACGTCGTTTCTAACATTGCGACCAAGCTAAACTTAAGTATAACTTCTTTAACAATTTTTCCAAGCACAAAACAAAAGATACAAACTAAAGTGGATGGAAACTTACATATTTTATGTTAAAAACTCTTTTCACGCGACACGTACTATATTATTTGACAAATGTCATAGTGATTACCAAAGCAGCGGTGTGTTTCTGATAATAATTGGTAAGACGCGTGATAAACGTCATGCACGGCGGCCGGTGGCGCGCGGCTGCTAAATAATTCACCCATCCACCGACAAGCGCCCACCACGACTTTGAAAAGGGTAAGAACGGCCCTACATCTAATGACTGGAACGTTGTACACCAAAACACGATTCCTGTTTATCCAACTAAAAGTATTGCGATCTGTATGTCTACAAATTATCGCCGTCTACCTCCAAGGCCAATACATTCGCACTACGCCCGACGTGGAACGTAATATTCCTTTTGACGTTGTTTGAGGACAACCTTGGATATTTGGACGTTTCCGTGGGCATGGAAACTTTATACAAACTGAAAGATACTCATAATTTTCCGAAGTTTGAAACTTAATTAATAGGTTTTATTTAATATGTTGCCTAGCAACGAACTAATAATTGTGGTGGGATCTTGTTAGTTAACATTTTCAGCAGAATTGGATTTCAGATTTCGCTTCAATTTATTTCGCAGGTTTATTCGGAAACGTTACTGAGAAAAACTGTTGAAAATTATATACACGAAACAAAATTCACATGAAAATATATTCTATTTTATTTCCGAAAAATCTCAAAATCGATAACACTAACCGTGGATTGGAAAAGAGGCGTATTGAAGCGGATTTATATAGGTACCCAATTGTTAGTAGATGTGGGCTCAATGGACAGATACCGCAGCGATATTTGGGCAACAGCACCGCAATATAACTGGCAATGTGCGACCCAGTATTTCCCGGCAATATTGCAGATACTGTATAACCAAATTATTAGGCGTCTAGACTTGATGAACGGAAATACACAGCAATCGGTAACGGTTGACTGAGAAACTAAAGCCCTATCAGCCAAAATATGTGAACATTTTCACGCTTTTGAAATAATAAGTAAATGTCCTATTAATACAAGGTTTGCTAACATAACAACCACATGCTTTACAAATGTTATTAAATACAATTATTTATTACAATAATTATAATCAACAACAATAATTACAAATCATTATTTTAAGCAGCATGTTTCGTATGATATTTTTGATTTTTCATCTGTAGATAAGTGACTACTCAAATGGAGTACAGTTACCTAAAAATAAATGCATAACAATATCACCTATAAAACGCCGCTCATATATCATATCGTATTTATAATTCAGTCGTAGGAACATAAATATTGTTGTGAGCTAAGTATTTCACTCCACTGTGTAATATATTAGATGGAAACGTTGCGTTGGTGACGGGTACCTCGCATGATGTATTTATTGCTCGCTCGCCGTAGGGACGTGGCCACATCATTCTTTAAGAAACCCTTAATTCTATTAACAATTAAATTAACGTCACCCGATCTTCTTGACATTAAATTGAATTAGGTAGCAGCAACGCGGCAACCTGCGTTTTGTAATTGATTAAGGCCCAAGTTCATCAACAACATAAACGTCAGTTTTCTTAAAACAACTGATAAATATGAATATTTACGTACAATTTAAGAAGAAAACTGTTGTTTAAAAAAACGGATGTTTAAGCTGTCGGTGAAGTTGGTGGGTAAGAACATACTTTTAACATTATACTACACAGAACCTGTTCATTATATCTGAAATATACTGCATGTACGGACGTAAATAAAATCCGAATTTTAAAAGAGCTCATCAACTTTCTGCTTAATTAAGGTAAAAAAACCAACAGAAGTGTTGCTTTAATAATTCACGTGGAAAGGAAAGATATTTTTACCAGCTAACTGGAGTCAATACCCAGATTATAGGTCAATGATCCCTAACGAATTTTATACATATCTACCTATTGTCTTAGTAAAAGCGTTTGAATAAAATTATTAACTTGTCTAGACGAATCGATCATACTTTTAGGGATAGCTTCTAATACTGTAAGTTTGATATGCCCGAGAACATTAAAATAATTAGTAGAACTTGAAAACAAATTTGTCGTATCTATAACTACTGAGACAACGCTGTCAAGAAAATGCATCTAATTTGGAATATGCACAGAAAGTGTTGGGCAAAAAAAGGCTAAGATTGGTCGGCGTAGTGGAGTAGCCACTAATAATTCACGGCACGTAGCCGAAAACAGAATTATCCGCTGTAGTAGTTCGGGAACTCTGCCAACTCTCATCATATTAAGGCGAGATGATAATGAACGCGATGTTTCTGTTGCTATTTTTCACGGCAACTTCTGGCCAGTACAGAAAATTTTAAAACACAACAACTTTGTAAAAATGTTCAGGGAAAATGTCTGCTTGAAAACCAGTCGCTAAATCGCCAAAAGTAAAAAAACTTAAAAGAAAAAGACAATTGCCATCGTTGACGTTTATTCGAAAAATCGTTATCGTTCTCAGTCATTCGAGTTGTTCCGTCGAAAACATCAAGACTATAGACATTTTTCGATACCCGCAATCCTTACAAACCTCGCAGAGAACGACGCTTTCAAAGCCCAGAAAGCTCTAAAGCCCTCACAATTGTCACTAAACAAAGTGAAAAACGAAAACCTTGGATTTAAGATGTGCTGGAAATGAACGTTTAAGACGCAAATATCAATACTTAGGACGATATAAAATGCCACCAAGATGGACGCTTTTCTTTTTAAATTATCCCAACTTACTTTTCATTTTTATTATATGGCAATATAGAGGCATATATTTACCTAAATGTACATCGGTTTTGTATTAGTTATTGATGTAGATACATAAAGTACAAGTACGTCGTCAAACTAAGCTGCTTGATGTTTTTGAAGTTCAGTGAAACTGCTTGTGTCCGAACTAGTCGTACATATTTGATGAACTAAATGACGTAGTCGGTGAGCGTCCACCTTTTGTACTTAGAATCGACTTGAACAAGCCAGGCGGGCCACAAACAAATATTTGTTTGATCTCCAGATATTGGTTCCGAATGTAGAACTTTGTACATGTCAACTGTAAATGTAATCTCACATGAAACGTGTTCATAAAACGGATAGCCATTCCATTCTAAACTGTAGGTAACAATTATGCATACACACAAGTCGTTATCTACAACATTAATATACGTATTATAACGCTCAACAACGGCAATCCGAACAGTTACAAAACCATTAAATACCTTGAAGTCCCACCTAATTGCTTCCGAAGTCGACAAGCTCTATTATTAAAAATGTTCTGAATTGAACAAATTGTCACTCGTTTTAAAAGTTAAATTAGTTGGGTTAGTCGTTTCTCCGTCCATGGTGAATAAAACATAAGACTTAGCTGTCCTAATGAGGTGGGGTTCTTTGTTTTTCTTAGTGACTGCATAAGTTGTGAATGAACGTGGGATCAGCGGGTGTCGGATCAAATCGCACTTCATTTGTCCGCGTCAGGCGTTCGGCCGCGTGATGGATGACAGCGCGCGCCCGGTGCGTTGCCTGCTTTTAATTGATACCGTCATTTTTGTACCGGCCGCCGCCCCCCGCGCTTCGCCTCCCCGCCCCGCCGTCCTCACTACTCCTTCCATTACATAACACCGCGGAATTCTTCCGATCGTTTATCTTTTATTTCGATGAGATATATCTTTTGAGGAGCGCACTCTATTCCGAGCTTGAGCGTGTCTATTATCATTGATAGGGGTAATTTGTTTGATATTTCATTTCACATGCGACCCATATCACGAATTGAATGTAGGGTGGCATCGTTGTGTCGACAATTTTGTTTTGTGTGGGAGTAGCGAAGTCGATAATAAAGTATACATAAAAAAGGAGGTTAGAAGTTTATTTGCTATTTCCTACATGGTAAATTATCGAAACGTAAATAAACTGACTTTGCAATGTTTTTTGCACAAACACGAAAAACATAAGTACCTAATAATGTGTAGAGAAGACAGCGCACAACGAACGATTTAAAATCAGACAAAGAAATCCTACAAACAAGAACTAAGCCATATTTTTGAACGAACTCTGAATTTAGAAAAAGTTTGAATTGGACGATTTAAAATCTGCAATGCGCGCTGGCTCTAAGTATTGTCAGTTTTCGAATAATACTTGTTGACCCACTTTTGTCTGTTGGAATTTACGCCTTCCGGGTAGAAATTAAGCTTATTACACTATTATTCTCGTATTTCCAGACAAGCAAAGAACCTTTTTTGTTCATAAATTGTATTATTTCACGGGACAAATATAATGTTTATTGTTCTTTTCCTCGTTCTAGTATACAATGAGGAATGCCGTGTTTAAAATAAAAAAAACTATTCAGATTTCAACGCGAATTGTTTTAAAATTACCTTAATTCGGGTACATTTGAAGTTCAAAATGTGGTGATGGTGATTTTTAAAATGGTATCTTAGTTTTTGGTTTATCATTCCTCACCTGTTTGTTACCTTTACTACAATGCGAGGTAAAAAGCAAAATGAACAATTATTTAAAACGGCAGGCACTCTGCTACGATAGCTACGGCTACGAGCTACGACGTAGCAGCCGTAGCACGTAGCAGGAAATGGAGTTACTCTCCTGGCGGGCGCAGGACTTCTGCCAAACTCGGTAAATGGTAATGAGAATGCAATTTATTTCAGTTTTTAGCTTAGTTTAACGTTTTTTGAAATACCGTAATGTTGGGCCAGTTAGCCGGGCTGGGCCAAATTACACTGCTATTATCTTTAAATTGACCATTGCCATGTGAAATTGTGGTAAATTATTTCTGATAACCTATCATCATCATAAAACTGAAATACACGTTGTGTATTCACGAGGGATTCGATTTATGTTTGATTGAACTGGCGGTTTCCATTGACCATGTATTAGTGTTCACGCCCGCACTATGATTTTATTTTTGAATATTTTTATTCGATTAAAGCCTATCAAAAAGGTAGTCGAACCCAAATGTACTGTGTACAAAATGTATTTGGTGAAATCGTTACATCGCTTCACAAAACAAATGGAATGGGAATTTATTTATAATCTGCCATAATGAAAGCAGATTAATTTGTGAGCGATTAGCCTCAATAAAACAAATGAATGGCGCTAATGACCTGTTCGTCACCTCGGAACAAAGTATCTGATAAACTTACATCCTACTAATATTATAAACGCGAAAGTTTGTATGTATGGATGTATGGATGTTTGTTACTCTTTCACGCAAAAACTACTGAATGGATTTTAATGAAACTTTACAATAATATAGCTCATACATCAGAATAACACATAGGCTACAATTTGTAAACATATTGTTCGAAATACTAAACCTGCGCAGACGAAGTCGCGGGCACCAGCTAGTACCATTATAATTTCACTCAAGTAACAATCCGTGTTAAGTCCGAAGTTGTGGTGGCCTAGTGGGTAAAAAACCAACCTCTCGAGTATGAGGGTGTGGGTTCGATTCCAGTTCAGGCAAGTACCAATGCAACTTTTCTAAGCTTGTATGTACTTTCTAAGTATATCTTGAACACCAATGGCTGATAAAAAGGTGAAGGAAAACGTCTTGAGGAAACCTGGACTATATAGTCTGAAATCACCAACCCGCATTGAGCAAGCGTGGTGATTAATGCTTAATCCTTCTCCGTGTGAGAGGAGGCCTGTGCCCAGCAGTGGGACGATAAAAAGGCTGTAACAGTAACAATCCGTGTAACAAATGTGACTGGTTATCAGTAATCTGTCTGAAAAAATAAAGCAATGATGAAACTCCTAAACCTTTTTGTTGATTAGTTTTTTGAACTGGTAACGTTTGATCGAGGAGCGGCCACTTTGATTGCTACTGATAAATGTAGCGATGGAGATTTAGTTGTCAGCCTGTGTAGGAGACATTTGTTGGGATCACGACCCTATCCCGAACCAACCATGAATTCTCGAGCTCTCATTTGCGTAATGTGATTACAAAAGCACATCTTTCGAGATAAAAGCGTAGGCTTTCTACGTAAGTAATGAATTTCCCAGTCTCCACTGAGAAAGCTGAGAGCCTCATAATTGTAACCGAATGCAGGCAGGGACCCATGATCATGTTACTGGTACTCCAATCACTGCTCAACGGTATTGACATTCATTCGTAAATCACCCTTGTCCTTGATATAAAATAAATGATGGTAAAGTCCAGAAATAACAAGAAGCAATAAAACAACTCTAACCAACAAACAAAAGAACTGCTCAACAAGAAAAACAAAAGAAATCAGTTCACAAGCTACCTCACAAAAATAAAACGCTCGAATAACAAACATGAAGCTTTGTAGCTATTACTTAGAAGTCTTAGAAAATCGAAGTGTACAATGTAATCCGATCAGATAAGATGGTACAGCTGTCGGAGAAGCCGGCGCTGCCTAGCTTGTCTACAAATTTATTCACACTCCATTAATACACGTCCACCGACAGCCGGCGTGATAGATTAGCCTGCACATTTATATGGCGTACCTGGAAAAAATACCTCCGGACTCGGCCCCGGCTAAATCTAATACTAACATTAATTCCGAGCCACTCAGACGCAATTTAAAAAGACGCCTCATTTATATTAGAATATTATCTCATTACTTTATTACATTTTTGTACACATAATTCCCTCGGCGTATTCTTAAGCAGACGAAAATATCGGAGAATGTCTCGCGAACATAAGGAAGTTAATAAATCAACGACAGAACGTCGCTTCCTGAATTACGAAGACAATACATGATGGCAATGAATGGGAAAATTGGATATAATCGTCCGTGTTTCATAGATTGTCTGACAGATAATAATGCGATACGAAATGTATGTCGTATCAATGTTACAATCGAAATATCAACAAACATAGTACAATTAGCAGGGACTATTAACAGTCATAAACTGTGTAACGTTTTTTACTGCGGCCTCCGGCAAATTGCGCTGGAAGCAGCTGCGAGTTGTAAAAAGTTCGCACAATAAACGTCTTCCCGCCACCTCTCTGTCTGAGCACAATTAAAACATTTTGTCTACTCGTATACGTCGTTGCGATAATAACACGACATTTAACGCTGAAACAGACAAATTACTCATGGAAATCTCGAGCGAAAGTTGAATAAATGAAAGCGGTTATCACAAATTATTTAACTGCAACATTCGGCACGCGGCCAGCGTGGTGTTCGGTGAATTTCACTAAACTATTCAGGTCGAGGAAACCGCAGTCGCTCAGTTGTTCACAGCTCTAACTTAAACTTTTGCTGCGAGAAAAAACTTTTAACGTCCCTCCGATCCTCTTTCCATTTAAAAGTAAACATTTAACTCAATAACTGTGAATAACTTTAGATTAATATTCGCATGCGAGTTCAAATGGCGCAAATGAAATATTTTAAACTTTTGGAATGGAATTAATGTTTGTGTGCCCGTTGGCGCTTGATTCTTTTACTGCGCTCTCCACCGGGAGCGATACACACGTATGTTTGTGTACAGGTGTTTATGATAAAAACACAAGCTGAAATAGCCAACGGGGTACAATTACAGCCAAGTTAACCTGAAAAAAGATGAAAGAATAACACATATTTGGAAAAATACACTACCTCCAGCTTTAACAGTCTAGTCGCGCTAACAATTAATAGATAAGGCCTGCGACGACCGCCAAAGCCAGCGGCCATTTTACCGTACCTAGAGTCTGCTCAAATTATACTTACAGTGAACTCACTTCTTCTTCACTGTTATTACTACATATATTCCAAAATTACTTACAAAACTGATTTGCTCTATTTGGTTAGAAGACCAAAATATTTTATATTTTCAAGCATTCAGAAGTGGTAGCTTTCCACGTATGGATGTATTATATTATAATTAGCAAATTATTTAGATCACAATATCGTTAAAAAGTAATATTCATATTTTATTCAGTAACTTTCCTAACTACCCTTAGATATGCCACTAAATAATACCAAAACCTTATTAGTGACTTATATTTTAAATACCGAAGCAGCTGGTAGCTTAAACTCGCTTCATAGAGAGTATCTCGTTATTCAAGTAACGTGCGTTGGCAACACCCAAACTACATGCACCAGTTACGTCACATATATTTATAAGGATTCTACGTAAACGCGACAATTTACTAACCTGACTTAAAACACGATATTACATTTTCAAGCTATAAATTGGAATTTATTTATCGTTTTTATCAACAAATTATAATTAAGATAGCAATCTTTTCATGTAGAAGTAAAAAGCAAAAGTTGTAATATTGTTTTGCAGAATATCACATCAAATGAAACATGACAAATGGTCGAATACCAATGCTTTCTTTGGTGGCTTCGTATTAATGTTTAGCTGAGTTGAGTATTCAGGGGTTTTGACAATAACACAAAAATTAATACTGATAGCAATCTTGGTAATAATACATTCTAACAATACGAAGCTTTTAACAGTGAAGCAAGTCAATTCAAGCGACGCCTACGCCTTACTTTCGTACGTGCGGGTTTCAATACTTAAGTATAAGTTTCGTCAAGCGTCGCGACCGCCGCTACTTTGCGGTTTTCCTTGGCAACCGCAGGAACTACTTGCTAAGCCAGGTATTGGAGGATAAAGCAATGAAAACTGGGTCACTGGATTAACGCAATTTCAACTTTAATTATTGTAACACTTGCAAGGGTTGTAAAAGTTCCTGTTTTATATTTTTTACTCATATTTACCTGTACCGTGTCTTCCCCGTGTTTTATGAGCGCCCTTACATGGAACATAATTTATTTTTAATCTTATTGCTAACATTTCAGCTCACGTAAAGCTGCCGACATAAAAGTTCGCCGCGTCCAAATTGGGAACGAGTCTTGTCGCGCCTTAATCTATTTCTTGCCGCCTATTAAAAAGTGTTTAGATGATCATTTTGACAGCCTGAAGTTGTGAACTTGTGCTAAGAATATGAAATGAGCAATATTTTCGTGGAATATGCCTCATACGTTATTCGAACCTAGTTTTTGCAGGCGTGTTTTCAGATTAATGTGACTTTCGAATGACATAAAACATTGCTATCAAAAAAAGTATGGCAAAAGCAAACTCAGAATTTCGGTAAAAATACATTCAAAATTATTTTCTTTCAGCGCAATGACTGTGCTCTTTTTCTGTTTACAGACTCTTGGGAGTATCGGACCGGTTACAAAAATCTTCGAAATTATAAACTTTGGCGAAGTGAAGTAAAATCATTTTTAGGAATTTGACTGAGTAAGTACACCTTTACAAGTTTGTAGATTCGATTATGTATATACTTTCATAAATTATTTAGGACTTTCATCTATCTATACTTTAATATCTTTTTAATCATAAAATTAGAAAAGGCTGTATCATAACACAAATACAACAAGATGTGATAAATTTAAACTTTTTCGACCGACATGAAATGAGCAGAAGAAACAGATACCCTATTTTCAAGTATTCCTGAGTAGATGAATCTTCTACATGAGTTAATATTTAACACACATACAAATCAAACACAGCTAAAAATAACTCAAACATATAACATTGGAATGTGCCCCTCGGGAACGCCACTAAATGGTAAATTAGACAATGTTAGGCTATCTAAATAATTATGTTACATGATATAACATTCAGTTACTACATAATGTTGTATACCTACTTAGCCAACATCAAATTCATTCCCTAAAGCAGTGTTGTTGACACTTTTATAACAATATAAAAAGAAGGAAAGAATATAAAATAAATTCGTCAGAATTTTCCTTCCAAACAAAAAGTTAAGATGTAAAAAACTTACTAAAAGTAAGTTTATAATATCGTCTTATAGGATATTTTTAGATATTAGATGAATTGTTTTTGTTTACAGGTAACTCGGCAAATGGAGGTTTCGACTTGTAGCCTGTTAGCTCTGCGGAGAACTTCTCTACGAGTTGGCAAACTTTGCAAAACTTGGCATTGAGTTATAGATTCCCAACTGCCTCCCAAATACTTATTTGTTTTGTTCACTTTGACCGTAAACAAAGATATCCATTTTGATGTATCTGAGTTTGTATGTACGCATGTGCCATGAATGATATATTAACATACTGTTATGTTGTCTTGAAGATATTTGTTAAGTGAGGTATTCAAGTTTAAGTATAATATATTATTTCTTTTACCCAACTTATTCCAAACTTCAGTACCTACACTGCTAAGGGTGGCACATAAGTATAATACATTAGACTCATGTGGTTAGCGTTCAGCCAGAATACAATAAAACTTTAGAATATAATCATTGTGAGGTTAAACAATGTGAATGTAAATGGTCGTTAACATTTCCACATAGTGTGCTCTAATGTCTCGCAGAGCCGATTGGCGATCGCATAACTCTTTGTTCTCATACATTCAGTTCACATAAAACCACTTGACCTGAATAAAATACCAAAGTCACATTTCTCAATTGGTAGTTGCATTTTATGTCACTAAAATAGGTCAAGTTTTTGTGTAGGAGCCGCTCATGCGTGCGTGAGCCACTATCTAAGGTCTCGAATAGATGAGAGGCTCGATAGCGTCCCACCATAAAAAAGCGGGATATAGGACGCGGGCACACTGGCTGCTCACGTCCCGTCACCTTGCGGCCCGCTTTATACGCTGTATCTCCTAAACCACTATTTATTCCCACCCCAACTAAATTACCACTTACATTAATTACCCCCACATATTTATTGTAACAGTTTTGCGTAGTGAAACAATGTGATATTAACATCGGCCGCAACTTGTGCTATATTGGCGGGTTACGGAAATAAACATCGCAGTAATTTACTGGTTTTAAGATAATAATGGCCCATTAGAGGTTGTCGGCGCCCACACTTTATTGATTACTATTTTAAAACCGTATCGGGAATTAATTATTGCAAGCAGGTACCTAATTAATGAATCTTATTAAATCAATTATTTCACGAATGAAAGCTAATATCACACCAAGATACGGCTTCTGAACTTTATTTCTTCCTCAGATGGCATGCGATACTCATCAAAAAACTTCGAGGAAGTTAATCAAACACCAAATAAAACATCTTTGCATTTACTGGTATTCTATTTGAAAGAGCCGAGCCTTATGTTAGAACAGGTTCGCTAAGAACATTGTGCCCGAGATTTGAGACCATTAACCGTGTGCCGGTCCCAAGTGTAAATTTATAATTGTTAATTCATGTCTAGAAGTAAATATTTTATGCAAAAACGTGGTTAGGGAGCAGGTAGTTCTCCCCAGCCGCTCGATACGACGTAATTGGTTACCAACGCTTGGTTAGATAGCCACTTTTAATGTAATTATGTAAGTGTGTTTACTTTAATACGGACTCTTTGCTCTATCTTTTATAGTAATTACTTTGATAGTATCTTTTGTGGCGTAAGTTGGGTGCTAAGCAAGTACGAAGTTTAATGAGATTGTTAAGCCACAATTTTTAGTTAAACTAGAATTAAAAGTATTTTATGTGCTCAATGTTTCACGACAATCACGATATAGCAATAGGAGCTGTATTATAATTTTGTATATCAAACAAGGGAAGAAACAGAAACTAACGAACTATGTTTACTTATTCGTTAAACAAAAAAAAACAAAAGATATTTACGGATTCGGATCAGAATATAGGTACTGGATCGGTAAAACAATTCGGTTTTCTTGCTTTGAGGTTTAGGAAGCACTCCAGGTCAACTGGTCCCGACAGCGAGGGTCGCAGCACGTAGTCTATACGAAATTATCTGCCCCGAGAGAGGGCGCCCCGGGCGACTCGAGGAAAATATAAAACGAAAATAACTTGCGCCTACCTAAGCCTTGTGCCAGAGTTTTTTTACATTAACACGGAAAGGCAGCAAATAAAATGTTTATTTTAAATAAACGTTTGCTCTGGCATGCCCTACGTGAAGTTGTTCCGCTGTCTGTTTCCACAAACGCGACTTGAAGGTAATTTACTTAGCGGCTTTTGCACAAGCTTTAATTTACGAGAAGACACAATATGTACACGGCACTAGCTACAGTATTTTATTACTGCAACAGAAAATCTGCGTATTGTAACCATAGTCGTAATACGGAATGCGATATCGCGCTATCTCGTTCCAAATAACCGTTAGGAACAGGATAGCGGGCGACTTACGCAACTAAACATCGGAACTGAGTAGTTCCAATGTGAGTATATGAACGTGTGTGAGTTCCGTTTGTTCTGTGCACACGATTCGATGTAACAGTAGTGAGGACACGCATTTGTAGTAAAAGCGTGTTCCCGCCATAACTCGGACGACCTCAGACCGCACGATATTAAAACTATAAAGTGCCGCGCGCGACCGATTCGCCCACCCCTTACGACTCGGCGGCGACCCCAGCTAACTTTTTGTTTTTCACCTTACGTTTAATCTACATTTTATTTAGCACTTTGATTTTTATTACGCTTGTAAACCTTTATTGAAAAAATGCTAAGCGGGCTTTGTATTTTCAGTTAATGAAACATAAATGTAGGTCAAAATGAATTTGATTATATGAGATGGCATAAGAAAAAATATCCAAATGGAAGATGGAAAAGGATATGCGTGTTTATGACGCTCCACGGGGACTCACACGTTGAACTTCTCGACGTAAGTACAGTGGAGTAAGAAGGGGTGAGTATAAAATGACTAAGTTATCGCTCTCAGAAGACGTATATAGTCGTAAAAGTCTGAAACGGAGCTACTCATATGAAAATAATCAAGAGTAAATCGATGTTGGGATGGTTTTACTTTTGGTGACGTAACAATGACGGTAGCTCCTCTCATTTGTTTCCAGTAAGAGGTCTGTTACAGTAATTGGGAGCACAACAAGTGTCGTTAGTGTGTTTATTGCTCGGCTGATGGACACAGAGTACTCACGCACTAGTCGCACAAATTTTTGTACCTAAAGTGAAGGGACTGACTCCCATTTAGACATTCAACAAATTTAAATGTTTTAGGTCGCCAACATCAAAATTAAGATGGCTATTCCTTTTAATATAACTCAGCGTTGCTACAGCTATATTGAAAACACGAACGTTAATTATCTTTTATATAGAAAACGTAAACAAGTTCATTTTCATTCCATTGTTTCAGAACCAACAAACTTTACTAAATAAATGTCTTAAATATCTAACAACAATGAAATTATTCATTGAATTCAATGCAAGAGTAAACCTTTTCACAATGAACAGCATGAAAACTTTAACGAAATTCATATCAGAAATAAATAAAACTGTTTATGTTCGGATCTCAGGGCGAAGGAGCAATTCCAAATGTACTCGAAAGTTATTGCTCGACCCCTCCCCAAAGAAGTGTGGGGTTAATAGTTGTAGTAATAGTATGTGCCAACGACTGAATTGTTAAGAGCTATCTAACAAGTAATCTAGCGAACTTTGTGGGCCAGAAGTGGAGTTCGTATGTATGTTAATTGGACGCTAAACTGATAATGTCGAGATAACGGTCCACCGTCCCCATATTCATTCGGCCCGTGTTTGAGCGTCTTTCCAAAAGATTTGATGCACACGGCAAGGTTTATGCTAAAAGTTTGCGGGGCAACTTGCACACGAAGCCACTGCCACATAAGTTCAAAGTTTTTATTTCACATTAACAATTTACAAGCATTTTATGAAAGGCTAAATTCTTGTTACGACCATCTAACTTTTAGCGCCAACTATACCAGCCAACAGTACCTACAACTACAGGAACATAAAATTTTGTTTAAACTATTTAATTGATATAAGTTACACTAATTATAAGTTTTCACACTTATTAACTATAGAGATACAAGTTGCAATGCATTCCCTATGTCTCTAAAAAAGGATCGAATTTCAAGAAACTCTTAATGAACACCTGGGCCATGAATGCAAAACTACACGGGGCTGTTCCAAATCTCATTTCAGCATGACGGTACGAATCAATCACTATTGTCAGCCTTCGATATAAATCAAGCTAACTTTATATTTGTGGTTCGGGGCGCTCTTCCGCTTCTGTCCATTCGGTCATATTGTCCGCGCGTTCAATTCAATAAGTCTTGTTTATCGGACCTTCTCGATACTATGCGATTTATCTAATCGAGAATTCCAATCGAATGATTCCTATTGTACCGCTGCCTAAGCAAACACTTCCGAGGTGTTCTATTTTCTTTAGAAAATAAAAATGGAACTGAAAATTTTTCTCTATTTCCAGTTGCACTCGAAAGTCGCCTGAATACCGGATTAAAAACATTCGTATGGGCAAAATTTTAATTTCTCTCGAAATCATGTGAAAATACCCGGCTGCTTAAAAGATTGCAGTAATGCTACACAATTTGCATTGCCACCTGTCTGCTTGAATTTAATTGTATATATTTTAATGTAATAAAAGTTGCTTTGCGAAATGAGAACGGTACGCTGCCGTGAATAATGCTTGATTATTTCAATATCAGATATTATTTGCATATCCTGTCCGCTCTCCAATATTTAAATATAGCATTGCATAAATAGGTTTTTAAATAAAATATGAATTTCCTTAAAGTAATCTAACTTTATATCTATACTAGCTTCTGCCCGCGACTTCGTACGCGGATCCTGTCCCTTATGCCAGCGACTACGGGGTCAACAAAATCAAAGATCTCTGATATTGAATTTTAAGGGCCCGTTGACTTGAAAACACCGGAATACGCATAACCATTAGAAACGTTCCATATATTTAATTTTTGTACTTTAACGGCAAAAGCACAGCAGACTAAACAAAATGCTGAGAACTGAACCGCAATAGACGTGACCATAGGGATAAAAGTAGTAATTCTAATTAGTCGGCATTTAAGTTGTGTGTGGCAAAAATATTACACGTATTATTACGTAAAAAACCATTAAATAGATGACAAAGTCGTGGTGACTTAAGTGGAAGTCGTGGTGGTTTAGTGGGTAGAGAACCAATCTCTCAAGTATGAGCGTGGGTCTTTGATTCCAGGTCTGGCAAGTACCTGCCAATGCAACTTTTTTAAGTTCGTATGTACTTTCTACGTATTTTTTGGATACCAATGACCGTTATTTGGAGGGGATGTTAAACTGTAGGTTCCGGCTGTCATTGAACATTCTTGGCAGTCGTTATGGGTAGTCAGAAGCCAGTAAGTCTTACCAAGGGGTGTTGGGTTGAGCGGGTAACCGGGTTGTGGAGGTCAGATAAGCAGTCGCTCCTTGTAAAACACTGGTACTCAGTTGCATCGTGACTGGAAGTCGACCCTAACATAATTGGGACAAAGGCTCTTGAGATAATAACGACAATAATAATGAGATATAGGCACCGCAGGACATCTAAGGCTGATGTCGGGGAGTAGCGACCCCGCGGGGCTATATATACTGAGTTCTCCAGGGAGAGTATACTGTCCCCCATCTCCGGCCGGTCAGAGTGAACCATGACGGGGGTAGGTCTCACGCCTCTGGCTTGGCTTGGCCGTCCAGAGTGGAGTGGAGTGCTAGAGCAGGATTAGTAGCCCTGCTCGGAGGGTAAGTACAGGGAGCGCGTAATCTGCGTTTAAAGTCCGCCGAGGGATCCTCACCCTTCAGCCGCTCATGTCCCTGTTGCCCTCTTGTTGCTATTCAGTGACTGGTTCCCGGGGGCCCAGTAAGTGAGGTGGCGAGTCTCCACCTGCCGTTTTTACATGTACCAAATACATTGTCATCCACTAACATCCCATCACAATAGCCCAAGTAGTTTTCCTCCATAGTTAGCAATAGTTTAGCACCCAAACAAACAGATTACCTACAGTTCAGTTCGAAGGTAATTAACTGGCGGAGAATCTTAACACCGCGATTCAGAAATGAGACGAAAATGCACAGCGTTCATCATCCCTTATTTTATCACCCGTGGGGGTTGAATGGGGGTTGAATTAATCAAAATCGTATTTAAGCGAACGTCATCATAAAATTCTGATTCGTCATCAGGACTTCTTCATAAAATCTAAGAAGATGTATACAAAATTTCATCCCCTATTTTATCCCCTTAGGGATGGAATTTATCAAAATCCTTTCTTAAGGGTTGCCTACGCCATAGTAGCTTTATGCATGCAAAGTCTCAGTCCGATCGGTTTAAAACTGACAAAGTTTCATACAAACTTTCATCCCCTATTTTATCCCCTTGGGGGTAGAATTGATCAAAATCCTTTCTTAGCGGATGCCTACGTCATAACATCTACCTGCATGCCAAATTTCAGCCCGATCCGTCCAGTGGTTTCAGCTGTGCGTTGATAGATCACTATGTCAGTCAGTCAGTCAGTCAGTCACCTTTGAGTTTTATATATTTAGATTAAATATCTACAGGATCAAATACTACGCTCTTGTATCAATATGACGATACATTACAGCCGACTCGCAAGTTAACTTCTGTATAGTCATTTCTTAGCTGCAAGATAGAAAATATCCCGGATAAAATATTGCGAAGCGGTACAGCTATGTTATCGTTCGGCTCCTTTTCATGTCAAATAGCAATGGTGTTGAATTGAACGTCATTGACCGGGCAAGGCAAACTGCGAGTGATACTCCCGGCCCGCCCACTGAGCGATACACGCGTATACTGAGGGTACAAAGACTCAGTATTACTACCTGGGCTGAACTGAAACTTGGTAATAAACCGTGACTTGTGAATGCTAACGCGAGACGCTCCGTTGAACTTCGTTTCTGATAAAACTTTAACAAGCGCCTCCGCGAAAAATTATCGTCAGTCTAACCGAAGCAAAGTGCTTCGATATACTTCGGTTACGTAAACAATTGTTTACTTACTTCACAAGTATTATATTTACCCTGAATCTTTTGCTACGCATCAATAAATGCAAACATATTTGGAAAATAATCTCGGCATCGACTCAATACGAGATACCCTTTGAAATTGATATCTATGAATGCATTCACGAAATAATTGACAGAAATTATTGTAACTATAGAGTGTAAATTGTGCAAAAATATGTGTCCAAATACGTATATAAATATTATAGTATGCATGTATTTAGTGGTGAGATTAAATTTTTCGTCTCCCACTTTAATAATAACTTCACACGAAACAGGTTGCGAATAAACAAGTATAAATCATATTAATTAAAGCCGCTTCCGCAAACCCCTCCCCTCCCCTCTTTTGCCTCCCTTCAGTTTACTCTTAGACTTTTTTGAATTCTCTTTTTATTATTTTCGCATCTTTCCTTGCTAAGCTGATTAAAAAACTACGCAGTTGACCAGTAAGAAAAAAAAACTTAAATGATATAATCTCGCATGTTGCAATAAATCATGTAGGGATGGCTATTTAAAAGATTAAACTAACTTTTATTAACAGTACTACGACAAAAAGCGTCCATAAAATATGGCAATCATAAACGTAGTAGTCCATTATACGACCGCTACCGGCTTGTCGCAGGTAAGTAATAAATTAATACATAAATTACAAAGGATTGAATGTTTATAAACGTCACGTAACCTCCTGGAATCCCTCCATTAGACGTTGTTTACTTAGTCGGTGCGCAAATCTTGAGAGGTCGACTCACGAAAATGCCCCATGAATATGCGATGACACAAACCGTACACAGTTTTTCCATTTAGAAACCATAATGAAATCTCACGCACGCGCTATATTTGTTTTTCAATCAGACGAATATTTAAAGGTACAAACAAGAGCATTAGGAACCTTTATGCCTTAAATAAATATAATATACATTTATTAGAAGAATAAATTCTTCACGTCAATAATTTTGCAATTTGAGCTAATGTTTCTGCGGATGATACATTTCTTACGGTAGTCTGGAGACACATCCCCCATAACGTGGGTCTAATAAATTAACTGATATACTCGGTGGTTACAACCCTGCCTACCCATCGGGAACCACTGATATGATGCTGATTACGTGAAACTTTGTTTTTATATATAGGTAGGAGTTTCCGTAGCACACAATTGAAACTTCTCCGAAAACAACTTCATTGTCAATTCATTACTTCATTCGTGAAAATAACACGATTTGCTCGCGTAAATAAATAATTTTTAGTATACCTGCGCATCAAATGAGGTTCTAAATTGTACGAAAAGGTAATCAAAATTTAAAAATTAATCAAAACTTTTGCTGGATTGGTAGAGTTAAAGGGGCCTTAAAAATAAAAGGTGGGGTATTGGCTACACATAAATGAGTCAATACAAATAAAGTTCTCATGCAGGCATGTGTTAGTATCACTAGTTAACGAGCCTCGTGCGTTCAGTGAAAACAACTAAATGCGCTAACATAGAAGTAGTGATGGGACTGAGGCGATCGCGGGCGCGGGATCGTGACGCGCGGCAGCGTGGCGGGACGGGCGGCGGGCGGCGGATCGAGGCAGCGACGACGCGACGCAGAGAAAGCGCGATTTGTATTTGCCGTTGTCAGTTTTTCCGCCAGCCGGATGCAGTGCGCGCTCAACACTACCGTTGAACTAACGAACCATTTGCTGCCAAATCATCCAACCGAGATATTTATCCCAATCATTTGGTTTACTTTGCCCTATTTTGCTTTAATCACGATTTGCATCCCGTTTCTGTGTACGTATCTATTTTAAAATCAAAACGACATCAAATACATATTTTAGAAAAGAAAATTAAGAAGACCTAAAACTAATAATGGATACCTAATTCAAATCTCTAATGAATGCAACATAAATAAAATAAAACCGCTTTAAGCAGGCTAATAAAAACTATTTAATAAACCATTCTATATAGGTAGGCACATAATCTAAATATGAAGTAGGTGCAAGCAAAATATCTTAACAAACTTTTGACGTCATAAAAAGCGTTATCAAAGTTTTTAGAACGTCCTTTGACACGAAATAAATTCTTCTTCCGAAACAGCGAAATTTTAATACCGACCATTTATAAGTTTTTGGGCGTTCAGTAAAATATTCGTTAGACATTAATAACAGTCATTTATAAACGTCTAAATATGCTGAAAAAAAACAGTTAAGGAACACAATCACGTTTCAGCAACTTATTATAATTTCAGTTATTTAGAGGTGGAAGATGACTCACAGTAATGAAGTTGACACCGTTAGAAGTCGGTATATGAGGAGGAGGAGTTACTTATTCATTTGTTTTTATTTAAAGCGTCCTATTCGGATTTGAACGTGCCAACTTGTGTCGGCAAAAAAGCAGGTATTTTAAACCGCTTCGCATCCACACGAGCCATTGTAGGTGGCTGAATGCCAAATGAGTTTTGTGATGGAGTCCCCTTGTGAAAAGGCAGATTGTGGACGTGTCTCCTTGGCTAAATAACGTCTCGGTAAAGCACACACGGACAAAGCCCCCGACGTTATGTTTGTGTTCTGTCACTTGTCAATCGTCCCAATTCCACAACTAATTATTCCTCTATTCAGGATTTGAAGGAGAGCGAACTGTTTCTTTAGAAGCTTGCAGTTGATGCGTGTTTCTTGTATTTTGTGTAATAAATTAATTTAACTTGACATGTATACAACTTGAAATAAACTGAAAATTTATTTGTATACTTACAGCACTTATGTTGTAAAATAAGTTATTGCTGCCACCAGACTGTACCTACATTACTTAAGTCCTATCATCAATATCGGCGTTATTTTTTTAAGTTATTATTTATCTCTGCTTTCACTTCTACCATAAATACATTCACATATTTCCAATCGGATTCGTCTCGCCAAACAGTTGCCTATAAATGAAAACGTGTACCAATAACAGAATACCGCGAAAATGGCATAATCGCTATCAATATGCATTGAATTCTGACTATGAAATAGTCACTCGTGGAGTTATTTCAACAATTTCACAATTAATTAATTGCTATCACTGAAAAGATTAACATTAATTTAAATAAGCAGGGAACGTAATTAAGCTAATACAAAATACACTAATTAAAAAATATTCTTCTTCGACTACAATAAAACAATTACTTAGCAACCAGAATTTCATAATAAGTGGAAATAATTACTTGTAGGAGTAGAATTAATTAAAATGAAATGTAATGCTCGGATAATAACTTATGACGGGTCGTGAAAACATAAGCATAAATTATTATCAGTTTTCAATTAAGAGAAAAAAATGTAGTGTAAAATGAGGCGCGGGTGGCGCATAACTTTTTTCTCGTTTGTGTCATAAAACGTAGAGGTAATTTCAAGCGGGTGCAATTTATATTTTGCAAGCAACGGCATATTAGACTGAATAAAACTTTCACCACTTGCGTTGCAATGCAACTGTATACTGTATCGTATTTTAACCAGTTAGAAATAAGAATGTGATACAATATGCCACTGATAGAACCTCATGGGAGTAGAGTGAATTATTATGATGATATACTTTATAGCTATTGACTCAGAATAAATTGTTACCAGTGCGTAAAGAGCAAATGTGTTGGCACCCAGCTCCCCTCCGCACTGCACGGAATGTTTAAGGAAGATTCAAATTAGTTTCCCCTTTTCGCCCAATTTGTAATACTTCGGAATTTAATGGATCTCAAAAGAAAGGAATTAAAAGTTTGGTGTTTAAGGAACTTAGAAACTGAAGTAAATTAGTATTTCTGTGTAGCTGTGTATTCCTAAGCCGAGAAGTTTGCGTTGATTAAGATGAATTCGTTGGATAAAATTCGCTGACTGGGGAAAAAAATAAGCAGGATTTACACGCGAATATAAATTGAGGTTGTAATGCCAAGCGAGCGCAGATTTTATATTATGCATCAGTTACCCACTGAACTATACCGGGGCTGCATGTATGTATACTGTGTATGTTGATTTTTAAAGCGCTGCAGCGCGAACGCTCCGAACGCTCACTAAACTTCGCGAAGTTTGTTTACTCCACTGCAAAGCATTCAAAAAGATTTATAATATAGAACGATGAATAACGTTCTTACCCATGTATCTTAGGGACATAACTTTCTGAATAAGCCGCGAAAATGTTCGCTGAAATAAACTGAAAATCATTCTGTTACTTTTATAAATTAGTTCGGCATTTCTGTATTTCATTTAACTAAAATATTGAACAACTTTGCGAACAGTTTATTACGCAGGTTTGTAACGACCGCAACAATTATAATTTATTCCGTTCTTTGTAGGAACGCAAAATCAATGTCAACATGATATATTACCACTAAACTTTTTAACAATTTGTGCTTTCTAATCTAATATTTAGGTAACTGAACATGAGCTCACCTCGTAATAAATTACCGCTGCCAAGTCCTTAATTGACTATTTGTACACAACACTTGCACAGTTATATAGAGTTGCACACCTAGTGTTTATTACCAAGACGATTAGAGACTAATGAAGACAACAAACAACACATGTAAAAGTATTTTATATAGCGCTAACCTAACGAGAGACACTCAAGACTTATTTTATTATTCGTAATTGACTATGATCAGTTACTGTGTTTTAGCTATTATGATGATTGTTGCTCACTGTCACGCAAATGTCACGTGGCTTGTTATTCACTTGAACGCAACGCGGGGACCGATTTTCCTGAAACAAAATGAATGATGTATTACTTTTGCGAAATAGAAATGTTACCCTATCGTAAACACACAAATCGTTTTATATTTTTATGTTTGCAGGTAAAGGATTTCTTTCAAATATTTATGCATACGGCGCACTACATGAAACAAACGAGAACAAATCGTATTCCACACGCTAAGGTTCCGTAGCAACTACTGAAATTCGAATTAAATTATGATCGTCTGCGCCGCTGTTCTCAAGACAGTAATTAAATATGACAAACTGGCGGCAAATTGCGGGGCTTGCTGTAGCTTTTGTGGAATGCTTTATAAAAAGAATATGTTGAAAACATTACAGTCAGTTGTTAAAAAGAAACTTCGCGTAGGCAGGTTCTCAAAATATAGGGCAATAGAACCCGTTAGCATTTTTGGGAGGTACAACTAAACAAGGTAACTGATTACACAATTGCTTACTGAACATTAACGACCCTAAACTATACACCCTTCCCCAGTGGACAGCGCACTGCTTTCCGAAATGTAACATCACTCTAGATAAGCAAATATTAGACATAAACCAGTTTGAGCTCGTCATGCGTCGTTACATAATTTTACGTAACGAAGTTACCGCGTAGTTAACTAAATAACCCACCACTAGTCGATAAATTCTGCTTTACCCTTGATAGCTTACTGTACGTGTAGGAAATGTTCTAAAAATAACTTTTGGTAAACAAGCCGAGCGTGGGCGGACATTCATTTCAATATTATCTGTTTTGTTACAAATAAGGGTATGATAACTCTAAGAATAGTTTCTTTTTACCAAACTCGGAAAGGTTATAGGTATACCACGGGCATGGGCTATTAGGTAAGTAGTACTTACATTAAATAGGCAACCATGTCATGTTAAAAATATACCCCGACCAGCAAGTACTTAGGCTGGCTCTCCAGTGGGCTTGCCTGGCTTACATGTCGATATACGTCACTGATAGCTATAGGTATGTGACTCCTACTTATAGACCCAATTTAGAAATAGCTGCAAATACTAAAGGAAAAAATAATTGCGTGGAAACAACGACGGTCCTAAATACGTTCGCCGTTTTAAGTTGCTCTCGTCGGCTAATATAAGGTATGTAGAGCGTTGTTTAATACGTGCTATCAGTGCTGCAATAACAAAGTTTGTTCTTCGTATTCTGTTAGAGCATAACGAGCAAGACAAACTTAGTGCACAATAATCTGGTGGCGTGAACACAGCGCGAGGCGACGGACTCCCCAGCATTTCCATTATTTACCGTAGCGGTTTGCGCTCGCTTCCACACAAATGAATTGGACAATAAACCGGCAAACATCCGTCAACTTTTCCTTAATGAAACTTTTTGATAATAAAGTAAAATAGCACTGGAAAGGTTTTGTCTTTGATCACTTGCCCTTCTTTCGAAAATTTTAAGCTTGTAACAATGAACGTACAGTCACAATAACAATGGAACCAGACTAAGTTTCTTTTCAAAGGTATTCAATCGAATTAGAACAGCGCTTCTTATGTTTCTGAAATATTACAATAAACGGTGGAAATTGATGATGCAGCTGTACTGAAGTAGCACTGTACTTTCTATTTATAATTTTCAAGTAAGATATTATAAAAATACTGCGATATATAGTAGCTGCTCAAACTTGAAAATTAAGTCGTAAATACCATTTTAATTTAGAAATCCTCTCTAATACTTTCTAGCAAAGAACTGTTGAATTCTTAGTGAAGATTTGTGTCCTAGTTCATGTGAGTAACATAATGCTCCCTAGATGCACATTTTGTTTATGCATCACTGGGTTGCATTCACATAGAACGTGCAGAAATTCAGGTTTAACATTCTGTTCTAGCCTCGTGAATAGTGAAATAAGGTATACATAGTATGAAACCACTTCTTAGTCCTAAGCTTGCGGTAAACCCCGCTTAGTGATGATACGTAAAATACGTATTATCATTTAATCCTTCAAGCTGGGGATGTAACTAAGATAGGTTCACTTTCGGTGCCGAATCCTCGGACTTCTTGTCTCCAAATTACCAATGAAACACAAGTTTTATGGTTTTACATAGTATGGTATGGTTATAGAAGTAGAGAGGTATTTTACATTACTATTTTAAGTCGTAATGGAATCCTCTTCTTTTTTGGCGTAGGGTTCGCAAAGTAAAATTACTTTGAAACATGACTTTTCATTGAATACTTGAATGAATGAATCCACGGCCGTAATCTAGATATACCTCTAATATAAATCGATTTTTTTACTGAGTATATAACATGACAATGATATACATACTCCGTTAATAATACATATTTTGATTGAAAAATATATTTGGATCTTTTACGCAATTTATTTCAGTGAAGAAGAAATAAATAGTTACAAGATAGATTATAGGCACTCGATATACTTCGTCGAGCATAACATTTTTTGGAATAAATGAAGTAGTATAGTATTTTCCAAATTGTGTTCATGACGGACAGAAGTAAACACGATCCCTAATGCTATACATATAGTAAGGAATCTACTGGTACTCTGCTGCGGGCCGCTTGTTATTTATAATTTATTTATACTCTGGGTAGAAAGGCCTCGGTTACAAATAGGACGATCCTTTCACTTCCCATGGGTGTTGTAAGAAGCGATGATTGAAACACTCCACAAGAACGAGTAGTCTCTGTAACAAAAATAACAAACACCAAATTGCCTAGCACGGTGAGCTCAGCAATCATACCGTAAATCTGATTCTTTATAATAGTGAACCATCGAACCGAAAGAGGTCGCAATCCAACTGACATAAATTATCTCCACACGCCACCGTATTCCGAAAAACATTCCATAAAAACAATGTCAAAAGTAATATTTTTAGCGGCGTTTCCCTTTCATTCGGTGACGTGGGAGAATTGACTTTGCATAGTCACACTACATACGAACGTGTGTCAACATGATATAAATATTTACAGATTGGAAGCCGTGTCAAGAGGGCATATGTCGAGAAATGGGTGAGCGTGATTCAAAGGATGTTTTATATGTGTGAGAGCGTGGCGGGCGCACGTGACCGCGCGGCTTGCACCTCGCCGGCTCGCCGGCTACCCGTCACCCTCACCCTTGTCAATCAAAGCTTTACTGCAAACTATGTTCCAGTTTCATCACTCCAAACAGTAATTCGCTCAATGGAATTCCTACCGAATTCCACTTAAACGAAGGTTTCAAATTAAACCAACATATAATATCATATAAATTGCATCAAAATTATTGAAACCCAAAGTTATCTAGGACAAAATATGCTACAAATGAAACTAAATAAACACAAAGTCTGAACATCCCGTGTACCATATTAAACTTTTGAATGACTTGAATCTTTTGTTAAGTCTCAACGTCTCCATATAGCTTTAGTAACATATTTATCATGAGTGAGAAATGCAACTTACAAGATGAAAACAACTGTTCTCTTTTGTGCTTCGTTCGCGAAAGCAAACAATAAGATAATTCCGTTAAACATGTCCCAAAACAAGTTACAGCCACTACGTTATGCTGCTGTTGGCAAAAGTTTGGACATTTTTACTGTCTACGGAAATCTTTACTTGAGAAAACACGAAATGGGTAACCGTGTTTCGCGGCTTTATCACGTGGATCTTGACAAACTGCCGACTAGACAATGATAGATGTTTAATTGTACTGTAATCATAATCAACGATTGATGATGAGCACTTGATCAGATGGGCTTTTAAAGTAAATAAAGTAAATTTTAATCAGCGGAGTGGATATCGAAAATATTATATTCTGTGTAAACGTAATACTTTGAGCTTCACTTTCATATTTTGTTTATTATTATTGGTGTCAGTTACTTAGCTTATTTGATTGTTCGATGCGGTTGCCCGGGGCTGATTCATGGTGAAAATAAAAACATCAGTGAATATTAGGTAAATTAAATTGTTATTGCTGATTTTCCGTCAGTCATAATAGTTTTGTAAATGTTAAAAGTATCGTATTAATTAAAATGTTTTTTTTTTCCAGTAGCGACTAGGAATCCTTATAAAGATGGACGCATAACTAGTTCTCGGAATAAGCTTTGTAGTCACCTTTTCAAGTTCATTCGTAATATAATCTTTATACTAAGCTAGGATTTAGTTCGTGTCTGATATCAATATCTGCTATACTCATTGAATGAAGGCTCTCTTCCTAGAATACTCAACTATTACGAAGAACGCGGTGATTATGACGTAGGTATTTCTGTATCGCAATTCGTCAGAATTCAGAGTGGAATTATATTTTAGCATTTGTGTTTGTTGCCTAATTCGTTGCCGTGTTGTTTTTAATATCGGGCTTCAATTTCAAGAAGACTATTTTTACACATTCTATTCGGGTTCAGAAATTGGCACCAATGTAGCTTTTGAGTAAGTCTGTTACATTACCTATCGCTAAATCATATACCTACTTTTTATTTATCATGAGCCCGTTTACTTGTCTCGGTAAAATGTCATATTTTGAGTTAACATTTGTATGCTAGAGCCACATAGACCAGTATAAAAATTATCCTTAACATCGCTTAATTACTCCCAGATAAAGGTATCAACTATTTCGAAGGTGGTGACATGGGATGGTAAACTTATTAAAATAATGGCTACAATTTATTAGTGAAAGGTAAATATACCTTTAACATGTTGTTCATTAAGCATGTCTTTTCATTACACTGAATTAATATTTAACAAGAAATACTGAAAACATGCAACTTGTTCACGGGTCTCGTTATGAAAACTAAATGTTATGGTGCGACTGCTCTAAAGTTAGTGGCAAAACACGATAATGAAATATGTTGTGCAACAATGCTATTAACATGTTCATAACATTCTTGTTAACTATAGTTTCCACGGGAATGTCATAAAAATGTTTACAACTTGAACGTACATATATTCGGATTTTATTCGTCGATAGGTCACGAGTGTAGTACCTAATGGAGGGAAGTTATATATTCACGACCTTGCCCAATACTAAAATTATAAAGAAAGAAAATACTTATCTTCTAAGTGCTTTTAATTGAAAAGATTTTACTTCAATTATTCACACAATGAAGTTATGCACCAGAAATCGACCTACATTTCGGTGTCATGAGTATCTAGGCTAATTATGTTCAAAGTTACAACCCGCAGAACTGGCGACGCAAGTGATCCTGTGTGCATTATAAATGCAAGTCTCAACTTAAAATCAAGTTGAATCTGGCATGAGACTAACCTCTGAATATCAAGTAGCAAGCGATATGTTGCATATCGTAAGTTCGTATCAAGCAGTCTTATTTCATATGTATTAGGTGTACCTAGTATGGTGAAAAGCTTCTCTCTACTAACATATACATAGTATTATATAGCGTGACCGAAAGCTGACCGTTGCCTTTGAGTACCTGTCCCGGTTTTTGACCGTCCGTTTTTCCTATGTAGCGATCTATCATAGAGCAAGGAGAGAGCAAAGTCCACTGGGTCAAGTAACCAATTCCTAATTGGAAAAGGTGCGAGGTACTATGCTCAAACAAAAAGGATAAATATATTTCAATGAATAAATTTTTTCACACAGAAATAAAATGAATATCTGTAAAATAATAAGCAGGTGCCTAATCAAGTCAGTCTCAAGTCTCTCTGCTGCAAATAAGAACTCAGAATATCAGAGGGCTAGCTAGCAAAAAAATATTTTCAAAAGTTTTTTCTAATAAATATTAACTACATAGATATAAATCATACGTCTTCATGTCAGATCTTATTAGCACTGACAATACCATCATAAATTGTGCCGTTTTCTGCAGCATATGGCAGAAAGACGTTCGGGTCGCTGCCTTTTCTCAACTCGTGAAGACACTGTGACAAAATTGTGATTTCTTAGTAGCCTTATGATTTATTTGAATTTTCTTTCAATATTTTGAACTAACATAGCCAAGAAATAAATGATAATATTATTCGAAAGTGTCTTTCTGTAACTTTCTCGACTTTCAAAGAGTTATGATTCGGATTTTTTTTTCATTTGTATCTGATATATCTAGGTATGCATGTGATATTCTTTGATAACACTTATCCTTTAGGTGACTGAATGCTATTTTTAGAACAACCTGTTTTCTGAACAACCTGTAATAAACTACTGGAAAGTTTAATCATAAACCACTACTTTAGTATATGGCTTTTAAAATAAAAACTTTGACTTATAATAATAATCTGAAAAGTTAAAAAATAAGTTTAGAATTCCTAGTTTTAGGATTATTTTGCTACGAAGCAACGGCTTATTCAGCAGCCCTAAACGACTTTTTATTTTGAACATGTAAACTAATATCCAGTCATATTTTATTTCATACAAGCCGTGTCAAGCGGTGTAGAACAATACATTACAATGAGAACATGTCGAATTAGCCGACATTTGCAATGCAATGAAATTGCACTGCGTTAACGAATATAGAAATTGCGGCACACAAATTAGGCAATATGTTAATTGATCATGTCGATGGCACAATCTATGCTATTAATATGCAAGAGATTTTGTTGGTCTCTCATTTCTCATGCTCATGCTATGCTGTTTATTGTGTCGTTTTAACTATTGCTTCTATTAAATAACTAATGAGGTTTGATTATGTAAATTGAGTATTATAATCAAGCGTTTCTATTTTATGGATCTATTGTGATATTTGTAACAAAGTTTGATCGGAATATCATTATTACATACATAGGAATCTACAGTCATGGGATATTACAGAAGTTATTGACATTATGTAAACTTTTTCCAGTTTCATTTGTAAATAAGTGACCATTTAAGTATGAGAGTATTTATTACTAGGTATCAAGATATATTTGGCCTAGGTATGTTATATGCAGGTGGTTGTGAAGATTTAGCAAAATTTTAACTAGGAACTCACTATTCAAAAGCATGACTGATTAACTGTTTACTTGCTAGGTTTCGATTCAGTTTTTATGGCTGCAATTTTGCACTCAAACATGAACAGTCCAAAAGTTCTCAATATTCAATAATTAATCGAAAAATACTGTCGTTAATATTAACATTCACACGTTATCTCTGACTTAACATTTCTGCTATGTTGACGCTTTTAAAAGGTCTTTTTTTTCTCCCATGATTCAAATTAAATGCAATAAGTATGTTCACAACACAAGAGATTTCTAGTGCAATATACGTAATTATAAATTAGTATAAGTATAATATTGCAAACTACGTTTGAAATTATGTTAAAAATAACAACAATACAGCCGCAACACTGTTATAATTTTCATACAACGGTAAAGAAATACTCTACATAATAATAAACTGAACAATTGCAAATGGAGACCATACAATACGAGTTCAATACAATGCAATGGGCTGAATGTTGAAGAAAATGGAATAATGAGAATAATGTATCGAACATAAAATGGTTATTAATTCGTAACTATTGTAAATTCTCTTTGTTAGTTTGTCTTTGGACAAAGGGACGGCCTTCCGACGTTCCTCAGTGAGACATGTCAGGAAACGTGACAGAGGCACCCATCAGGAGAATTAACGGCATCAGTAGCAGCTAAGTTATCTAGGACACAGCTCATTGGCCTAGTATAACTTGACAATGATGATTCATGTATTTTATAATATGTTCACGACGAAATAAGAAAACTTGTAAGTGGATATGCCTCAAATCACGTAATACGTTTTGATAGGTTTGACGGGATGCCGAACTCAATATACCCAGTTGGGAAATGGCTAGTCGTTTACATTACCACGATATATTTTTCTTAAACTTGTCAACTACCATTGGAGTGTATGACAATAAAGAAAACACGGTAGCGACGTCGACTTCTCAAAGTTTTTTTGGCACCCACTTCATTGTACGTACCTCGCCGCGATATGAAATCAACAAAGTGAATATAACTGTTTTGTTCTATTGTTTATTACTTTTCTTGATACAAATTTATGCTCACTGACTTCTTACAATGGAAAGTTGAGTATGCAAATTAATAAGTAATATAGGTACTTGAGTATGTAAAGAGTAGTAACCAGTTTTGGTACATACAAAATGTATTCGATAAATGACTGTCAATTTACTTGATAGGTAATGACTTCATATTCAGGAAACTATGGTATTTCTGGGGAATAACGTCCGAGCAACCACAAAATTTCGACTAGGTAATCTCACTATATTCCAATAGAAAAGAGATTCTATATCTCAGTACTGTAATGCTGACTTTGTTAAATTTCTAAAAATCACCGAATATCTCAACAAATTCTAAAAAATATTCAGCAAAGGTACGCTGTGTGTATACTAACAAGTTGCCAAGAATCCCACCAATGTGTCCACGGACAACAGCTGTTCCTGAAAAGGAATGCAATACTATCATGAACTTAAATAACCGAGCAATGACAGTCTCATTCTTCTTTGTACACACAATTATCTCGGTTTATAGGTACACCCTCCTCCCGGGGAAATTTCTTTCCGTACCTGGATAAAACATAGCTCATGTTCAGTGCCTAGATTTTAGCTTCCTCACAGTGAAAGAATGATTCAAATCGGCTCAGTAGTTCTGGAGCCTCTTCACCTCAAACAAAATAACACACAAACAATCTGATATTTCCTCTTTATATATAAGTATAGATATACGAGATCAGAGAAACTGGCCCAAGCACAAACAAAGTAAACGTGACCAATTCTGAGTCGTCCTGGCAAACTGTTCCCAATATTCTGGTAGCGAGTGTATAGAAAACGCACCGGAAACGACAATACACTCGGAAATGACGGCCGTCTCTCTTCCACTTCTTCGGTTTCTGTCGGAAGTGAAAATGTCGCCGTTTCCGAATGGGACGTTTTCTCAATCACCTAATCGACTCCATAGATGTTTAAATCTTTATTATTTGTATTTGCGTGAAATGCTACGTTGAGGTATATCCGGACTTTTTTTATTATTTTCTTTATTGAGCAGCTTGTGCGCTTTGCCAGTCCAGCAAACTACTTTTCTAAATCCGCAGAAACTGTCACATACCTGCCTATACTAATAATTATGGAGATAAATAATAAGCCTTACACAAAAGCAAACAGTCTTAACATCAACTTGAACATCAATTTCAGTTATCTACTATTAAGCTCAATTAAAAAAGTGACTCCAATAAATGAATGCAATTTCCATTAACTCCGATAAAAAAGCAGCTCCAATAAATGAAGCAAAGAAGCAACGTTTAAAACAAAAACCTCATACACTGACCACGAATTAAACAAAAAATAACTAGATAAAATTCCTAAGCAGTGCAAGTAATATCACGTTGTTAGCAGCGCATGAGCGCGCCGACCACCAACTTCGCTTGACTTACAACGCGCCCTGTATAACAAACAGCTGCCACCGTCCTGCTTTCATTCCCACATTAGGGAACGTCAACAAACCATTTTCTTTAAATACAGCTTTCAAATGTACTGGTGACCGTCTCGGAAAGCGTGAATTGAGTACCAGTGTGTCTTAAGAAAGACGTGATTACATATGTAGTTTCTTAATACATCCCGGAACACGTCAATTTGGTAGAACTGTCTTTTATCAATGGAAATAACAAACACATATTGTTATGTTCATAGTTATTTAATTATAAACAAATTCCTTATGATGTTTAACAGTTTAAACGCTTTGATTATTATCCACATTTGGCAAGCGTGGCAAATAAAAACTTGATAACATCACGCTATGCTGTGACAGCTTGCCAGCCGTGGCTATCTACCAGGCGGTTGCTGCAGCAATAATTTGCCTCGTTCGGGTTTTACGATAAACGCGGAACGATAAGCACCTAATATATTCTTTGTTTTGGTCGGTAAGCTTGCCGAAAATAAATAGGCTAAGCTTTTCTGAAACTGTACTTATATTTTCAGTTTACTTTGCCAACCTTTCAAGGGCATTAAATTGTTACGATAGTTAATCTACCTACACGATATTGTAGACATTAATAACTGCCTAGTCAGCAACACTACAGCCACAATAAATGAACTCAGTCACTACCACACGTAATTCGACATTTTTCGTTCATAGACATTGTTATTTTTAGAAATTCTCTCTTTTTGTTGCTATGTATCCCACATGGAGGTACGTTCAGCTTTCCTGATCTTTCTTTTCCACTTCACTCTGTCATCGGCGTCGTTCTTGGACGTTTCCTTCATGTATGTCCTTTACAGCTATAGCAGGCAGCAGGATCTTCGAGTGGGGAAAGACTACTCATTTTAATGGTCTCCCCTTTTCGTGGCCATCCCATCACAGCCGGCCCTCCTGCATCTTATTCGCACCACTAGAACTTTCTCACGAATGTCGAATTCGATTGAGCCTGGATTTGACATACTGTCAGCATCTTCATTTCATAATTTTTCGTAATTCTCAATCTAAATAAAGCGCTGCTGTAGGTGTACTTTTATTCTAAAAAGAGACTGACCATTGAAATTCTTAATTGAATTTGCGACTTCAAGAGGTTCTGAGAGCAGTATTGGAGCCATCAAAGTTTAAGTATCACAGCACCCTAGGCTTTAAAAATCGAAACTTCTTATTGGATTTGACATCAAAGTGAAACTTTCATCTATTCTAATACTGAGAATAGCAATTTAAAACGAGTCCTTGAATATAAATGTGATCGAGTTTTAGAAGTCGTCAAACCCGGAATAGTTGGCGAGGACGTGAGTGTCTCACTCCTCGGAACAGGGTTGACAAGGACAGAACACGACACTATCAATGTATTCCAAAGTTTTCCATAATCCAGCTTATCTGAAATGAAGAATACAACGTGCCTCGAGTGTATTTAAAGCAGATTTCACTTCTCACCTGAGCACATAGTACTGTGACTTATATAATAAAACCTCTTTTATATAAAGATCAACAGTAAGTATTACCTTTTAATGAATAGTTATTTCTGTATAATATGTCATTTTTTATTTATTTAATACCATTTATTATTCCACTGTTGGATCTAAGCTTCCACGTAGAGTATGTACTTATCACCCGAGAATAGATGCTCAAGATAATTGGGAATTTCAGAGTTTTATATAAATCTTGAAAAAAAAACATAGAGCTAATTTAGATATTTAAAAGTATAAAGCAAGTGATGTTGATCTTATTTTTATTCAAGGTAAGAGTGCTACTTCTTATTCCAATTTAACATCGGCGGTTAAAAGCAATCCGAGTATTGTGGTTCTCGAGATGTCGAGCACTGTCATTGCTTAAGCTATTATTGTTATTTGCCTCGACATTTCCTGCTAAATCTAGCTAACGTCGGCCATAATCAAAATAGCATTTGTGGTATTTATGCTGTAGTTCCTGTTATAGAATACATTTTGAAAATCGTTATCAGTCTGTTGAAAGCCTTTCAAAAATATTATGGCCTAAGCACATATGTATGGAGGACTTAAGCGTGTTAGCCAATACGGTGGCTGAACTTTGATTTGCGTTAGCCAATCCGACTCCTCAATGGTACATCGGATTAGTATACAGTGCTAACCGTGACTATGTTCATAACAAAGTAGCCACCAGAATAAAAAAACACGTGCTAATTATGAAAAATATACTGAACAAAAATTTTTTTTAAACATCATCCACCCATTATAGTCTAGACCTTTCCCAACTTAGTTGGGTACGCTCAATAGGTTAAGCTATAAATTCCCAGAACTTTTATTTGTAGATTTGTGCATCGTTTAAATATACCTTTTATTGTCGTTTATTGAACACAAATACTATAAGGGCTTATCTGAATGCTCTTTGAATCATGAGTGCATGCAAATGTTCACTTATTATGACACGAATTAAATTAAAAACAAAAGAGCTGCAGGAAAATTGCATCCCTTGGCCCGCCATTGTCGCATCGCTTGCGAGTCCATTGTATATAAGTGCAAAGCAAAAATGTTTCACAAAAGGCTGGCTACGTTAATTTTTATCTGACATGACTTTCAAAGAGACAAGGATTATTTCGCAAAGTTGCACATTTGACAACCCTACTAGAGGATAAGGCCTTACATTCAATAGCCTCGAAAGCCGACCCAATAGAAATTCTACTAACAAAAGGAAAGCTTGAATACTTTGATCTAAGATTACTGCTAGGCACATCCTTGAGCGATGGCTTATCGCATCCAGTGGACATTTCGTCTTCAAAAATGTCAGGTCTCCAACTTCACCGTATATTTTATTCAAATTTTAAAATAACAAACGTCTACACAGAGCCTGAGCAGTCGTTATCTGCAGCTGAACATACGAAACATTGCATAAACCATTATTTTTATGTTACCTTTATTTACATTGCCTGGGGAACGTAAGTTTAAAGTCTTAATAAAGTCTTGTTATGGTACATACAGTGGTACATGCTCATGTCTAATGCATACGCCACGTTAGTGTGGCCATGTCGTAGTTGTGACATCTCATCTGTCTAGTCCCATGCCAACTTTATGGGGACGAGTTTAGTTCAACTGGATGCAGAAAAACTACTTTCCAACTGGACTAGTGTTTTGCAAAAGAAACAAGAGTCCTCCCGAATCATATTGAGAGAAATAAATAAAATGATAAAATAGCAGTAAGAACAAAATTCTAAAAACTCAACTCGCGCGCATTCATATAAAATTGAAACGACGTCAAGTATTCTGACTTGAAGCACAACGTTGTACCATAACAGCCAATGTTCTAATAGCCAAAAGTTTGGAACAAAACCTGAGGAAACCCTCAAAAGGATTTGGAGGAGGTTGGTTTGTGAGAAAGCAGTATTTAATGATACGCCACTAACTGCTCGAAGGTTCCCCTTTATAGTAGGGGAGGCAAGGGTGCTAAATCGGGAGTGACTCGAGCGTCGATGAGACCTATTAGATTGCGAAGCTTAGATGATAAGAAGAAAAAAATGTCCTGACATACACACACTTTCATCGGTGGGTGGAGCGGCTATAAACTTTCAAAAATGTAAAAAAAAACAGTTGCATGGACATACTGGAGCGCGTCAGATATTAATAGCATGCACGTCCTACGTCATTTTGAAAACATACGTATATTAATCTGACTGTTTCCATGGTGGGGGTGGTAGTAGGTAAGGGTTAAAAATGGGAAAAAAAATAATTTTATCGAGCGCGTCAGATTATCAAAAGGGGTGTTAAGTGAACCAAAACGAAGGCTCTTATGCAATAATCTGACGATTTAGACGTGACCTAAACTCGTGGCCATTATTTGAAATTGCAAAAAAAAATCGCCATTTTGAAATACTCGAGCGCGTCAGATTAAGATATATATGGTTCATTTATGTACCCTTAACGTAATCATCTTATAATCTGACGATTATCTGGAGGAGTTCGCTTAATCTGGCAATGGAAAGTTTTTTTGCAAACCTATTAACAAATTGAAGAACTGAAAAAATTGCAAGTAAATAAAGCAGTATGTATTCTTTGAAGTACAAAACTTTTATTTATAAGCAAATAAGTATGAAAAACATAAAGGACAATGGACACAAATATACGGAACCTGGTACACTCCACCAATAGCAATGTCATACATATCATTGTATAGGCCTTTTTATCTAGAACAACCTTTAATATGACTGCTTTGTT